>NW_011494861.1:21266011-21349886 GCF_000754665.1 Bison bison bison
TCCGATCTTGAAACTCCAGTACTTTGGCCACCTCATGCGAAGAATTGACTCATTGGAAAAGACTCTGATGCTGGGAGGGATTGGGTGCAGGAGGAGAAGGGGACGACAGAGGCTGAGATGGCTGGATGGCATCACTGACTCGATGGACGTGAGTCTGAGTGAACTCCGGGAGTTGGTGATGGGCAGGGAGGCCTGGCGTGCTGTGATTCATGGGGTCGCAGATTCAGACACGACTGAGCGACTGAACTAAACTGAACCATCCCCAAACCATGTCCCTACCCATTGTCTGTGGAAAAACTGTCTTTCATGAAATCAGTCCCTGGTGCCAAAAAAGGTTGCGGACCACTGACTAAGGGATGCTGAAGGATGAGGAAACAGGTTAGATACTGAGGGTGGAGGGTCCTAGTTAAACTGGGATTCTTGTGAAAACTTTATTTTCTGAAGTACACAGATAGGCCTAGGAAGATATTCATTCTGAAGTACACAGATAGGCCTAGGAAGATATTCAGGAGCCTGACTAAAGTTTGGGCAAACAAAGAATCATTGTCAGCTTCTGTATCAAATATACCATGATCCAGAATGCAACTTCAGACATCATTTTTATAGTATACATTTAAAATTACAATTTCTACAGTAACCAAATAATTCATAGCACCTCTTTTCCTTATTAAAAATTTTCACAGTACTGATGCCTCAGTCTGTTCCAATATATTTGGAAAAGTATGTTAACATCCTCTAGTGGTGAGTTTATGAATAAGAATCAAAAAATCATGTTGCTACAAACCCACTGTGGCTGTTTGCAGAACTGAATGTTCTTTACCTTCAGGCTCGACTTATCCTTTGACTTTAGCTCTTTCCATGGAAAGCTCTTATTTTAAGACATGCTGATTCCCAAGAGTTTCTATTATTCTGAACTGTAAGAATAAATCTCAGATTTTCAAAACTCAGTTCACCCAACCCCAACACACTGAAAGATGTCTGCCCTTAAGAGTAACACAATTCCCAATCAGCACACCAAGGTTAGGAGCAATTCCCTGAGCTCTACTTATTAAGCCAAGTCCTGTTTCTCTCTTACTCAAGGTTAAGTAAAAAGAGCACATGTAGAATGCCCAAAGAGGCCACTAACTGATGGCCAAGAGCCACCTGACATTCACAGGATTCTTTGGCTCTTGAACTTACTACCAAATGAGGGCCGTCTCCCTTCCCATCACCAATGACAATATACCCATTTCTACAAACTTGCCATTTTGAGAAACAGAATCAAGAATTAGTCAACAGAGAAAAATTAAGGAGATTTATTTTTGGTAAAACCACATAATTTGAATAAGGCACATTCGTCAACATCAATGAGAAACAAATGAAAACACAATCATGGTTACATAAGGAAGAAGGGGAATACCCAGAATTTAGACATTAATATGGGCCATTTATGTTAAGTAGAAAAAAAGCAAAATGCAGTTGTTTGAAGGTCAATGTGTGCTTCTTTTATGACAGGGATGACAAACAGATTTTAATCTCCTGTAATCTGACCAACCAGAAGCAACTGCCTGGAGCTTTGGGCTTTAGAAGGCAGAGGCCAGTGTGGGCACAGAAAGAAGGTTCTGACTGCTGTGGGCGGGGGTGCCAAGCAGCGCATCTTCCTGCCTACTCGGCCCGCTGCTTCCCAAGTCCAAAATGTTCTTTCTGGTTCAGGTGACTGCTCTTAGCCAAGGACAAATTTAGTTTATGAGCCTCAATAAGGAAAAGTGGGAGATCATTTCTCAGTATAGGAACCAATCTATGGATTTTTAAAGCCATCAAAACAAACTGAAGTAAACACAGCATGTAACCCTGGAAGGAAAGGCATTGAAAACTAAATTATTTGTACCTTTACCAATTATTTACACATTAGGAGATACTGGTTGTAGGCCGTTTAGACAAGGCTATAGTGCTCTTAACTAGTTAGCAAATTTTTAAAACCAGTCGAGGAGCATTGCCATATACAGATCTGATAGGGCAGTATTTTGGAAATGAGTTTCCATAGCCCAGTCTCTGAATGAGGCAAATTTAGGCCCCACATCATCAGCTACTTTACAGCTTAAAGCCTAAAACTTAACATAATAGGAATAAGGGATATTTTAAAGTCATCTGGAAAAACTGTTTTACACAGATATTTTTAGTTAGTTCTCTCTAGAATTGGTAATACCTTCTTTGTAAATGTATTATTCAAAACAAGTATTTCCCATGTGACTCACAAGCCTCAGTATTTCATAAACTCATAGAACCCTGAAAATATTTTAAAATAATCATTTCATCATAGTTCTATGGATTATAGTATTTGTAATCATTAATAATAATCATAATACACATATAAAGACAAATATCAACAGTCCCATTGAGCAAGTGATATAGTGTCCAAGGTATTTTAATTTTGGAAAAACACAAACAGAAAATAGAACCACTATGACTTTTCAATAAATAAATTTCAAAGTGAAATATATTATGCTGATTGACAAAATATTAAAATGAAGATTAGTATTTAACTACATATTCAACATGACAGATAGATTAAAAACTGCTTTTATAAAATGATGTTGAAGGCTTTATAAAGATGTCTTACTTTTATAATTATTTTTTATTTCCAGATGATAAAAATAAGGTGTCAGGTTCCTATTTGAAAGTCCTTCTCTATCAGTAAACTGTATATAAGCTTTATTCCCATTAAATGATAATCAGATATAATGATTATATCTTCTGCTTAGGTTCTGAAGTACTGGACACCTGATTATGCTGCATAAAAACTGGTCAGATGTATGCAAATACAGTCCCAGTGAAGACTACCTTGCTGAATTACTACTTCCACATGATGAATTCGTTGTATTTTTAACATCAGTGCTCCTTACGCTTCCTATATAAATCAAACAATTAAAAACTGTGAAAGGGACAAACCCACCTCAGCAGCTAACACTGTTTACCTGGGTCTTTACCTGGAGGATGGTGGGTCACAGGCCTGCTGTACCTTACTCACCACATAAGCCTGGCAGGTTTCAGATGAAATAATATTTAAATTACTTAATTGATTTAAAAATTAGAAATAGAAACAACAGCATTGCTACCTTTGGTTTTATGAATCCCTAGAACTTCACTGCTAACCTGTGGGAACTGGAAACTCAAAATTTACCCCATGGGGAAAGACACTTAAGTCTAGAGACGGTCTATAGTTCTACCAGTTGCTTCCAGAACTCTGATATCACTCAAAGAAGTGACTTACATTAATGTATAACATAATGAGAATTGTTCTGTGATAATAATTAAACGGCAATGCTTGGATATCATGCATGGTTATCGTATGCCCACAAGTCATTGTTCGAAGTCAAGCAAACTATCACAGTAATGAAAGATGAACATAAAAGAAAATTTGAAAACTTGAAAAATGTAAAAAAAAAAAAGTACAACTGAATAGAAATTAATTTGAGTACGTTATATAATAGATTTTATTTGTACATTTAAAAAATATGAAATTTTATGCTTTAAGAATAAATCATTGTATTCATGAGAAGACCCAGAGCTAACATACTGCTTCTTTTAAAAATGATTTTTGAAATAGTGGATAGAAAACTGACAACAGTTTCAGCTGACTGCACTTTCACATTGAAGGAGACTTTTTTACGGAGTGAGTGAGTGAATGAAAGTCGCTCAGTCGTGTCTGACTCTTTGTGACCCCATGGACTATACAATCCATGGAATTCTCCAGGCCAGAATACTGAGTGGGTAGCCGTTCCCTTCTCCAGGGGATCTTCCCAACCCAGGGATCAAACCCAGGTCTCCTGTATTGCAGGTGGATTCTTTACCAGCTGAGCCACCAGGGAAGCTGTTTTTAACAAAGACCAAAGAGTTTTGTTTTTGTTTTTTTAAAGAAAAGTGACATTTGGAAATGTTTTTCTAAATTATACTGAAAGGAAATGAGGAAACACCATATTCAACTGAATGAAGAAACAATCTTTGTCTGTGATCTGAGTCACTGATGACACGTACATACTCCATACCGGCTCTTTACAGATCCGAAGTAGCACAGGTCAGCAGGCATCAGTTCTACAAGGCACCACTGGTTTTGTGAGTGAATGAATGAAAGTGATGTGATGCTAGCATCTGAGATCTAGAAATATTGAAAAAAATTGAATATGGTATATAGATTTTCCTTCCATTTCTATTGATTTTATACTGTATTGATATTGATCTTATATACACTATGTTTTAACTATTTGTTCAGGAAGGTCTCGCCTCAAATCTAGCAGAAGAGTCCTTCACAAAGGCCCCAGTGAAAATAGCTCCTTTAGGTATGTGGCCCTACACTCAATTGAGCACAGTGTCAGGTCTTGGTTGGAACAGATTTATATGTTTTTCCTGTGACAAACACTATCAAACAGATTCTTCCTCCCATATCTTTATTATCTCTCTATAGGTATCAATAAAGACCCCTATATCTGATTACTGTTTTTGAAAAACCTTCTACCCTTTAGTCACTTGACTTTGGAGGTCAAAACCTAGCTGAAATATTCGAGGTTCATGGTGATAGTTCCTAGGTATGCCATGTAATGGGTTAGATCCTTCACTAGGTCAAGATCATTTTACTAAAGTTTCTGCTTTAGGGGTGAAATGCAAATCAATAATCACTGTCTCCATAAACACTGTTCTAGAGCTTTCTTACAATCACAGAACATGATCCAACAATTAATACTAGCTGTTAAAACCTCTTAGAATCTACCTACCATTTCTACTTCCTCTCACTAAGTATAATATCTCCTGCATTTTTCTAATTGTTAACCTACTGGTTCTTCTAACTAGAAGATCAAGAAATGAACTACATTATATAATGTTCCATCACTGTACAATAAGTAAACAGTATGGTAAAGTTATGCCAACGTACCCATATAAAAACCTACTATTCAACTGGTTATTAAAATCAGTTCTGCATAAAGCATTCAAACGCATCTTAGACAATTACAGAATTTCATCAGGAGAGACAGAAATGCTGAGTAACAGAAATTAACAAATGCATAGAAATATGCTAGTAAATACAAGTTTACACATTCTGCTAATCATCTGTAGGTCTTTGTATTCTTCATAAATAGCATGTCTCTATGATAAACTTGTATTTCATCTTCTAACTACTCATGAGTTTTAATTCATTTCTTTCTACCCATTTCCTATCTTCCAAGCTGTCTTTTCCCTTAATCAGTGATTTTCAAACTTATCAGCAGAACTCTTTATTCCAATTAAATCTTATGTAGGATCCCAATATGTAAAATGGGCAAAAAAAGAACTTCTTTGATACAAAAGGGAGAGGGGCCAGTAGACGGCTTGGAAATCACTGCTCTATATCAGAAAATTGAAGCAAAGATACAGCCAGTTGCAATTTATTCATTTGCAATGATTATAAACAGTTCCCCCATCACTTCCAATTTTTAAGAACATTTCTTGAGCACAGGCTGCTTTTCCCTTAGAGCTCATTAACGGAAGAAAAACATACTGCCTTACATATAGTATTTAGGTAAATAAGTATTTGAATTCTTATTTCCTTTTTCATACTGTTCAAAAGTGCAAAAAAGCATAAGATGTAGTCCTGCAACTACGTTATTAAAATGAGTTTTAAAAATATTTAACATGTAATAGAAAATTTTTAAAAATTTTAACTGCTTTATAACTGTAATTACTTTAATCTGAGTCCAAATACTATCCACAGGCTCCTTAGAGTCTCAAGAAAACAAAAATCACTCTGTAGTTACTGTGAGAAGATTATCTTCCCATTTAATCATTCTGTCGCTCTATTTTTGGATTGGAAAAAATTCCTCAGTTGTATATACCTGATTCACTTGAAAGGCAAGGAAAGAAAGTCAGGTCAACTTTTAGCTTTGCCAAGCTTAGATTAGAAAGATTTTACAGAAAGTAAAAAATGAAAATTTCTTTTCTAAAATAAGCTTGTTTGTGCTTTCCAGGCATTTCCTCACATTCATCAACCTCCTTCCACATAAAAAGGCTTTTCAACTAACTTTCTAATAATCCCATACCGACCATAACCACCTCTGCGCTTAGCTTATACAAAGCAGCCTCGTTCTTCTATGCTCCTCACTGGCTGGACAGGCAGCACCAGGTGGGAAATACGGCTCCACAGCCCACTCAATTTGTCTGAATCCATGTGGTTAAAGGAGCTGGGAGTGTTAGAGTTGGTAAACCTCGCCCAGAGTAAATCTCGCACTTTCTCTTCGGTTTCCCTTGGGCTGACGCTTGCTTCTAATGTTTCCTCCTCCAGTAGGACGGTCAGGACCAGGGCCACATCTTTAAAGGCAGCATTCTCATGGTCACAATACTTATAGAAAATCAAGGTGGAGCCTGCAGGAAGGGATTCAAAGTGATGGACCACAGCTGCCTTCTGGCCTTTCTCAAATCCAGAGCTCAGCTCCGTGTCAACTGAATGCTTGACCTTATCACTGTCCTGCAGGGTTTTCCCAGCCCCATCAATCTGAATGGCAGAGACCTTCTGGGCAGATGTGTAGGCATCCGCGACATGGTGGCTGAGGCACTTCAGCGTCTCTCTTCCCTCTCGGGCTGCTGTGAATATGATGATGGCTGGCTCACTGGGGTGTGAGGCGTTGAGGTGCTTCTGGAGAAATTTTCGTCCTCTCTGCCACAGAAAGGAACTCTGGCCTGGAAATTTATCCTTCAGTTGGCTAAAATGAACCAAGAAAGCCTCCAAAGCTGGATTTTTGGGGACTTGCTGGGCTGGAGATGAATAGTAGCTATTAACAGAACTTAGCAAAACTATGATAAGAACCAGGAAGCAAAAAATGATGGAGCCTGTCAGAGAAAGAGAAAATAAAAGACAAAATTAGAGAGAATGAGTCAGAAATAAAGCCTGTGGCAAACTAAAAAGAGGCAGATACACTGTCAGATTTTACTGACTGCGTTGTGTTTCTTTTGCCTAAATCCTTATAATTTTTAGCTGTTGAAATCTATCAGAAATTTTTTAATTTCTTAAATTATTTAAAGATACAATATCTTTGTTAAAAGGTAAAATATAATTTATGTATATTTTTCTATATCTAATGATGTGTTTAGAAACGAACTATCAGCATATTCTTCTATTAATACCTTCTCAGAAGTATCTACTACCTATAGGCCATTTTTTCCTAAATGGTCAAAATGTAAAAATGCCACTTCAAAAGTTAATACTTTCTTTCTCACTGAAGAGGCAGCTTTAATAGGAAGCTATATTGAATATCTTTTAATAGACTATAATGGAAAATAATCTGAAAAAATATATATATATATAACTAATCACTTTATTGCCCACCTGAAATTAGCACTACATTGTAAATCAGGTTTACTTCGATCAAAAAAATGTTTCAGTTTCTTGTTTATGAAAAGACCTTCCTCCATTGGGGATTCCCATTTTGTTAAGGATGGCAAAATATTGGCTAACACACCTAAAGAAAAAATCCCTAAAACTCAATTGCTTTGTTCTAATATTACTATCAAACATTAAAAAAAAAACTTAAAACAATGCTAAAGCTGTTAAATCTGCTAGTTTTCTGGGTATTTCTCTGCAGATTTCTGAATGTGAATTACTGCAGTAAGACCACTTTTGTTCTCACCATAGCTCAAAAAACCCTTTTTATCAATCCTTCTTATGGTACCCTGGGCATTCTTCTCTTTGTTTTCTTCCAATTCTTGTGTTTCTTGTTGATGTGTCTCAGTCTCTGGAAAACAAAACAAAACATTATTATTAGGCAGTACACTAAGGAGAATGTGCATTCCTTTATACTTCTTATCAAAGCAAAGAATTTGACTGAGGATGCCATACTTCATAAAAGTTTGTTTTGTACAAAGCTAATTATTTTTCCTGTCTTTTACTTAAGGCTCACTATTCTACTTCATTCTACTTAGAAGAATAAAATAAAATGCTGTGAAATCACTTAAGGATACTGTTGTTACATCCATAATTCTTCACTAGTCCTTACATCAAGGACCAAGAAACAAGATTGCAGCCAAACCTATATGTGATTTGACAAAATGTACAGAACTAAGAAGGAATTTAAGAAATGTTAACTATACACAAGACTCAACATCACAGGGCAATGATGCTCTAATTTCAGTATTTATATTTCAGAAGGTTCCTCAACTCCCAAATATGCAAATAATAGACACTAAGTTTAAAGACAGAAGAGATTACTATACACTAATAGCTTATTTTGCAAAATAGCTTACAAAAAAGCAAGCCTGAAACTTAATGAGAGGTATATGAAACAAGGACGACAAGGTTAAGAAAATTTATGAACTATATAAAATTGCAGGTATGGGGTGTGATATCAATCTTAAAATGTGTTGGTGAAAAGGAGGCAGTGTTTTGTAGACTCTGAGCTAAATCCCTCTAGAGTCAAAATGTGTGCCTGACCCCAGCCAGGCACCTCATATAACAATGACAGCTGACTACTGCCCATAATCCTTACTACAGAAATAACTCAAATAGCATACTCTATTAACATAAAGGAGTACAGTCATCTTCACCTATAAAGAATAGTTCATTTAGTCAGATCACACCAAAATATGGGTTTTTAAAATATGTCACAGAATTTAAGGACTGAAAGGATCTGTAATGATCACCTACTCTAGCCTCCTACCTTACCTACCGTGACAAGAGGTCCAGAGATGTCAAGGGCTTTGCCCAAGGCCAAACTGAGATTAGAAAGAGGTTTCTTATCACCTGCTGCTGCCGCTGCTGCTAAGTCGCTTCCGTCGTGTCCGATTCTGTGCGTTCCCATAGACGGCAGCCCACCAGGCTCCCCAATCCCTGGGATTCTCCAGGCAAGAATACTGGAGTGGGTTGCCATTTCCTTCTCCAATGCATGAAAGGGAAAAGTGAAAGTGAAGCTGCTCAGTCATCTCTGACTCTTCACGACACCATGGACTGCAGCCCACCAGGCTCCTCCGTCCATGGGATTAGATAAGCTCATTCCATTATATTAAGCTGCTTCTCACACATTATACTGCATTTTTAAAACGATGTTTTCTTCCCCTACTCAGTGAACCTGCATACCACTGAAATTCTGATGGCACATATTGGTCCATATACAAATCCTATCATTTGCTCATTTAACAAATATTCATAAAGTCACTTCTCTGTGCCAAGAGCCACAGAAACACAATGAGTGAGACACAGCCCTTGTCTTCACTCAAGTTAATAGTAAACTAATGAAATGCATATTTGAGATCAGTCATTGACTTACACTGAAACATGGAATTCTAGTCCGCATTTAAGTCCAACAAAAACAATGTCTTACATTTTATATTCCTTTGCTCTGGCAAATAGGCATTTCAGGCTGAGCTTTTAGAGTACTTATAAAACACAAATCCACACAATCCAACTCCATAATATCACAGAAGGTAAAAGCTGGAAGAAACCAGCTGGATATCATCTTGTTCAACTTCTTCATTTCTACAAATAGGAAACTGAAGTACCAGGAAGTTGGGAGATTTGCTTAAAGTCACCCAAGTTAGGAAGTGGTAGGGCTGCAACTAGAATCCATATCTCTTGAGTTCCAGTTAAAGACTGAGCACACTGCAACTATTCTTCGTGAGGAAGCTGTTCTCCTGAATACACAGGTGGGGAAAATCAAGTACAGAGAAATAACTAATTTGCTCAAAGTCCTATAAAACTGAAATATGACTGAGTTAAGGGTACTGGCTCAGACGGTAAAGAATTTGCCTGCAATGCAGGAGACCCAGGTTCAATCCCTGGGTTGGGAAGAACTCCTGGAGGAGGGAATGGCTACCCACTCCAGTATTCTTGCCTGGAGAATCCCATGGACAGAGAAGCCTGGCGGGTTACAGTCCATGGGGTCACAAAGAATCAGACACAGACTGTAGTGACTAACACTTCACTTCAAGGGTACTATACCACTGATGCTGGTTTTTAAATATACCTATCTCTTGATTTATGTAGCATTTAGTTTCCCCCAAAATAAAAGATTTTAAAAAGTGAAAGCGAAAATATGCTCGTAAGAAATAAAGAAAAGGCTAGGGGCGAAATTTTTAAGTCATACCTGTAAAAAATAAAAAAAATCATACATACAGTAAATAAATAGAAACTGTTAGAAAATGCAGCTTATGTATAAGTGGGAAGCATCTTAATGTAGTGAGCAGAATGAGCTGGCTTGAAAGCGAAAGCATTAGTTGCTCAATTGTGTCTGACTCTGCAACCCCATGGACTATAGCCTGCTAGGCTCCTCTGTCCATGGGATTCTCCAGGCAAGAATACTGGAGTGGGTTGCATTCCCTTCTCCAGGGGATCTTCCCAACCCAGGGATTGAACCTGGATCTCTCACATTGCAGGAAGAGACTTTACCTTCTGAGCCACCAGGGAAGTCTTAGGAGATAAGAAACCTCATTTAATCTCAATGTAGTCATATCTCTTTGTGAGCTTGGGCAAGATGCAAAGGCCTTAATCCTATGAAGTAAAGAAAAGCTCTCTGAAAAGAAGGGTCCCACCTATGTTGTGTTCCCAGGACAGAACAGTACACAACAGCACAGGCTCAGGGCTTCTCTCACCTGGTGCCAGCAGTCGCCTCCTCAGTGTGTGCTGGCTCTCCAGCCCTGCACTGGAATGGCCAGGGCTCTGGGCATCCTGAGGGTCAACGACTGGCGGCTCCTGAGATGCTCCGGGTCCGTCACTGACGTGCTCAGGGAGGGCTGCAGAGCTGCCCACTATGTGTGCGTCTGTTCTTCCTACCTTGTCACTTGGAGAACACTTGGTTTCTGGATCCACAGGGTCTTCACTCAGACTCTCTGAAGGGAGCTGATGGCCTTGTTCACCCTGAAAACTCTGGCTGTTCTCACCTTCTGTATCCTTTAGATACTTCCCACAATCTGTTTCATCTGGATTTTCTGATTGAGCATCTGTATCTGTACTTCCTGGGCCAACTGTTTCTATCTCTTGGTGGTCTTTGTTAAGCCCAGGGGCAGGGTCTGGGGTCTGAGCTTCTTCAGTGGTACTTGTAGTGACTGTAGCCTCCTGAGTATTTAGTGATGGATCATTTTCCAAATCCTTTTGAGGGTCTATTGAGACAAAAATTTATAATTTTAAAAATTTCCCTATATTTTTTATTTCAACAAGGTCCCTGATTAATAAAAATATTTATATAGATTTTTATGGCTTAAGAGGCACTCTTCCTAAACATTATTTCTCTTGACTTTCACTAAAGGTGACTGATTACCCAAATTTATTATCATGCTAATCTAACAAATAATATTAATTGAAAACTATTTTGAATGGCAAACCAACTTTTGGTAATATTAAATACATCCTCTTCCCTAATGAAACAACCTAGGCAATAATCATCAATAGCAACTGAAACCATTATTCGAAAGACTGAAGAGGAATTTTATAATGAATGAACCTGGCTGACAATTCCTGAACCCACTGATGAATCTTAATACCACAAAAAGAAGGAAAATCAGACATTTCTAACTTCCCAAATTCAATGCAATAGGAAGTACACTATACTACCTATGAGGTATTCTTGCCAAACTGAAGCAGAATCTGATCAAGCTTCTAAAGCTAATTACCAGTTTCCAAGAAACACAGGGATAGAGGAATACATTAAATTATGCCTCAGGAATGTAATCAGAAAAACTCAAAATGATTGAAATTCTAAGAGACAAAAGACTCTATTTCTTTAATAACAGCAAGAAATAAAAATAAATGGCAAGAAAAGATAAAAAAAGGAGGGGTGACCGATTGACATACTTGAGACACATCCACAATGTGTGGACCACATTATAGATCCAGTGTCCCACAAACCAACTTTTAAAGAAGTATTAATGAGATAATCAGGAAAATCTGAATACCAGCTATTTGATGAGACTAAGGAATTATTGGTTCATCTTCTAGGTATGATAAAGGAATGGGGTAATGTTTTTAAAAAGGAATCTTTACCATTTAGAGATAAGTGTTCAAGTATTTTGGCTAAAATTATATGATATCTAGATTTTGCTTCAATACAATGATATGGGTATAAGGAGAAGTAAGAGAGTATAAATGAAACAGCGTTAGCCATATGTTGACAGCAGATGAAGCTGGGTCACGGAATTCATTTCATCTCTCTATTTTATATATGTTTGAATTTTCCATAATAAAGTTTAAAAAAAAAAGCAACCAAAAAGACTTATCAATGAAATGCAGTCTGTGACCCAAATGTAAAGAAAAAAAAATTAGAAACCCAACTGTGAAGAAAAAGAGATTATGAGACAATTGGAGAATGTGAATATTGGCTGTATATATGAAGAATAGTGTGGAATAACAATTTATTTTTAGGTGTGACAGAGCTATTTTGGTTCTTTTTTTTTTTTTAATGTAAAGAGATGTAAAATGTTTAAGAGATGTAAACTAAAGTACTAACAAAATTATATCATGTCTTGGATTTGCACTTAAATATTTCAAGGCAGGTAACAAGAGTAGCATTATGTAGGTAAAAGTTGAAGTTAGATGTTGAGTACATGTGACTTCATTATACTGTGCTATTTTTATATATTGAAAAATATCCTTAATAAAATATTTAAATATGCCCTTCTCTTCCAAAAAATCTATTTCATATTTTGCCTATATTTCCTATATATACACTTGGGCAGGATGAAGAATTTAAATTTCATCTTTCCTTATAATTGAAAGATCCTGCTCTCTCTATATAGCATATCACAGCTAACTTGACTTTTAAAAATATAACTCTAAAGATCTGTCTATCATACTTTTTTAAGATGTATTTTCCCAATACTACAGGAGTCTCTAAAACTTAATCTTCTTCATAATTAGGGTCTGGTATGATGGTAAAATTCAGTAAATATCAAAGAATAAGAATCATAATAAATCAAGAAATTAACTTCTTTTTTACTTCCAAACTTCAGTTTTAATCACCAGAGACTTTCTCAGCACAGCCTTAGTTTCCAACAGCACAAACTTTGTGCTGTACAAATGAGTCTTACCCTCTGGAGGATCCCTAAGTCCTCTGTCGGTCATGTTTGAGTTCTATCTCTTCAGACTCTGGGGTACTTTCTGTTAGTATCTGGATTTCCTTGTAAAGATATCTTGGTTTCTTCTTCTCCCAAGTCCCAACAGGCTCATGCTTCCTGTGGACCCAGGAAACAAGGCATATATACAGTGACTAAAACAAAATGAGAAGAATTAAAAAGACTTTTTTATTCATACATAGGAAAAATGACTAGTTCATCTTTATTTACTAAATCTGCTTAGTTTGAGTACTATTTCTTCTCTGAAACTTTTCTAGTGGATAAAAAATGTTTTCTGGCTTTCATGAGGCTCATATTCCAAATCCTAGACGATAAACAGAAAAAAAAAAGCTTCAGATTATTAACCGTTGTATAGATGACATAACCTCCTAATACATTCTAGTGTGTCTGGAAGGATGTAAAAAGAAAGAACAAGTGACCAGAATCTTTAAGGAAACACCTTTGAAACTGAAATAAAAAGTAATTCCAAGAGTAAAAATTTAAGTCAGTGCTGAGTTAATCACTGCAGATTTCCCTTATATCTTCAATTTCTGTCCCATACAAATTTCTCAGAGTTTGCCTACCAGAAACTTCCATTTTTCATTAACAAGGAACATGCACAGGGGTGACCTACAGATGAAGGTGGCTGTCTTGGTATTAGGAAGAGCAAATACACATTTGGAGTTTCATCACTAAGAGTGGTTCTCTTACAGTATTCTTTTATAAAACATGGAGACAGTTTTCTCTTTATACAATGCCCTTCTATACACTGCTCAAAGAAGTTGTTGTGTTTAGTCACTCAGTCATGTCTGACTCTTTGCAACCCCATGGACTGTAGATCAAAGAAGAATATATATCAATTATTAAAAGCTGTATACAAAAGGAATCAAAACCAGAGGTAACTTATAAGCAATAAAAACTCAATTATATCTTATAAGCAGTTGGTGCAAACGTAATTGTGGTTTGGGTTTTTTCATTTTAAATCATTATAACTAGGCTTGAATACATCTTAATTAATCAAAATAGGAACCATTACAATCAACGCATTTTTGCTAACAAGAAATAAGTTTGTTTATTCCTGTAGCAGGAAAATCTATGCTTCATGATTTGACAAACTCTTGGAAAGCATTTCTGCATTCTGTTGGTTGTGGAAGTGTTTTCCCTGCAAAAAGTTTTCAAGATGCTTGAAGAAGTGGTAGTCAGTTGGCAAGAGGTCAGGTGAATACAGCAGATGAGGCAAAACTTCAAAAATACATAGAAAATCCAGCGACAGAGGAGTCTCGTGGGCTATAGTCCATAGGGTTGCAAAGAGTTGGACACGACTAAAGCAACCAAGCACGCATGCATGCACCTCATAATAAAAACTACAAGGCACCTAGTAATGAATCTACAGCACATATACAAGGACTTTGGAGTGGGGTGAAGCTTATGGTATGTAAATTATACCTCAATAAAACTATTTTTTAAAAAAAGAACTTTTAGGGAGAAAAGTATTAAAATTTTACTGAAGAAGATAAAAAGGACCCAAGTAGAGAAATATACTGTGTGTATCGACAGTAAGATTCAAGGCCATTTAATGCTAATTGCACTCATCTCACACACTAGCAAAGTAATGCTCCAAGGCAGGCTTCAGCAGTACATGGACTGTGAACTTCCAGTTGTTCAAGCTGGATTTAGAAAAGGCAGAAGAACCAGAGATCAAATTGCCAACATCCACTGGATCATCGAAAAAGCAAGAGAGTTCCAGAAAAATATTTACTTTTGCTTTATTGACTACACCAAAGCCTTTGACTGTGTGGATCACAATAAACTGTGGAAAATTCTTCAAGAGATGGGAACACCAGACCACCTGACCTGCCTTCTGAGAAATCTGTATGCAGGTCAAGAAGCAACAGTTAGAACTGGACATGGAACAACAGACTGGGTAATCAAGATTGCCGGGAGAAATATCAATAACCTCAGATACGCAGATGACACCACCCTTATGGCAGAAAGCGAAGAAGGACTAAAGAGCCTCTTGATGAAAAGTGAAAGAGGAAGAGGAAAAAGTTGGCTTAAAACTCTACATTCAATCTGATCCCATCAGTTCATGGCAAATAGACGGGGAAACAGTAGAAACACTGGCTGACTTTATTTTGGGGGGCTCCAAAATCACTGCAGATGGTGATTGCAGCCATGAAATTAAAAGACACTTGCTCCTTGGAAGAAAAGCTATGACCAACCTAGAAAACATGTTAAAAAGCAGAGACATTACTTTACCAACAAAGGTCCGTCTAGTCAAAGCTATGTTTTTTCCAGTAGTCATGTATGGATGTGAGAGTTGGACTATAAAGGAAGCTGAGCGCTAAAGAATTGATGCTTTTGAACTGTGTTGTTGGAGAAGACTCTTGAGAATCCCTTGGACTGCAAGGAGATTCAACCAGTCAATCCTAAAGGAAATCAGTCCTGAATATTTATTGGAAGGATTGATGCTGAAGCTGAAACTCCAATACTTTGGCCCCCCGATGCAAAGAATTGACTCCCTGGAAAAGACCCTGATGCTGGGAAAGATTGAAGGTGGGAGGAGAAGGGGACGACAGAGGGTGATACGGTTGGATGGCATCACTGACGTGATCGCCATGAGTTTGAGCAAGCTCTGGGAGTTGGTGATGGACGGGGAAGCCTGGTCAGCTGCAGTTCATGGGGTCGCAAAGAGTCAGACACAACTGAGTGACTGAACTGAACACCAATTCCCTCCAAAATAATCTGTAAGTTCATTGCAATTTGAAACAAAATCTTCAGACAATTTTTGTACTGTTATATGTTTCTTATGGAATGAGTGAGCTGACTGTAAAATTCACAAAAAGCAGTAAAGAATTAAGAGTCAAGATAATTCTGAAGGAAGAAAAAAGAATTCTGAAAGAGGGAAATCTTTACCAGATATATCAAGATATTAAAAACAATAGGGTACTGGCATTAGAACAGACAAACATAACACAGAATAGACAGCCAGGAAATATGCACACACTTAAGTAAAGGAAACTGAGTGACAAAGAGAAAGAATGGATTAGCGAGTAAACAGTTTGGGGACAACTGATTTTTCAAATGGGAAAAAAACTAGATTTCTACCTCCACAAAAATCAATTGAAGATTAGAGACCTAAGGGTAAAGTGCAAAACTTTGAAATTTTCAGAAGAAAGTGGGGAATACCATTATAACCTCAAGGTTAAACGATGAGGGGAACAAATGTGATGACATTTAAAAAGTTAAATCTCTATACAAATCATCAAAATCAAGGTTAAAAGATAAATTCACTGACTAGAAAACTATCAGCAACACATATAATCATCAATGGATTAATATCTAGAATACATAAAAACTACCCCAGATCAGTTAAGAGACAAATACTGCTATTTTGTTTTTTTAAGTGGGCAAAAGAGATGAACAAGCAGTTAAATAAAAAGAGGACTTTAAAAGTCTAATGAATTGGTAAGAAATGTAGGCAAGGAAATGCAAAAATTAATGATGAGATACCATTTCACGACCACCAGATTGGAAAAAAAAAAATGTAATGCCAAGTGTTGGTGAGGATTTGGAGATACTCAGACCTGTATTGCGGAGAAGGCAATGGCACCCCACTCCAGTACTCTTGCCTGGAAAATCCCACGGACGGAGGACTCTGGTGGGCTGCCGTCTATGAGGTCACACAGAGTTGGACACGACTGAAGCGACTTAGCAGCAGCAGACCTGTACTGACAATGAGGCCCCTGTTACAACCTGGGAGGGCAATAGGGCAATGCGGAGTTGACACACACATTCTACAAATCAGCAATTCTGCTTTTAGACATGCACCTTAGAGCAACTTTTCCTAAAGTGCCCAATGGTGTTTGTGGCAGCATTGTTAAAAAAAAATGAGGAAAAACTGAGAAAATCTTAAATGTCTATAAATAAGAAACTAGATTTTTTAAATTATGGCATATTCTTTAAATGTAATATTATATACAGCAATTAACAACTTATGTATCAAAAATTCATAAATGTACAATATTAAAGCCTTTATATACAATTTAAGAAGCATAAAATACTACGTGTGTGTGGGTGTGTGTGGGTGTGTGTGGGTGTGTGTGGGTGTGTGCGCACGCACTCAGTCATGTCCAACTCTGCAACCCCAAGGACTATAGCCCACCAGGTTCCATTGTCCAAAGAATTTTCCACGCAAGAATACTGGAGTAGGTTGCCATTTCCTACTTCAGGGGATCTTCTCAGTCCAGGAATCAAACCTGAGTCTCATGTGTCTCCTGTATTGGCAGGCAGATTCTTTACCTGCGCCACCTGGGAAGCCTATAAATACTATGTTGTTGTTGCTAAGTCACTTCAGTCGTGTCTGACTCTGTGCGACCCCATAGACGGCAGCCCACCAGGCTCCCCTGTCCCTGGGATTCTCCAGGCAAGAACACTGGAGTGGGCTGCCATCTCCTTCTCCAATGCACAAAAGTGAAAAGTGAAAGTGAAGTCGCTCAGTCGTGTCCGACTCTTCACAACCCCATGGACTGCAGACTACCAGGCCCCTCCGTCCATGGGATTTTCCAGGCAAGAGTACTGGAGTGGGGTGCCATTGCCTTCTCTGATAAATACTATAGAGTAATTAAAAAATAATTAAATGGAAAAAAAATGAACCAACTACTGATACATAAGATGGATGAATCTGAAAAATGTGATGAGGGAAAAAAGCCACACACAAGATTATATGCCAAATGATCCCATTTATATAAAGTTCTAGAATGGCCAATGGTCTACAGTGATGGAAAACAGAAGTGGTTCTGAGGGTAAGGACTACTGACTTGAAAAGGGCATGAGAAAACCTTTTGGGGTAATTAAAGTGTTCTATATTTTTACTGGGGTGGTGGTTACATTTGCCATCAAGCTTAAAATCTGTGCACCTTGTTGCATGTAGGATATCTTCAATAAACTTTATTTCATGTAAACCTAACTGAATGCTTAAAAAAAAAACAAAAACAATTACTTGGAAACTAGGTTGCAGTCAGTAAGTAATCTGCAAAGGAACACCAGAGATATATCTATAATTTTACAAGTGCTCAATATATGCCTTTCTTATCACAAGGCACACATCATTTCTGTAGCCCATTTCACTCAGACCCTTTGACACACACTGCTGTTCATAGCTGAACCAGTATTCCCTCAAGGCTACAAGGAAGAAATGATGTAATCACAGAAGTTCTTGATGTATCTTCAGAAAAAATTACATGGTGGGGTATCTGGGAGACCTGGAGGCAGATTCCAGAGGCAGGTCAATTTTTTGAACTGTGTCTAATCCATACCAGGAAATGTGCGTATTAGAAACCTCTGGACTGCATAACAGAACTGAGGTAGCACCTCATTCTGATGGAAAATGGACATGTTGAAAACTTTTTGCAGCTTCAGGAAAAACCATCCATGAGCATCTCAAAATACACCACCACCCATCTTTGATGGTATCTTGAAAGGAAAAAAAATAAAACAAACTGATGAAGACCTACATGCTTCATTTAGCACAGAGGATGTTCGCTTTTAGTCAATCCCTTCTTTACAGGTTCAATTGTGAAATACTGGTTTTCAGTGCCCCATTTATAGAGGTTACAATGATTCATTTTCCCACTTAAATAAAACTTAGCCTTATCATTGGCAGGTATCTTTTCTTCCCTGTGATCCTGAAATCTGCAGCAAAACTTACTGTTTTCCTTTCACTGTCTCCATGAGGGCTCAAATCAGGTTCAAGTAATAAGGTTTTATTGTCTATGGAGAATACAACAGGGAGTAGGCTGAGGGATAGAGAAGGCAATGGCACCCCACTCCAGTACTCTTGCCTGGAAAATCCCATGGACAGAGGGGCCGGGTAGGCTGCAGTCCATGGGGTCGCTAAGAGTTGGACATGACTGAGCAACTTCACTCTCACTTTTCCCTTTCATGCATTGGAGAAGGAAATGGCAACCCACTCCAGTGTTCTTGCCTGGAGAATCCCAGGGACAGGGGAGCCTTGTGGGCTGCCGTCTATGGGGTCGCACAGAGTCGGACGCGACTGAAGCGACTTAGCCTTAACCTTGGCTGCACTGGGTCTTAGTTGCGGCATGTGAACTCTTAGTTGTGACATGCAGGATCTAGATCCCTGACCAGGGATTGAACCTGGGCTCTTTGCTTTGGAGTTCGGAGTCTTAGCCCCTGGACCACCATGGATGTCCCCTGGCTCTGTCTTTTAGGGCACACCCTTTCTGCTCCGTCTCAATGTACCAATGGTAATGCTTTGACAACCTGGCAGGTGTTGTTCACTGTTTGGTACACAGAATGATCTCTGCACTGCAGTAATAAAACCAAGTTTAGCAGCCTGGAACACACAAAATTACAAGTTGTGAGAGTGATTTTACAAACTGATGCATAACACAGTTCATATACAACTGGTACTGAGTAATAAAATGTTGAAAGTGTTCAACTTTTTTATTGCAATGTACATTGTTTAAATGTACATAAAAATTAAACACATGATCAGAAAAGATACATGTTTGCTTCTGTGGAGGAAAGGATAGAAAGAGGATGAGAATGAGTTTCAACTGTCATCTGTTAAGCACTTTTTAAAAAATGAGGTATATGTGGCAAAATGTTAGTATACTTTATCTATGAACAGAATTCCTGTGCTACACAAGGACCTTGTTGCTTATCCATTCTGTATATAATACTCTGTATCTGCTAACCCCAAACTCCCACTCCACGCCTCTCCCTACCTTCCCTCCCCCGTTGGCAACCACAAGTCCATTCTCTGTCTGTAAGTCTTTCCCTTCCATAAATTCATTAGAGTCATATTTTAGATTATACATATCATCTTCTATCCATGGACATTTACACTGTTTCTATGTCTTGGCTACTGTGGACAGTCTTGGCACTATGAACATAGAGGTATATGTATCTTTTTGTTTTTGCCATGCCAAGAACCTTGCAGGATGTTCCCCCACCGGGATTAAACCCAGGGCCTCAGTAGTGAACGCAAAGAATCCCAACCACTGACCCACCAGGGAATTCCCTCTTTCTGCATCATAGTTTTGTCTGGAGTGGGACTGTTAGGTTGTATGGTCATTCTATTTTTAGTTTTCTTGAGGAAGCTCCATACTGTTTTCTGTAGCGGCTGCACCAACTTACACTTCCAGCAACAGTGTAGGAGGGTTCCCTTTTCTCCACACCCTCTCTAGCATTTGCTATTTGTAGACCTTTTTTCTAAGAAGAGCTGCTTTTTCTCTTTTAATATTTTTATTTATTTTCAGCTGCACTGGGTCTTTGTTGCTTTGTGGGCTGGGCTTTCTATAGCTGCAGAGCGTGGGGGCTACTCTTCTTGCGATGTGTAGGCTTCTCGTTGTGGTGGCTTTCTCTTGTGGAGTACAGGCTCTAGGGTTCGCAGGCTTCAGAAGTTACAGCAAGTGGGCTCGGGAATTGTGGCTTGTGGGCTCTAGAGCTCAGGCTCAGCAGTTGTGGCACGTGGTCTTAAGTTACCCCTCAACATGTGGAATCTTCCCAGACCAGGGATCAAACCCATGTCCCCTGCACTGGCAGACAGACTCTTATTCACTGCACACCAGGAAAATTCCATTTGTACATTTTTTAATCTTGGCCATTCTGACTGGTGTAAGGTGGTACCTCATTGTATTATAGTCTTGATCTGCATTCCTGTAATTAGTGACGCTGAACATCTTTTTCATGTGCCTATTGGTCATCTATATGTCTTCTTTCAGAAATGTCTATCTAGGTCTTCTGCCCATTTTTCTTTTTCTCTTTCACAATTACAGGAGACTTGGACAATACAGAACAAAATTACAGATAGTTCCACTAAAATTAAGATTTTTATTTGGAGTTTCAATATAAAACTCTCAAAAATTATCAAAACGAATATACAGTAAAGTAGAAGCACCATGAACCAATTCAACATGATTAAGATTCATAGTGTATGATTTCAGTATCTTTAGTTCATGAAATTTTTGCAACTGTTTTATGTCCCTGTATATGTTTCAGTGTCTCCTAGTTTATAAAAACTTGAGTAGAATTTGTATCCTACTATTGTATGAAAATTGCCCATTTTTCATTTGGGTTCGTTTTTTGTTGTTGAATTGTATCAGCTGTTCGTATATTTTGGAAATTAAGACTTTGTCAGCTGCATCATTTGCAAATATTTTTTCCCAGTCTGTAGGCTGTCTTTTTGTTTACGGCTTCTTTTGCTGTGCAAAAGCTTGTAAGTTTAATTAGGTCCCATTTATTTTTGTTTTTATTTCTATTGCCTTGGGAGACAGACCTAAGAAAATATTGGTATGATTTATGTCAAATGTTTTGCGTATGTTCTCTTCTAGGAGTTTTATGGTTTCAATGTTTAAGTCTTTAGGACATTTTAATTTACTTTTCTGTATGCAATGAGAGTGTGTTTCAACTTCACAGATTTACCTGTGGCTGTCCAACTTTTCCAACATCACCTGCAGAAGAGACTGTCTTTTTCTCATTGTATATTTTTGGTCTCCTCTGTTGAAGACTGATCACAGGGGTGGGGGTTTAATTTTGGGCTCTCTATTCTGTACCACTGATCCATGTATGTCTGTTTTTGTGTTAATATCATCCCATTTTGATTGCTGTAGCTTTATAGTATTGCTTGAAGTCTGGGAGGGTTATGCCTTCTCCTTTGTTCTTTCCCCATAGGATTGCTTTGGCAATTCTGGGTCTTTTATGGTTCCATATAAAGTTTAGGATTATTTGTTCTATTTCTGTGAAAAATGTCATGGGTGATTTGATAAGGAATCACATTACATTTTGTAGACTGCTTTGCTTTGGGTAGTATGGCCATTTTAACAATATTAATTCTTCCAATCCAAGAGCACAGGACATCTTTCCTATGTTAATATATTTTAGATTTGGGTGCATAGGTGAATACTATTTTCAGCACTTTTCTATAAAATGACTGATGTTAATAAATTTTTTAAATGAGTAATAAAATGTAATGTATTAGCTTCTGTGAGGAAAAGTTAAGAATCAAAATGAAAAACCTGTAAGGGTTAACTCTGAGCCCACACACAGGGAACTTATGTTACAAAGGCACGCTTCAACAACAGTTTCCTATGCATTTTGTCACAACCAGCTGAGAGGAGACAGAACAAAGGAAAGCTACTCTCAAGAATAAAACTGGGGCTGGGAGAGCAGTAGGACCTTACCCAACCTCTATTCCATCCTGGGAACTTCAGTCTTATGATGTATGGACTTAATATTCCTTCTATTTTATAGATGAGGAAATTGAGACAAAGAAAGGCTAAGAATCTTACCCAAGAACCCACAGCTAGTAGAGACAGTTAGGATTTGAACTCAGGTGATCTGAACTCAGGTATTCTGACTGTGGGACCCTAGCTGTTAACCATGATACTAAACAACAACAAAAATAAAACCACAGAGTAAACCTACTAAGGCACTCCAAATCTAGGTGTGAATTGTGACTCTAGCACCTATGACCTGGGTAAATTTACACACATTCAACTTTTCTCTAATTGCTTTTTTTAGCATTGTGTAAAGTCTCAGGTGATAATAAATCATATAATAAGTTATATCTACCACAATTATGACTATAAATGGGCCTTAAAAAATGTGACAAGGATCTGCCTTGGGTTATTCATCCCTCTAAGCCTTTTAATCTTCATCTCAGACCATTGAATCACACAACTACAGGCTTAGCCTCAGTTACAAGATAAATCTTGTCCTTCATCAGAAAAGACCTAAGAAATTTTTGATAATTTAGCATCCAGTTCTAACAGTTGGCCTTAATCCTTATTCTAAAACTGAGACTCTATCTTATCCCTAGTTCTAACTTTTGCCTCATTCTCTTATACCTCTCCTCATCCTAAAGACTTATATGCTGATAGACATGTATCACATTTAAACCTCACAACAGTATGAAGTAGGTATTATTACACAACTTATTTCACAGATGAAACTGGACAAAAAAGGTTAAAATGCCCAAGCTCATTTAATAATGTCAGAATTAGAAGACAAACTCAGGTCAGCTGGCTGCAAGGCCATTATTTTTCCTCTGTAACAAGCAGTTTTTAAGCTGTGTTCCAAAGACTGCATTGACTCAAGGGCTGCCAGGGGAGACTCCAGAAATAGAGGGGTATGGCTCTCAACTCACTTTTACAGACACGTGTATTATGATTGCCACCTACCCTTGGATGTCATGGAATTCTTTCTTGCATGTGTGCTTGCCTGGACTATGTTCTGCTACAACTTAGAGATGAATCTTAATTCAGTCACCCACAACCCAAGATAGCCTTCTCTTTAGTACTTTCCTTAAATTTCTCCTCCTAGGTCTGCATTAAAGTAACAGAAAGTAGTTCTGGAAGTCATTTTAGAAATGGCCACCATTACATGTAAGTAATATTATCAATTCTCCCAGAGGATGGAAGTAGAGCTTAATATGGTTCACATCATCCTAAACAGTGGATCATCTGTCATAAGAATTAATTTTAGGAATACACTTATACTTTCAAATTCATTATTCATAACCATGAATGAGTATTTAAAATAGTCTGCAATGTTTTAAACCCAGTGAAGTCCTACTAAAGACCTAAGTTGAAAAGCTATGAAGTTTTCTAAATTTTCTCCCTTGCTCCATTTTATGACCTCTACCACACGATGTTATTTCTGAGAGCTGACCATATCAGGTATGTGATAATAATCATGTATGAAGGCAAAGTACCCTTCTTAATGTAATATTAAAATTAGTATTTTTGATTCCTTTCTCTTGCCCATATACTCACAAAGTTTATGACGACACCCTACAGAACTATTCAAGGGCGACAATAGAGCCCTCCCCACAAACCGTTGAGAAAAATGTGACTAAGTTATGACCTGAAATATCAGCAGAGTCCTTCAGTCTGCTATGAAACCTCTTTATATGTCACTGGTAAAGTACAATAACTACCACTATCTTACAGTATTATGAGTACTCTTGGTTCCTAGTCTTTTAAGCTAGGCAACTAAGTATGATGGATATGCTGCTATGGTATTTTTCAAGGTATGGTTCATAGAGCATCTGCATAAGAATCTTCTGAGGCACTATTTATAAAATGTAGATTCCTGGGCCCCATAAGAAACCTTGGAAATCAAAACTTCTGTAAGATCAGGAAATTTGCATTTCTGACAAGCTCACCGAGGCACTGACTTGAAACTCAACTGTGTAAATCCATTTAATGTCCTACTATTTAAGAATGAGATTGGTTAAAACAAAAACAAAAGGACCTTTCTCTATTCTCTAAGTGAAGTTGCTCAGTCGTGTCCAACTCTTTGAGACCCCATGGACTATAACCTACCAGGCTTCTCCGTCCATGGGATTTTCCAGGCAAGAATACTGGAGGGGGTTGCCACTTCCTTCTCCAGGGGATCTTCCCGACCCAGGGATCGAACCCAGGTCTCCCGCATTGCAGGCAGATTCTTTACCCTCTGAGCCACCAGGGAAGCCACTATTTAAGAATGAGATTGGTTAAAACAAAAACAAAAGGACCTTTCTCTATTCTCCTGAATTGAACATAAGTAGTGTTTTTTGGTGTGTGTCTAAAAAAGTTTAGGAGACAGTAATATTGACTATAATACCATCCTCAAAAGCAATACCTCAAAGTAAATTTTCACTTTTTAGATAAAGCTTTAGGATAGTGTAGTTCTTAACCAAGGATTAATAATCAACTAATTAGTCTTCACTCAGTATTGCAGTCCACACACAATTTATTCAGCAATAGAACAGAAGAGAACGTCAATCATGACAGACATAAGGCAGATATAGGGTAGATCTCTGGGGTACATTCTTTATACAGACTAACAAATGACTTTTAACAACATGTGGCAGGCATGATTTGTTGCATACCAACAGCCATTCATTCCTCACTTCTTCCTAGAAGAGCCCTGATTTTATTAGGGGAGACAATGTGTCCTACCCAGGCAATGTCAACTCCATTCCCCTCTGTCAGGTTTCCAGGCTCCCTTGTGAATCAAGGATGTAAGGGAAAATCCCTGATGTAATGAGATGTAAGGAAAAATCTGAGGGACTTTTGAGAGAAAGATTTTCTTCCCAAATAAAAAACAGAGACTTCAAAGGACAAAGGTTTTTGCTCCCTACTTCCAGTCTTTGAGAGAGATTGAAATGTCTGGAGCAGCAACAAGCTATATTGTACTCACTGAGAAAACCGTGAGGACAAAAAGCCAATACAATAAGGATCCCAGAGGGGAAAGACAGAAAGAACCTGGGACCTTGAGAACATCGTTGAGTTGCTACATAAGCAATGGATTATTTAGCATCTTAAGTGGAATTTTTAAATTGTTAAGTGGACTCTGAGATGTTTTCAGCTGCTTTTTCCAAGTTTCTTAACTCAAACTCTGGTTCCATGATTCTTATGAACAAGTGAAGGCCAGAATGAGGCCAATGTCAGGTAAGTCCTTCTTAGTTCCAAGAAAAATGCTTCCCCTAAACTGTTCATTATCTATATGGAGTCAAGTTTGATAACTCCTTCTGTCACTTAGCTCCTAATACAGGTACTTTTCCATTTCCAGAGGAGGACATTCTAAGTTCAGTCACCACAAAGACAGGATAGTCTTTGCTTATGTAGAGCCAAGTAACTAGATAGTGGCATTTCTGCATATTATTCTGTACCTTATATAGGTGTTGCCTGACTGAATGTGGTTTCTCTGACAGTGACCAGTTAATAATGTCAAAGCCACACTGAGGATAAACCAAATAGAGCCAATGATGAATGTTTGGTTAGATATGAATAAATCTTATATATATATATAGTTATCACTGATTAATATATAAGAGGTGGAATTTAGAACAATATAGATTCTTATTAAACGTCTAATTGTTTTACTGGAATAATCTAGAATTCAGCTACAAGGATGCTTTCCCACAAAAGTTATTACTAGAATATAATTAAAGTACACATAGTATGAGGCTTCTCCTCAGGACTACCTTGTCATAATAACATCAATGATTAGGCTGTGGAGATTTTTAGGAGGAGCAAGCTAATTCCAAAACATAGGAAATATGGATTAGTCAGGTTCCAGAGGAACAGTCTGGCTTGGACTACTAATTAAATTCATGCTGAACAAGAGATGCATAGACCCTGGAAGCAGATCCAACAATTTAAGCAGTTTCCCAAAGCAGTGACAGTCTGAATCAGATTTAAAAAGGAGTCATTTTTCCATCTTCCTTGGGCTACTAGTACAAAAATCCTCTAGAGTCTCCAAGATCTTGACTGTTTAAGAAGTTATTTGCTTTGGCCAAGTTTTTTGTTTAAGGTTTTGTCTGTCCTCGTCAGGATTAACTGTAGTGCAGGGTTAAAACCAGCAACTCTAGAATCATGTATTCTTTTTCTAACCAGTGGAGGACCCAGAAGAAATGGGTGGCAAGCTTTTTCAAAGGTCCACCTGGTAAGATTTTGAGGAGCCCACTCAAGTGGGAAAGACCAAGGAAGAACAAGGCTTCTATTAGCAGGATTATCAGGATAACACTCAGGGCAATAATCAGCTCTGTTAATACGGTCTAAGAAGACTTGGTAACATTCATTCTCAACCAGTTCAGTTTGGTACAACCAATGCCCTAGTTCTAAACTAGGGAACCACTGCTGCCCACAGTCAGGGCAATGTGAATTATCTGAGAACATTGGGACCTGGAGAGACAACACAGAAAGCAAATGTAACAGTAAGAGGCAACAATGATAATAAAGAGAGACACCCAAGTAACCAGACCTATTACAATTTTGGTTTAGCACTTTCTGAGTCCAACCACCATTACTTGGAGAGGGTAAAAGCTGGCTTGCACCTCCGTGCAATTCTTCAAGATTTCGTTGTCTATTTTTCACTCACTTGTAGCCAGTCTCCAAACTCAGGGACTGATCCAGTCTATGTTATCAGTCACTACTAGCAGCACAGATGTCACAACAGCTCCTTTAAATCTCAGCTTCTTAAGAAAAGACAGGGTTCTAGTCTAAGTTACTTTTTCTTGTGTGTTATCAGCTGGTGGTATTTGCAGAGGCACTTGGCTTACTCTGCTTTGCTGGTAAGTTATTATGTCTGTTTGGTGAAACAGAAGCTGACAGTCCAATGAGTCTTTGGTGGGTGCTGTCACTCTTGCCGCTGTAATACAAGTACCCAAGTCTTAAGGCCTTAGCACTTTATAGCGATGTAGAGGGGTCAGGAAAACTTGGCAGTGTCCTCTTGAGCGTGGATCCAATGAAGTCTTTCTTGGGAGGACCTTAATCAGGACCCAGTCACAGGGAAGTAGCTGCTGCTGAGTTGGTTGAACGGTTCTGGGAATGCTTCACATACCTGTAAATAATAAAACTTCAGACAACTCATATGGGCTTTGAGTTGCTCATAATATCATTAGAAACATGCATTTGGAAATCATTTGGGTCAGTCAAGGTGCATAAGAATTGTCTCATGGGATTCCCCATGACAACTTTACATGGGTTCAAACCAACTTATCTTTTGGGAGTTATTCTTATGCTCGACTGGGCAACAGGTAAGATTCTAGTTCATTTAAGATTTGTACTAGTCTCATTTATTTTTTAGGACTATGTATTTATTTTTCCTACTCCTTTTGCACTCTGGGAATAATACGGTCTGTATAATCATATACATGGTAAAACTTTGATACTTCTTTTATCTGTCTTCCATGAAATGGGTGCCATATATATAGTATTACCATAATGAGTGGGATGTTAACAATGGTGACAGTCTTCTAAAACAGACTTCAATGCAAGGAAAACCTTACAAAATTATTAGATAATATTCTTAACAACCAAGCATAGAACGTTGGGTGAAATTCTTTTGAAGGCTGGAAACGAAACCATAAGGGACATGCCTCACTGCCCACATCGTCTTTATAGGCTTATTATACACATTTAAGTTTAAGCCAATTAAGGCCCAGTCCCGAACTATTCTTGGGACATATATAGTAAATCAGTTGGGATTAAGAGACACTTTCACCATCTTTCACTCCTTCATGACCTTTAAATGTAACAAGTAAACAAGGTGGGGAAAAGTAGGATGTGCTGAACAGCAGATAGCCACCTACAGTGTGCCACAGATCATCAGAATATAGCCTGCCTTTCTCCGGCAATTTTTTTGTGATTGAGGCCTGATTCTGTGAGAGCACTAAGGAACACTGGGGAAGATGGGTGTCCCATTTACACAGGGTTAAAATGTATAAAGATAGAGCCTGAAAAGCAGAGGCAGTTATAGCCTTAGCTGTGATCAGCCAAAGCATTTTCCTTACAGACTATCAACAGTAGCTGTGATTCTCATTTTTAAAATGGCAACTTTAAAAGATAACTGAAGAGCCACCTCTGACAGGGCTGTAACACAGAGCGAATATTTTGGTGGGGGCTCCAGATGGGGTGAGACAGAACCAGAGTCGATACACTGATGTGTTTTATGAGGTTAGGTGACAATGTGTGAAGGCTACCAATCCAGCCTCTCAGGCAAGAGTGAACACAAAATAGGATTTCTGACCTTTGTGGTGACAACACAGGGTACAGCAGATCGCCCTGAGGGTCTGCTGTCAGGAGCCACTATAGTAGAAGTTTCACTTGCTGAATCAGGAAATCTTGGGTACATGAAAGAGATGATGAATAAAACCCACATTACTGTGGGGTTTAACACAGAAGTTAGTGGTAAAGTTATATGACTAAGTTTGATGTTGAAAAGATATAGAATTTTGGAATTTTTAGAGTAAAAAGGGGAAACTCAATTAAAACCACAAGATACCATATTTCATTTCCACCAGACTGGCAAAAATTAACAAGTTTGACAATGTGGGCTCTATACACCCTAGGCAAGACCTCCCCTCCACCATGACTCCACATCTCTCTATAGCAGAGTCAAGAAGTCCTAAAGCTCCAAATGCTCAGAATAAATCCACCCTTCTCCCAACCTTCGTTTGTCCAACTTCAAGAGTTAAGAAAGCACTAGAGCTCCAAGTGCTTATATGTTAAGCGCTTAACTTCTATGCAGAGTACATGATGAGAAACGCTGGGCTGGATGAAGCACAAGCTGGAATCAAGACTGCTAGGAGAATATCAATAAACTCAGATATGCAGATGACACCACCCCTAGGGCAGAAAGCGAAGAAGAACTAAAGAGCCTCTTGATGAAAGTAAAAGAGGAGAGTGAAAAAGTTGGCTTAAAACTCAACATTCAGAAAACTACTAAGATCATGGCATCTGGTCCCATCACTTCATGGCAAATAGATGGGGAAACAATGAAAACAGTGAGACACTTTATTTTTGGGGGCTTCAAAATCACTGCAGATGGTGAACGAAGCCATGAAATTAAAAGACGCTTACTCCTTGAAAGAAAAGTTATGACTAACCTAGACAGCATATTAAAAAGCAGTGCCATTACTTTACCAACAAAGGTCCGTCTAGTCAAAGCTATGGTTTTTCCGGTAGTCACGTATGGATGTGAGAGTTGATTATAAAGAAAGCTGAGTGCCAAAGAATTGATACTTTTGAACTGTGGTATTGGAGAAGACTCTTGAGAGTCCCTTGGACTGCAAGGAGATCAAACCAGTCAATCCTAAAGGAAATCAGTCCTTAATATTCATTGGAAGGACTGATGCCGAAGCTAAAACTCCAACAGTTTGGCCACCTGATGTGAAGAGCTGACTCACTGGAAAAGACCCCGATGCTGGGAAAGATTGAAGGCGGGAGGAGAAGGGGATGACAGAGGATGAGATGGTTGGATGGTATCACTGACTCAATGGACATGAGTTTGAGTAAACTCTGGGAGTTGGTGATGGGCAGGGAGGCCTGGCGTGCTGCAGTCCATGGGCTCGCAAAGAGTCAGACACGACTGAGCAACTGAACTGAACTGAGAGCTCCAAGTATTCCTAAACCAAGAGAACTCTAGTGTTCCATGTGTTCCAGACAAAACCGACCCTCCCTTGGTCCTCAAGCCTCTACAGGTAAGCAGGGAGTTAAAAGGGGGCTCCAAAGCACTAAATGCTCAGAACAAGATCACGTACTACCAGCCTCCTAACTCATTCCCAGCCTTATCACCGGAAGAGTAAAGAGGCCTTCCCCAAAATACTCCTGGCAAGATTCTCAAACCTTCCCGCTTCTCGCCCCCACAACTTCACTACCATTATCTGCTTGAAAATATGAGGACCACCTAATCCCATCAAACCTGTACCTCTGTTTATGTCAATCACCACATGGAGCCCAAAGCTTCCTGATTATACTTCATCCCCTTAGTCTCTAATCTCCTATGGCTCTGAGCACAGTGAGACAATATTCCCTCTCCTTCTTTACTATTCCTCCCCATAAAACATGTACCATTTTGATATATTAAATATATATCAGAGAACATAGAGTAACTAGAATTCTTATACCCGAATGACAGGAACATAAATTAGTATAACCATTTTGGGCAGTATCTAATAAAGCTGAGAATGTGCGTTTCCTATAACTCAGTAACTCCACTCTTAGGTAACTACCCTAGAGAAAATTACATGTTTATTTAAAAACATGAATTAAAATATTCATGGTAGTTCTCTGTATAATAGCAAAACAACAGCTAAAATGTCCACAAACAGTAGAATGGCTAAAAAACCCTGACATTCTTATAAAAAGCATACACTCACTCTCTCTTATGTAATAGTTTCCATTTACATAGTTTCAATATATTGCTTAGGAATAAATATGCAATAAAGCTAAAAAAGAAAAGATAAGCACAAGGACAATTACTACCTTTGATAGGAGAGGGAAGAAGATGGGGTCAGGAAAGGCATGCAGAGTATTTCAAAGATAATTATAAACATTTTTTCTTTGAATGGTTGGAGGTACATGAATGGTCACAGTATCACAAATCCTAACAATTTACATAACCTCTATTTGGTATTTTATTTTTTTTCTATTTCTATCTTCATTTTTGTATTTTAAATAATTTTTACTAGAGTACAGTTGATTTACAAGGTTAAGTTTCTGCCGTACGCAAAGTGAATCAGTTATACTTAAATATATATCCACTCTTTAGAGCAGAGCAAAAATAGGAGTGGGCTAGAACAACAGATTAATAGGCAAAACCAAACTTTCACACTGTGGACAAGATCAGCAGCAATTATTCTGTTCAGAGGCAAGGTGGGTGACTGAGGAAGAGGAACCCTATAGAAAGACACAGAGCTGTGTCTGCAAGCAACTATCTCTTTCTAAAAACAAGGTAAAAGAAAATATAATATTGTAAATCAACTATTTGTTGTTGTTCAGTCACTCAGTCATGTCTGACTCTTTGCGACCCCACAGACTATAGCCCGCCAGGCTCCTCTGTCCATGAGATTCTCCAAGAAAGAATACTGGAGTGGGTTGCCATGCTCTCCTCCTGGGGATCTCCCCAATCCAGGGATCTAAGCCAGGTCTCCTGCATTGCAGGTGGATTCTTTATTGTCTGAGTAACCAGGGAAGCCCAAGAATATTAGGAGTGGGTAGCCTATCCCGTCTCCAGAGGATCCTCCCGACCCAGGAATCAACAGGGTCTCCTGCATTGAAGGCGGATTCTTTACCAGCTGAGCTACTTGGGAAGCCCTACCTAATGTTAATTAATGGAATTAATTTCTCCATTAGCTACATAATGGAAAGCAAAGTTTATCTTGGCATATTCTATGAAGGCACGCATCTCTTTGCAGCACTTTGTTTTTTCATATGGTGCCTTTGTGTGTATTAGAAAAGAAGCACTCTCCTTCCAGGCAAGATGAAGCCCAAAGAACCTCGACTGGCCTCACCTGGCCAAGCATTCAACAGTAATCCTCCATCTGTGAAATAATTTTTTTTTCCTGGCCACACAGCACGGCAAGTAGGGATCTTAGTTCTGCACCAAGGAAGCGCCCCCTGCAGTGGAAGCAGGGATCCTCCGCATCCTAAGATTCAAACAACCACAGACTATGCAGTACCATACTATTTATCGTTGAAAAAATCTGCATGTAAGTTGACCCACACAATTCAAACTGGGTTGTTCAAAAGTCAACTGTACACACATTTTGATTCCCAAAGGAACCTGAAATGGTTCAGAACCATTGAGCAGGAATGGCTCCTAATCATTTCAATATCAAAGGCAATTTTTATTCGTAGGCTCCCCCCTCAGATCTCACTTTGGAAGGATGCCAGAACTACCACCATTCTTGTAATGATGTCATTTTCACATTTTATTAATTAGATATGTAACTCTGCCAGTCAGAACTTCTAATAAAACAAGTAAAAAACCAGTGTTAATAGCCCTGGTTTAGAAATTTTCAATACTTTAAATCAGAGATAATATTCAAAGCACCTGTAACAAAGTTGGAAAGACTGAGACATTCTGGATTTGTTTCCTTTCTCAACACCACTAGCTTAAGTCAGAAGTGGTTGATTTGAGGTGAATATATGATAACCATTTTCACATGCATGCACAGTCACTTGTGACCCTTTGTGATCCCTATGGACTATAGCCCACCAGGCTTCTCTGTCCATGGAATTCTCCAGGCAAGAATACTGAAGTGGGTTGCCATTTCCTACTCTAGGGGATCTTTCAGACCCAGAGATCAAACCCACATCTTTACCACTGTGCATCATTAGGCTTGTAGAAATGCTGAAAGTACCCAGGGAACAACCGGTACTCGACTGATTATTGTATTAAGTTACTGAGGAAACCACCATGTACTAGGCACAATGCTAAATATTATAAATACAAAGAGGAAAAAACCTTACAGAACTTCTAGATGTCCAGGGAATCCAGAGTGGAATCAATGCTTTAGGTAAAGGTCTTATAAGGGCTTTTGAAAGTTAAGTCGCTCAGTCATGTCTGACTCTTTGCGACCCCACGGACTGTAGCCTATCAGGATCCTCCGTCCATGGGATTTTCAAGGCAAAAGTACTGGAGGGATTGCCATTTCCTACTTCAGGGGTTCTTCCTGACCCAGGGATTGAACCCAGGTCTCCTGCATTGTAGGCAGATGCTTTTACTGTCTGAGCCACCAGGGTGGGTTTTAAGGGCTTTTAGATGGATATAAAAAGATTACCTATAGAAATCACAGAAAATTATGGAAGGCCCACAGAAGTTGGAATGTTTTTATTTTCAAGAACCTTCCAGCCAACAATAGTGAGCAAAAAACAAAGTTTAAAAGGCTTCTTTACCACATAAACTCTATACAGTCATGCTATATAAGTGGGGGGATTCAATCCAGGATCACCCAGAGATACCAAAATACACGGAGGGATGAACACTCCAGTCCCTTATATAAAACGGCATAGGATTTCATATAACTTATGCACATCTCAAGATTACTTATAATACCTTATACAAAGTAAATTCTAAGTAAATAGCTGCCAGAGCACAGCAAGTTCAAGTTTTGCTTTTTGGAACTTTCTGGAATTTTTTTTCACAAATATTTTCTATTCATGGTTGGTTGAATCCACAGACATGGGACTTGTAGATACAGAAGACCAACACTACAAAAGAAAAACACAAATCAGATTTTTTTTTTTTTTTTTTTTTACTGTACTGTGAGGCTTAGTTCCCCAACCAGAAACAACCTGGGCCATGGCAGTGAATGTGCCCAGTTCTAACCCTGGACTACCAGGGATCTCCCTAAGTCAAAATTTTTGTGTGTGAGATGTTTTCTGCAGCTTTATTAGAGGAAAATTTAGAAAACAGCACTTTAACATCAAAATAGAAAATGCAGTTCTATTTAAACCAGTGAAATTTACATCTACTAAAAAATGGCAGCTCAATATATATTAAATAATCATCTCTAAATATTGTGAGTCTATATCAAGAATCACTATTTCCTGAATGCATGTTAGTTAGACAGCTTAAATCTGCCTTTGATAGACAAAAACCACCTTATTCTTTTTAGGCTGCATAATATGTTTCAGATTGAGTAGAGTTGGGGCGACTTCTCCAGGCAAATATATCAGTTCAGCCAAGTCCTCATATAATACATAAAACTAAAAGACAGACACAGAAAAAAATACAAATGCTCTAAATTTTCTTGAGTCTCCATTTTAAATATTTTCTTACATGGAATATTTTATTCTAAAGTTAATCAATAATCAAAACTATTTTTTGTATGAGACAGCTTCTCTACAAGTCTCAAGCGTGTGTGCTCTGTCATGTCTGACTCTTTGTGACTCCATGGGCTATAGCCCATGAGGCTCCTTTATCCATGGAATTAACTGGCAAGAACAGTGGCGTGGGTTGCCATTTCCTACTCCAGGGTATCTTCCCCTATAAGTCTCACATATAAAGTGAAATCTCAAAAGCTTCTTATTTCATTAAACAGTTCTAAATTTAGATGTTGAGAGTTAAGAAGTAAGGCTTCCCAGGTAAAGTGGTAAAGAATCTGCCTGCCAATGCAGGAGATGCAAGAGGTGCCTCAATCCCAGGGTTGGGAAGATCCCTTGGAGGAAGAAATGCAACCCGCTCCAGTATTCTTGCCTGAAAAATTCCATGGACAGAGGAGCCTGGTGGGCTACATTTCAAGGGGTCCCAAAGAGTCGAATACGACTGAGCAACTGAGCACACACAGCACAGATTAAAAAGTATGAAAAAAAAGAATTCCTCTTCTTTTTAAATTCACATAATCTAAAATAATTCTTTGCTTAAAATATATTATGAAAATACATGCTCCTGAAAGAAGTTTTCAGTCTGTTGTGTGAGGAATTACCTTTAATTTGGCAAAGTCTTGAGATCAGAGAGAAGGCACACTCCGGCACTATTTGGCACACACACTATTCCTCTTCGAAAGAAGATAAGCTGAACAAAAAATATCCTGAGTTGCACAGGAATTGATACAAAGAGAATTCCCCTGGTGGTCCAGAGGTTAGGACTCTGAGTTCTTAATGCCGAGGACCAGGGTTCAATCCCTGGTTGGGGAACTAAGATCCCACAAGCCTCGAGAGGTACAGTCCAAAAAAAAAAGTGAAGAACTGACAAACTTAACAGGTGTGTTTGTGCATTCCTGGCATTCCACAAAGGGGAACAACTGGTTTAGACACTTACTGGTGCATTTCAATCTACTTTGCCCTAATGGACACAAGTCCATGGTTCAAATTCTGTCTACAGTTTCAATTTAACACACTGGGAGCCAAACTTTTAAAAGTTAATTCGTAGTTTTCAATAGTGAGACCTAGTAGTGCTAAGGTTACGTATTTCTGAATTTGTACCAGCAATTTGGGCTTCCCTGGTGGACCAGTGATGAAGAATCCACCTGCCAATGCGGGAGACTCAGGTTGGATCCCTGGGTCAGGAAGATCCCCTAGAGAAGGAAAAGGCAACCCACTCCAGTATTCTTGCCTGGAGAATTCCATGGACAGAGGAACCTGGCAAGCTCGTCCATGGAATCCCAAAAGAGTTGGACTAACTGAACACCAACCAACACCACGCATGTCTGTGTTGAAAACTAAGTACCTAACTAAGTCTTGCCCACTCCTCTGTACCATATCCACTGTCATAATAAGTTAGGATTACTATGATCACAAATTAAAGTTATTTCCCAGTGTTTTCCCTAGGTAGTACTTATCCGATATTTTTAAAAGGCAAGTTGAGAAAGTACTAAACACTAAAAATAAAAAGCAATCCACTTACTTCCCTAGGGAACTGTTTCTTTTCAAGGGCCTGGAGCAGTTCAGATATATACCTTCCTTGAGTACAGAAGTCTTCTTTTCCTTCTTACCCTTCGTTCTGCTCCCTCCCAACTCCTCTGATTTGTATCTCAGGTTTAGGATGACTTATGTAGAGGCAAAAAGCAAAGGTTCAGAGAGTTTGCTATGATTCCAACAGTGGGCAGCACAACTGATTCCCAGTGTCAGTTCAACTCCACTGATCATCTTTAGTATCTACATGAAGCCAGCACGTTTTTATTAAACATTTTATTTTGAGCTAATTTTGTATCTATTATAAAACCAAGACATTAACATGAAGTCAATTAACTACAGACTGTTAGAATTCTGCCAGTTTCTCCACTAATGTTCCTTTTCTGTTCAATGGTTCAATCTGGGATCCCTCATTGCATTTAGTTGTTTATTCTCCTGAGTCTCCAATCTGTGACAGTTTCTGTCATTATCTTTTGTGACTTTTCCTGGTCTTTGCAACCTTGATATTTATGAAAAATATCAGTTGGTTATTTTGTAGAATGTCCCTCAATTTGTGTTTATAATGTTTTCCCATGAGTAGAAAAGAAGGCACTGGCACCCCACTCCAGTACTCTTGCCTGGAAAACCCTATGGACCGAGGAGCCTGGTAGGTTGCAGTCCATGGGGTCGCTAAGAATCGGACACGACTGAGTGACTTCACTTCCACTTTTCACTTTCATGCATTGGAGAAGGAAATGGCAACCCACCCCAGTGTTCTTGCCTGGAGGATCCCAGGGATGGGAGCCTGGTAGGCTGCTGTCTATGGAGTTGCACAGAGTCAGACACGACTCAAGCGACTGAGTAGCAGCAGCAGCATGAGTAGAAAGATAAAGAGGTTATGCATTTTGGGCAAGAATAATACCAAAGAAATGATGTACTTCTAAGTGCATCACATCACTGGGTTCATGATATCCATAAGCCTTATTTCTGTGGAGATTTTAACCTTGGTCAGTTGGTTATCATGGTATCGCCACTGTCAAGTTACTAATAATTATCTTGGGGAGACACTCTGAGACTGCGCAAATAGCCTGTATTTCCTCAAACTTTCACCTACCAGCATTACAGGCACATTTTGTTTGCAATAATTACTATGCTGCTGTTTTGCGTAATAGTGATTTTCTATTTCCTTCTTGCCATGTTTGTTTATTGGAATTCTTCTATAAGAAAGAGCTGTCCCTTCTTGAATCCTATTTATGTACTCCGCTATGTCAGTATGGACTTGTGGCCACTTATTCTATGAGTTAAAATCCAGTACTACCATTATGCATTCTATTACGCAAGTTGTTCCAACTTTGGCAATCAGGAGCTCCTTCAAGTCACTCTTGTGTCTTTTCAACGAGCTCCCAAACCATTTTGAGCATCTCCTTAATTTCCAGCACCACAAAATGTTTCAGGCTCCTCTTATATTTTCCCTGCCCATGCCCTAGATTCAAGAGCTTCCCTCCCCCCAAAAAAAGTTCTGGTTCCTTTTATTAGAGGATAGTGTTTTAAAACAGGAGCTGGGTGCTCAATGCTACTGAGGTTTCACTATCAGGCCAACAATTTGGACAACCACCACTAATACTTGTTTCCTTACTGAACTCATTAGCTGGAAATCATTAGCATCACCTGGGCATTTATTAGAAATGTAAACTCTTGGGCCCCACCCTAGACTGATTAGACCAGAAACTTTGAGGATGTACAGGAATCTGTGTTAAGAGGCTCACCAGATGAGTCTGATGCTCCTTATAAAGTTTAAAAAACACTTATAAACACTGTTTTAGTGAAGAAAAGGTAGCTCTCTTTCACTAGAAACCCTGTATTTACTTTATGATGTTTATCTCTAATAAAAAAAAAGGGAAATTTTAGTCTTAATAACTTGTCTGGTATATAAATCATATTTTTTACTACCACAACTATTAAAACTATAGGTGAATGCCTCAACTGTGAAGACACTAAACACCTCCCTACTCCTGTTTTTTTTTTTTACATGTGGTGGTCATGGTTGTTGTAAGGTACAAATACTGTTTGTTGTTTTTATACAAAGAAGTTGTAAGTCAGCCTCCAGGATCATCTCCTGCATACACATACAACTTGACATCCATATAGTGAATCTATAAATAGGAAAGACTGGCAGCACAGTCCCCTAAAGTCAGACTGCCTAGGCCTGAATGACTACTCCAGCACCTGACTTGGTGAACTCTTCCGTTTCTCTGATTTTCTTAATAACCACAAAATAGAATAACACTACCTACATGAAAGAAGCATTATGAGTGTTAAAGAGACAATGTGCAGTCCTTACCACAAAATAAGTCTCAGAAAATGTTTATTATTAGTCTAACTAAGTGAAAGTGCAACTAGACAGTTACTTTTCGGACTGAAGAAAACAAGTGGAAACTGTGCTAAAGGAAAGTTCTGCTCTTTCATCACTAGTAGATCAGAGAGGCAGAACCAGAAAGCTCTATTTGTATAATTAAGACAAAACCTTCAGAAGTTTACAAACTAATGTCTTAAACTTGCCTATCTGCAAAAATGTTATTTACATTATGTATATCCATGAACGGATGCTAAAGAAGAGTATATAAAAATTTAAAATTTTTGATTTGTTGAGGTAGTGGAATTACAGGTAAAGTTTCCTCCACTCTATTTTGATTATCAGAACCATATGCCACTTATTTTAATATTAGTAAAGAGAAAATTAGCCCAATTGGCAATAACTGTTTCCACTTAGGTTCTTAAACTATCCCATTTAATGTTCCAAACAACTCTAAATCTCTGCTTTCATGGACTCAGAGTGATAAAGTAACCTGCCCAAGTTACAAAGTGACAGGACAGGAATTTAAATTCAGCTGTGACTCCAAAGTCCATGCTCATAACCAATGTGGGAGCCATCTTTCTTTACTCACAAGTGCTTAATTTGCTGTCCAAAACCTATGATAAAGTATAATCAGTGTACTGAATTATCTCTTGCTGGGCACAATAGTCATAAAATATTGACTAGCAATGAAATTTTAACACAATTAAATTTCTAAATGCAAAATGAGAAACAGCATAAAGCATACCAAGCTTCTCTGAGCAAACTTTCCTTCAGGAAATTCAAGTTTCACTTCAGAGGAATGTGGATTATCATTCAGCTTTCAAAACTACTTCCACGGCAAAGATAGATTACATACAAGGCACTGTATATTATTAAAATACCCAATAACCCCCAAATAATTAGATAAATTCTTGTTACTTTATTTGTGAATTACAGACGCTCTCAGGCTAGTATTATCTCTACATAAGTTAAAAAAAAACAAGTGAAATACTGCTTAAATGAGTCACTTATGGTTACGTGATAAACCAGAAGCAAAACTGGTAATCAAGTTCTGGACTCTGCGTTCAGTATAAAAAATATTGCTGAGGAGAGGCTTTCAAAGTTTTCAAAGCAAAAGCCAGTTTTCCAAACTATTCTAATCCACATAAAAGATTCCAGGAACATTTTCAGTTCCTCTACCATTAAGTTCCTTTTAAAATTATTTTCCACTGGCCAGTTACATACTAATCCTGTGCTTGAAAAACAAAACTGAACTGATAGATATGGAGAACAGTCACAGCCCTAACTCTCAACAAACAGACACAATGAAGGAATCTCTTATAGAGATCCAAAATAAAAAGTTTTAGAGAGAGGTAAAATTGAAATAAAAACAGTGTATTGAATCAGATTAAGATAACTGATCTTTGTATCTTGTGTATAAAATCTTTCAATTAAGCACTACTGATTAAGCACTACATTTTTTTTTGAAGGAACGAAAAGGGGATAAACTTTCTCACCGGGTATGAAATACAATTGGGAATACATATATAATAATATAATGAATTGGTAATTGCAGGGTCTCATTAAAACTTCAAACTTCGCTCTTTTTAGCACCATTAAGGCTGATTTTCTTAGTAACCACAAAATAGAATAACACTACCTACATGAAAGAAGCATTATGAGTGTTAAAGAGTGAGGAGTTGGGGAGTGAGGGCGGCCGGGGCACTATCTTACAAGGATGAAGACGACGAATGATGGAATCCAGTCAAACACGGAGGTAAGAGAGTAACCAACACCTGCACTGGTAGATTTCCCGTTTACATTTGAACCTTAGAGGAATTCTACTTCTCGTCTCAAGGTCCAAACCAAACATTTAGTCTCACCTTCCTGTGTTTAATGTTTACGCGATTCTCTTTTTCACTCCAAAACAAAAATATACCTCCAACCTGCTCCGTTTAAGGTTTTTGCGGTAAGGAGGTGGGGGTGGGGAGGGATCTTTTCTGAAAGATATTTAAAAAGAAGGTATCAGATCAAATATTAAAACATGGGAAAGTTGTACACACATTTTACTTACAATGTCTAGCGAGGTTTTAAACCGTCGACTGTCAACGTCAGGAGAGCCTTTCGAGCGTTCTTTCTGCTTCACGATGCGGGGCTGCACCCCTCGGACGCCGCCGAACTGAACGTCGCCCCGTCCCTGCCCACGTGATGGCGACCTCCGCGGGGAGGGTAGGCGCCCGCGGAATGCTGGGACTGGTAGGCGCCGGCCCCTCCTCCTCCTCCCCCAGGCGTCACCCCCGGCTCCACTCCCCCGGCCAGCCGGCGGCGGGGCGGGAAGCTGGAGGCGTGGGGAGTGCAGGGACAGAACCGCAAAGCCTCCCAGCGTTCTCGCAGTCGCGCTGCTCTCTGACCCGAAGGCAGACATCTCTGCAACATATTGGAGGGCCCTGGAGTTGGTGAATGGCCAGAGAAGCCTGGCGCAGCCCTTGGGGCCGCAAAGAGTCGGACACGACTGAGCGACGGAACTGAACTGAACTGAGCCCTTAAAAAGACCTAAAGCTCACAGGCTTGAGGAACCAATGGAACTTACGCAGTGAGCGGCACTAGCCAACGATAATGGCAAGCACCAGTCAGGCATGATTTGGAAACCGACTGCCACCTTTATGAGGTGCGTGCCCCCATGTTAAATGCGGACAACGCTACATACATACCTCATAAGGTGGTTGTGAGTAAATGAGATAATGAACAAAAGTGTCGGCTAAATGGATAAAAGATCTGTTTTCTTGATCTATTAATTTCATAAAAATGAAAATTGAGAGATGGAAAGCAGTTTACCCAAGAACACATAATTGGTTAAGGGCAACTGTCAAGTCAGTCTAAAAGTCCTGTTCCTGAACTAGGCCATTCAAGACAACAGAGAAGAAATCTGCTCATATAAATCTCACTTCCCCTTTCCTAATTTTTTCCTATAAAACTCCTGACCAACGTACTATTTTACTTACATTGATTTTTATCTGACTCCCATAGAATATACAATCCTAGAAAGAAAAGAGGGTTGTCTTTGGTCTAGTCTTCTCTGCTATATCCCCAGCACCTAGAATAGAGTTTACCTAGTACACAGCACCGGAGAAGGCAATGGCACCCCACTCCAGTACTCTTGCCCGGAAAATCCCATGGACGGAGGAGCCTGGTGGGCTGCAGTCCATGGGGTCTCGAAGAGTCGCACGCGACACTGAGCGACTTCCCTTTCACTTTTCACTTTCATGCACTGGAGAAGGAAATGGCAACCCACTCCAGTGTTCTTGCCTGGAGAATCCCAGGGACAGGGGAGCCTGGTGGGCTGCCGTCTATCGGGTCACACAAAGTCGGACACGACTGAAGTGACTTAGCAGCAGTAGCGACAGCAGTACATAGCACAAGCTCAAAATTTTATTGGGTTAATGATTCTTCATGTAAATAACTTATTTTTTTGGTGTCTTCAATCATCCTTTTTTGGCAGAACTTGCAGGATTTGGGAACATTTTTAGATGTTTAATTGCAATTTCGAATTTAACAAAGAATAAGTGGAAGGCCATTTATTGTTGTCACTTCATTTCCAGCAAGACATTTTCATTTATATTGTCTTCAAAATATTTTTTCTATTACTTGTGAGAATGGGGAATAAATGCAGCTGGCTATTATGTCTTTACTTCCTCTTATTTAATATTTTAATCTTTTTATTAAAAATAATGTTACCTTTTTCTACTAAGATATAACCCCACAGTTATTCTTCTGACCAAAACTGTGAACACTATGTACAATGAATTGATAAATGCTTTCTCACTACATAACAGGATTTCTGCTTACCCTGAACTAAACACTCCAGGAGACAGTGGAGGACAGAGGAGCCTGGCTGCTGGAGTCCATGGGGTTGCAAAGAGTCAGACATGACTTAGCAACAGAACAGCAAACAAAAAACTCATGTACAAAAATTATCTTATTAAAATAGCTGCTTTACTTAGAAATCCAGTGTCAAGAACATTAGATTTCTAGACTGAGGCCTAATAGGTATTTAAATTAATGCCAATATATAATTGGCATTATAATTTTGTATATATCTGTCTTCCCTAATATATGGCAAATTCCCTCAGGGTGAAAAATACTCTTAATTGAATTCATATATTTATTAAGTATCTATTCTGTTTCAACACAGACGTTTAATAAATACATGAATTAATGAGTCTATTCTTTGTTCTCGGAGAAGGCAATGGCACCCCATTCCAGTACTCTTGCTTGGAAAATCCCATGGACGGAGGAGCCTGTTAGGCTGCAATCCATGGGGTCGCTGACAGTCGGACACTCGATAACAGTTGGACACTGAGTGACTTCACTTTCACTTTTCACTTTCATGCACTGGAGAAGGAAATGGCAGCCCACGCCAGTGTTGTTGCCTGGAGAATCCCAGGGACGGGGGAGCCTGGTGGGCTGCCGTCTATGGGGTCGCACAGAGTCGGACACAACTGAAGTGACTTAGCATAGCATAGCATAGCATTCTTTGTTCTAATCATTTCTTCTCTTGTTCTCTTTCAATTCATTGAATTCCTCCACAGATCTCAAACTCCCACAATAACTGTTTAACATTCAGAGTTCATGCTTCCTCTTGGTATTAGCAGTCCAGCAGTTCCCTTATGATATTAGTGGAGTCTACCGTCTCTATAACGTCACTTCTTTTGTGCCACCCTTGGGTTTGGAAAACATCTACAGCAGAATATCTGGTTCGACAAGGGTTTAACTTTACCTCACAGTTGGTAATGAAAGTTGGTTATTTGTCAGGTTGCTAAGTGTGGGAGGCACGTATGGCAGAGCTAGGATTATGTACCCTTATTACCTAGACAAAAGAGGGAAAACCCTAAAAAAATGTATGTTTTAATGCTAAAGTTACTATTCCTCTGATCCTGCGTAAGCTCATGATTTTGAAAACCATTCCTAAGTTCTTCAAGCATTTTTAATTACAAGATGACACAGGTGGTGCTAGTGGTAAAGAACCTGCCTGCCAATGCAGGAGACATAGACATGCAGCTTCAATCCCTGGGTCGGGAAGATTCCCTGGAGGAGGGCATGGCAACCCACTCCAGTATTCTTGCCTGGAGAATCCCATGGACAGAGGACCTGGTGGGGTACAGTCTGTGGGCCTGCAGTCTGGGACAGGACTGAAGCAAATTAGCAGCAACAATACATGTACTAATGTATTGAATCTCCTGTCTTTTTAATACATCCCCCCAAATCTGTTTAACAATCTGTATCCAAGTTTCTATAAAGTTAACTGTCCTCATAAATGTTTTAAAGAGCTTAATATTTGTATCAATATTACCACTATAATATGAATTTTATTAATACTACTTGTATAGTTTTATATCCTTTAATCTATTATATCCTTTATTATATCCTTGAATCTATTATATCTTTTCATCTATTACAGTACTTTTCCTGTTACATATTAATAGAGTAATATAATAGGTACCTTATAAAGCACTAGTTAAAACCAGTAAAAGCCAGATATTAATCATGTATCAACACTTCTCAGCATTTTGTCAGAGAAAAGTCTCACAAATTTTCCAAATATACTAACTCAGGCTGACAAGGGAGAACATGCTTTTAATTTTCCCTAAGATAAAAGATTCTTTAAAAAGTAGCATCTCTCATGTTGCTATTCCTTTAGTTTCTTTGGCTATATTGTATATAATTAAAAAAAAAACAAAACAGAAAACTAAACGAGAGCTTCCATCAAGCAAAAACCTAGGTGATTCTAAAGCATGTAATTACTCGTGTCTGTGACCAAATTTATGGACTATTAGTGAAAACACGACATCATTAAGATTTCATTAAAATGAAATATGTACCCAGTTTGGACAATGAGTTGCTCAAAAACATTCTAAAGTGATTTTAAATACTTGAAAGAGTAAACACCTTTGTGGCTCAGCTGGTAAAGAATATGCCCACAATACGGGAGACCTAGGTTCGAATCCTGATTGGGAAGATCCCCTGGAGAAGGGAAAGACTAACTCTAGTACTCTGGCCTGGAGAATTCCACGGACTGTACACCATGGGGTCCCAAAGAGTCGGACATGACTGAGCGACTTTCACTTCACTTCAAAATTTTCAGGCCCATTCACTGTAACTGCTATCCAAACTGCAAATTTTTAAGTCTAGTCACTAAAATCAATTATAGAAAATCGTCCGAGAAGGGTGTGTGTATGTGAAGGCAAGATTAACCGATTTTTCAATAACATTCCCTCAGTGTGTCTAACTTTAGATATTTGCAGATTTTCCACACAGAAGTGAAACAAATGGCTTTGTCATGCTTTCTTATTCAGTAAACTAAACGCAGAAAAAACCCTGTATCAAATGCAGTGTATCAAGTCATGCTCAGAATCAAAGTGAAAATAATGGATCACAACTGAAAATTACAGTGCTGTCTTTAATCAAAGTATTTGTTGATTTCTCACTGTCCATAACACAGCACTAACAAAGTCTCTGAACAGTGTTGCTGAAGTACAGCCTTTATACGAAATCAGGAGTAATACTGGTTGCTGCGTACGTTTTGTAAATGGAAATCCACCCAAGTAAGCCTGTAGATGCGATTTCGTACACTCAACGAGACTTTTAAAACCTAAAACTGGTAAACTGCCTTCCCAAGGAACTTGAAACTAAAATTTTCTCCAGGGAAAGATGACACCTGCGAATATGTCTTATCAGCCCTGCAAAGCGACACTTGGAAAGGTACGGCGAAGGCAGGAGTCGATCAAAAAGGCTGCGGGAAAACTGCGCAACAGCCTGGGGCTGAGGAGCGAAACCTCCACCTTTCACTCCGCCTTTCCCAGCTACGCTGTGCTGGGGGCCCGACCCAGCGCCTCTTGCGAGCAGGCAGCAGTTGCCAGGAGCAGCTGGACTGTGGACCGGCAATTTGCCCAGCCACTTGTCCCTTCTCCGTCTTCCCTCCCTCCCTCCCCGAAGGCCGAGGACAGCGACGCCTCCTCGCTCTTCTCCTCCTCTTTAGTGCCTTCAGCCAGGAGGCGGGAGTGACCCGCGGCAGCTGACCCAGCACAGGCACTGCCTCTCCCACAGCCCTCGGAGCACACCATGGGCCCAGAGGCCGGTTTGCAGCACAGCAGCGACGACGCAGGCGGCAGCCCCGGCGACGCTCAACTGCCTCCCTGACCGCCGACACCACCGCCCTTCACTCCCGAAAAACGATCGCCACCAACGGCAGGAGACTCTTAAGGGCACCGCAAAACACCTTCGCGATCGACTCAAGCTACGTCAACAACTATGGCAGGCGAGGGGCAGCGGGCGGAGCCGGAGAGAGAAGGATGGGCGCTGTACGTCACGCCCAGGGCTCCGCTACGGGAGGGAAGGCCCCGGCTCGCCCCTCAAAATGGCGGCAGCGGTGACGTGCCTGCGTACGGAACTCCTACGCCGTCGCGCCACGGCCGGCGGGAAGTGAGGTTCTCAGAAGAGCCGCCCGAAGTGTACGGCGACTTCGAGCCCCGGGCGGCCAAAGAAAAGGCCCGGGTGGGAAGACAGATTCCGCTAGAAGGGTTCCGGCCCGATTCGGCGAAAGAGGAAGTGAGAGAAAGCGCCTATTACCTTCGGTCTCGGCAGCGAAGGCAGCCCCGACTCCACGAAGCCGAGGAGAGGCAGACGCGGAGAGCCACTCCCCTCCAGCAACAGCCGCACTCGCCGCCGCCTCCGCTACGACCCTCTCCGGTTACGACCAGAAGAGGATTACGGGACTCCCATTCATCCGAAGGTGAGACAGTCGGAGGTAACAGTGTCAGCCGCAAGTCAGGGAGGGAGTGCCGTGGGCGGGTACGCGTGAAGGGTGTGCGCTCCCTGGGCGGGCGTGTGCCTGCCTTGAGCTCATCCCCTCTGAGCTTCTCCGGGATGGACGTGAGCCCCCTCCTCCGGGCCGCCCCGTCGGCTGGCGGGAAAGTGGCAGGGCGGGGGGGCCGGAAGGAAAGGCGGTCGTGCGTAGTGACCTGAGCAGAGTCGAGGAGCCGCGTGCTTCCCTGGGCATCAATTTAGAGGTGTCAGGAAATTGCCTGTTTTCTGCAGGCCTGCACTTCGGGGCGGCGAGTTAGGCAAAAGGCAGGACACTGAATCACTCAGAGTTCAGTTTCACATCGGTTTCAAATTGGTTCTCTCTACCCTGCGGATGTTTCTGCCTAAGCCACTTCCATTTCCTCCTTTAACTCCGAGACCAGAAGTCCTTCAATGAGATTTTTGGTCCTCCTCTAACCTTCCAGTCTTTCCCGGTGACTATCCAGGGGGGGAGAAAGGAAGGGGAATTTCGTGAGTGGCCGTTTTGAGGACTAGCGTAGTTGATGAATTGATTTGAGATCCCACCCACATGTTTACACTGAAATGGGGTCAAGGCAGTCATCCTGAACCTGAAGCTTCCCAGTGTGTGATAAACTTGAACTGATCGATCTTTCTCTAGTGTGGTGGTCTCTGCCAGAAATTCGCATATTGGGGACCGTCAGTGTAACCTAAGTAGTTAAGTAGTAGCGTGACAAAGCAAGACTTTAATTAGTTTTCATCTAAATGGGCCACAGGGTTACTGAGAAAGTGATTGTGTAGTCTTAGGAAAGGCACAGATGAATCAACGCCGGTAATGCATCCTTTGCCACACTGCCCCTTCTTCCCCATCTAACACTGAGTCACAGATGGAGTTTCATGTTGGCTCCAGGTAGGGCACCTATGAGGTAAAACCAAGGGGTTTGAATCATAATGGGATTACGTAGTTGGTGATAGACCATTGGTGGATACGATGAAGAGGAGATGGATTTTCAATTTAGAGCTGGGTAATAGACTGCACATTGCCTGCTGATGCCTAAAATGTGGACACAGTAGAAGTGTTGATGATTTTGGAAATTATGTTAAAGATATGTGAGTTACTGTTGGGAGTAGCAATGCAAGACCGTTTAACCCCTATACATGTTTTATCTCTCTTTTAAGGTTATAAACTTGTGAAGACAAAGATCCTGCATATATATTTGAGGGACCATGTTATATTTCAGTGTTGATCTTCTTTCTATATCTCCAATAGCTAGAAGAATGCTTTGGAAGGCAAAGGGAATATGCTAAGTTGTATTGACTCTTCCACACAGGCTGGTGCAATTGTATAAGCTAGTTTTTTTTTTTAAAAAACACACAAAGGATTTACTTCTATTTTTAGTAAATCTATGAGAATCTACACGTTTTTCAGTCTTCCTCTTTAGTCCATCTTTTAAATTTTCTAGAGTAATATTTCTATATTTATTTTGTAAAGCATCATTGGTGAGTAGTTTATTTTTATGTTGTCCTAAAGAGTAGCTCTTACTAGTTCAATTCCCAAGTTTTGGTAAACCTAATTTTTTGTTGTTTAGTGTCCCCTAAGTCGTGTCTGACTCTTTTTGCCACCCTGTGGACTGTAATGCACTAGGCTCTTCTGTCCATGGGATTTCCCAGGCAAGAATACTGGAATGGGTTGCTATTTCCTTCTCTAGAGGATCTTCCCTACCCAGGGGTCAAACCCGAGTCTTCTGCATTGGCAGGCAGATTCTTTACCACTGAGTCACCAGGGAACCCCTTAATTACACATTTCTGAAGGGATTGAAACTGAGTGGGCCCCTGTGAGTCTCCCCATTGTTTGGAGGCAGTACGCCAGCCATTATGACCTTCTCTGAGTTCCAAATGGCAGGTTCCAACAGTTGCTAATCAAGGGAAGAACAACCAAGAAGTCACCTGATGCAAGATTAAAAGGCCCAGATTAATCATCAGGATTAGGAGACTGACCACCTGAGATGAGAGTAAGGGAGTGCAGACCCTGCTCACACCCGTATCTTGTCAGACACCCCACCTTTGACCCACTTATAAAAACACTCATGAAGTCCTCCGGGGATGGGACACGTAGTTTTTCAAGGCAGAAGCCTGTGTGTCTCCCTTTGCCTGGCAAAGTAGTAAAGCTATCCTTTTCTGCTTCACTCACAACTCTGTCTCTGGGATTTGATGTGGCACCCGTGCACAGAGAGACCAAGTTTTCATAACAGAATGAATTACTTGCGTTTCTATTTATATATTGCTGTTAATATACATAATCTCTACTCACTTTGCATATTGTGAATTTTACAATTGTTATGTCTATTCTTTAGAGGATGAACCACCTTCACAAACTGTTTTAAGCCAAACGGTCACAAAGAAAGCTATCAGGAGAACACAAGAGACTCCAGGTAAGAAGAGTTGAGTTTGTTTTTTTCTAACCTGTCAGCTTTTTTTATGTATAGATTATAGCCTATAATTATTGGGTTATTGGATTATTGGGTCAATCAGGGGTCCGAAATCATACCTCATTCAAAGTTTCAGTGAATCTTATTTTTAGGTTGTTAAATTGTTAAATAGTAGCATTTGTCAGGATAGATGTACCCACTTTTTTGGTGAGGAAACTGGAGCTCAGAGTAGCTGACTTTTCTCTTAAGATTGCTTGCTTTGTAACTGAGCCAAATTCAGACCTAGGCTTGTCTTCTCCAAAGCCCCTTCACTTGCCCCAAGTACCTCACTGTCACTCTCCCATGGAATAATTAGCTGCTCAGTAAAGCTTGTTAAGTGTTGAATCATGTATCATGTAAAATGGATTAAATGGTCTGCATAGTAAAATCATGATACAATATAATCAATCTCAATTTGATAGTATATTTTATTAAATCTAGGATCTCATCAGTTGTAAGATATATCCTCTTCTTGGGCTTCTCTGATAGCTCAGTTGGTAGAGAATCCGCTTGCAATGCAGGAGACCCGGTTTGATTCCTGGGTCGGGAAGATCTGCTGGAGGAGGGATAGGCTACCCATTCCAGTATTCTTGGGTTTCCCTGTGGCTCAGCTGGTAAAGAATCTGCCTGCAATGCAGGAGACCTGGGTTCTAACCCTGGTTTGGGAAGATCCCCTGGAGAAGGGAAAGGCTACCCACTCCAGTATTCTGGCCTAGAGAATTCTATGGACTGTATAGTCCATTGGTCACAAAGAGTTGAACACAACTGAGCATCTTTCACTTAGGAGGAAGAAATGCTGCCAGTTAAGGGTAATGTGCCTTAGATTGTATAATATATCCCAATTTTAGAGATGTTAAAGTATAGAACTGTTTGCATCTTAGTATCAAGTGGCATTAGGCTACATTTGATAGATCAGATCAGATCAGTCACTCAGTCGTATCCGACTCTCTGTGACCCCATGAATCGCAGCACACCAGGCCTCCCTGTCCATCACCAACTCCCAGAGTTCACTCAGACTCACGTCCATCAAGTCAGTGATGCCATCCAGCCATCTCATCCTCTGTCATCCCCTTCTCCTCTTGCCCCCAATCCCTCCCAGCATCAGAGTCTTTTCCAATGAGTCAACTCTTCGCATGAGGTGGCCAAAGTACTGGAGTTTCAGCTTTAGCATCGTTCCTTCCAAAGAAATCCCAGGGCTGATCTCCTTCAGAATGGACTGGTTGGATCTCCTTGCAGTCCAAGGGACTCTCAAGAGTCTTCTCCAACACCACAGTTCAAAAGCATCAATTCTTCGGCGCTCAGCCTTCTTCACAGTCCAACTCTCACATCCATACATGACCACTGGAAAAACCATAGCCTTGACTAGACGAACCTTTGTTGGCAAAGTAATGTCTCTGCTTTTGAATATGCTGTCTAGGTTGGTCATAACTTTCCTTCCAAGGAGTAAGCATCTTTTAATTTCATGGCTGCAGTCACCAGCTGCAGTCACCATCTGCAGTGATTTTGGAGCCCGGAAAAATAAAGTCTGACACTGTTCTTCCACTGTTTCCCCATCTATTTCCCATGAAGTGATGGGACCGGATGCCATGATCTTAGTTTTCTAAATGTTGAGCTTTAAGCCAACTTTATCACTCTCCTCTTTCACTTTCATCAAGAGGCTTTTTAGTTCCTCTTTACTTTCTGCCATAAGGGTGGTGTCATCTGCATATCTGAGGTTATTGATGTTTCTCCCGGCAATCTTGATTCCAGCTTGTGTTTCTTCCAGTCCAGCGTTTCTCATGATGTACTCTGCATATAAGTTAAATAAACAGGGTGACGATAGTAGCCATTTTAAAACTTATTTTGAAAAGCAAGGGAAAGGATTAAGTTCAGTTATTAATGCATAGTATCCTTTGCTTTTTGGTTCTGTTTATTTTCAGTTTGCTTTTCTTGATATTAGGAAATCCACAATAATAATGACTGTAGCTATTGAAACTGATCATCCGTGGCTTTTTTTTTTTTAACCCAAATCCTGACTTACTTCCTTACCCATTCCTGCTAATAAGATTTTGCTTTGTAGTTTAAACTATTCTGTTTAGCGTAAATAAATATCTGGTTAAGGATCAATTCCAAATAACACACCCTTTATGCTTAATTCCTTGAACAGCCTGTGTTCCTGTGTTAAGATTAGAAACTATTTTAGAAAAATGCTTTGAGTGATAGGCTCTATAATCACATTTTTCAGGCCATTTGAGAAAACTATATTCTTGAAATTTTATTTACAGTAGCTTCAATTACATGACGCTTATGCCTGGAAAAGCAAAAGTTTCTCATTTTTAAAATCTACAGCAAAAATAAATAAAATCTACAATAAATTTATAAAATTTATGGGGTTAAGTAAATTGATATAATGAAGACAGTTGAGCACCAGCCTATAGACCATACAGACCATTATAAAACTATTAAACAATAGAATGTCTTGTACAGTCTTTTGGGGTTCACATTAAGCTTGTATTTTAGGACTGCTATTGAGGTACGTGGCTGCGTAATGTTGTGCAAAGAACACTGGACCTTGGTCATATTAGCTAGCCATGTTGACCCTCAGGCCTTTATCTGTATGACTTAACGTGTCCTAACTCACAAGCTCACTGCAAAAGTGAAACAATACTTGCAAAATCACTTAGTATACAGTAAAACATATGGCTATAAGGTGGGGTTTTTTTTTCCCTCACGGCACTTTGCAGGCAGTGTGAAGTTCATAAAATTTTGCTTAAGCATTTCTTTTTCTGACAAAGCTCATGCTATGGTTGATAATGCAAAAGACAAAACATTTCCCAATGTAGATGGTAGATTGATGGAACTCATGCACATATTACCTGGAATATATTGTGCTACAATATAACTAGACATAAAGATATGTGCATTTTGGGGAGATTTGAGATACTCTGGGTTCTTTTACTATAAAAGGTGCTTTTAAAAATCATACTATATCTACTACTTGTCTTGCTCCTCTGTCATTCCTCTTAAAAAAGGAGAATGTTTAGGAAAGTCATTAAATGAACGCTTGTAAAGTCCGTCTTTACAAGCTTTGTAAAGTACTGAATATTCATTGGAAGGACTGATGCTGAAGCTGAAACTCTAGAACTTTGGCTACCTGATGTGAATAACTGATTTATTGGAAAAGACCCTGATGCTGGGAAAGATTGAAGGCAGGAGGAGAATTGGATGACAGAGGATGAGATGGTTGGATGGCATCACCAACTCTGTGGGCATGAGTTTGAGCAAGCTCCGGGAGTTAGTGATGGTTAGGAAAGCCTGGCTGGCTGCAGTCCATGGGGTCGTAAAGGGTAGGACACAAATGAGCAACTGAACTGAATTGAAAGTCTGTCTAGCAGAGGAATTACTTAAACAGGAGTCAGTTTGATGGAAAACTACTTTAAGTACAAGTTTAAGATAGGCCCTTCCTTGTTTGAGGGAATATTAATTGGTACAACCACTATGGAAAACACTAGGAGGTTGCTTAAACCTAAAGATAGAGTTGCCATATAATCCTGCAGTCCCACTCCTGGGCATATACCAGGAGAAAACTCTTAATTCAGAAATATACATGCACCCACAGGTTCTTAGCAGCACTGTTTACAATAACCAAGACATGGAAGCCACCTAAATGTCCATCAACAGATGAATGGAATAAAGACGTGAAAGTGGTGTGTGTGTGTGTGTGTGTGTGTATGTATACACACACATGTGCAAAATGGAATAATAGTCATAAAAATGAATGAAATACTGCCATTTGCAGCAACATAGAAGGACCTAGAGGTTATCATATTAAAGTGAAATAAGTCAGAAAGAGAAAGACGTATATATAGTATCACTTGTACATAGAATCTAAAATATGATACAAACAAACTTACTTACAAAACGGAAACAGATTCACAGACTTACAGTTACCACAGGGGCAGGAGGGTAGAGGAAGAATAAGTTAGGAGTTTGGGATTAGCAGATATAAACTACTATATATAAAATAAACAACAAAATTCTACAGTATAACGCAGGAAACTGTATTCAATATCCTGTAATAAACCATAATAGAAAAGAATATGAAAAAGAATATATATATATATATATATATATAGAACTGAGGAGAAGGAAATGACATCCCACTCCAGTGTTCTTGCCTGGAGAATCCCAGGGACAGGGGAGCCTGATGGGCTGCCATCTATAGGGTCGCACAGAGTTGGACACGACTGAAGCAATTTAGCAGCAGCAGCAGCATAGAACTGAACCATTTTACTATACACCAGAAACTTAATAATACAACATTGTAAATCAACTGTACTTCAGTTAAAAAAAATATATAGGCTCTTCCTCCTCCTTGTAGAATCGCAGACTTTCAATTCAACTCTGGTGTTCAAAATCGTGGTGTAATTGTATGTAGGACCACTGGTGTGGTCTGACAAAACTTTATCCAAAAATGTCCTTAAAAATGATGACCTATACCAAGGGACTTCCCTGGTGGCTCAGCTGATTTAAGAATCCACCTGCACTGTGAGAGACCTGGGTTCGATCCCTGGGTTGGGAAGAACCCCTGGAGAAGGGAATGGCTACCCACTCCAGTATTCCTGCCTGGGAAATCCCATGAACACAGGAGCCTGGTGCACTCCATCTAGTCCATGGGGTTGCAGAAGAGTCAGACATGACCGAGTGACTAAACAACATTTCGTCATGAACATTTGATTCTCTGACTGCTGTAATTACAGAATTCATTCATTCTCCAGATGTTTATTGAGCACCTACTTTATACTAGTTCCGTTGCTAGATTCTGGGGGTGCAGTGGTGAGCAAGAGCAGCAAACAAGGGAAGGAGATTGCTACGAAAGAAGAATCCTTGTTATTTTATTCCCTAATACCCCTCTCTGCTACTCTCTGTCCTTCAACCCCTCTTACATAGGGCTATGTATTTGGTAGAGCATACAAGAAAAGCTTAAATGAAAAGATGGGGTCTGAAATAGTAATTGGTATCTATAGATTAAAGTTGAGTTTTAGGTTTTAATTAAACCTGCAAAGGATGGGAATATAGGGGGAAAAAAAGAGGAAAGTCATTGTAATAATAAGAGTAACAGACATATGTGGTATTTCTTTTTAAAGCTATTTATGTAAGTTCTAAATATGTGTTATGTAGAATGCTAACAACTGATACATTGCATAGAATCTTAGAGCTGGAAGGTTTAGGAGAGTCATGTACTCAGAGTTTCTATCAGTGTAGGTGTCCCTCTGTTAACATCCATTCATGCATTGTTGATCATCTGCAGTGATGTGGAAATCACTCCCTCGCCATCAGTTCTGTTTTGGAGACAGCACTAATAATTTGGTTGCTTTTGTTTTTACCGTTGAACTAAAAGCTACTTTGCTGTAAATTTCTCTTGATCTTAATTCTGCCTTTCGAGCTACATAAAATCAACTTAAGTACTTCTCTATATCTCTGTCTTTAAAATGTACAAAAACATGCTCAATAAGTATTTTTAGAACAAATAAATGGATGTCCCTTCAGGATTTCTCTTCTTGATGCTGTGAAGAGGAAATGGGGTTAAGTCAGTTTTATGAGAACAAACATAGGCAGCCAATATAGTGGAGAGGGGTCAGTGATAGCTGGTTCAGAGCATGGTTTTTGCACTTCTCACGCAAAGCCAAACATACTGCTTTTTTTATAGATACAAATGAAACTAAGTGTAATATAATCCAAATTTAAATATAGATTGGGTTTTATATTATGTTGTGCGAGGCTCTTTGAGGACATACACCTTGGATTTCTAGGCTAACATTAACTTATTATTTAATGGGATTGGCTTCCTCGTTAACCCTGTGCCATTGAACTGTAGACAGTCTGAAATAAATTATGGCTAACGATAACATATTTTTTTAAATTAGAGCTTGTATTTGCTGAAACACACAGGGTTAAATAATTGGAGGGAATGTATTATCTCTTAGGAAGTTAACCCTCAAATCAAAGTTTAACATAAATAATCCACAGTGAGGGTATGCCACAATGGAATAGATAATTGAGTTGGTGCTACGGTACAGATTTTGGTTCTTAATTGAGACATTTAGAAGTTTTATTTGATGTTCCTTTCTTTTTATACAATATGGTCTGGTGAGAAAAACTGCCAAATTTTACATCAAACCCATATGTTTTTCATGGCAGCAAACCTTTCTCTAGTTCACTATTGTATTCCCATACTTAGCATAATGGAGAGCTCAGAAAAAAACTTTGCTGACTAAATAGGTGATTGTATAATAAATCGAATATGTTCGAATTTTATATATGTATTTTATTTTTTTCTCTTCCCATATTAGTGATGAGTGAAGATCCTCTAATCAGCCTGCGTAGACCTCCTCTAAGAAGCTCAAGATCTGGTAAGAGATTGTTTTGTCTGTTGGTTCAGCTTTCTCATATTTTTAAATAGGGTACTTAACATGTATTTATTGGAGAAGGCAATGGCACCCCACTCCAGTACTCTTGCCTGGAAAATCCCATGGATGGAGGAGCCTGGTAGGCTGCAGTCCATAGGGTCACTAAGAGTCAGACATGACTGAAGCGACTTCACTTTCACTTTTTACTTTCACGCATTGGAGAAGGAAATGGCAACCCACTCCAGTGTTCTTGCCTGGAGAATCCCAGGGACAGGGGAGCCTGGCGGGCTGCCGTCTATGGGGTCGCACAGAGTCGGACATGACTGAAGCGACTTAGCAGCAGCAGGAACATGTATTTATATAGTTCAAAATTCAAAATTTCTATAAATATTCGATGGAAAGTCTCCCAGCTCCCTTCGTTGTTTGTCCACCCAGTTTCCTTAAGCAACCAGTGTTGTCAGTTTCTTAGGCAGTCTTCCAGAGATATTTTATGGAGATATAAGGGAATTCATGTATAAATCATCCTTTCCTGTCTTTTTTAACCCACATTTTAGCCCAATAATTACTCTTTTCTGTACCTTGTTACTGTTGATTTTACTTAAAATATATTGAGACATCCTTCCATATAAGTGTATAAAATAATTTCTTCATTCTTTTTTAGAGGTTGTGTCCTTGTATGTTGCTATGATTCTTTTTGTTAGCAAAATGGTTTTAAATTAATGTCAGGGACTTTTTATTCTTCCCAGTATAATGCTAATAAAAAATTGAAGACTGAGGCTTTGTGGCTCAGGGCTATAAATTTTTCCTGCCTTAACGGCATTTCTTCCCTTGTGGCTCAGCTGGTAAAGAATTCGCCTTCTATGCAGAAGACCTGGGTTTGATCCCTGGGATGGAAAGATCCCCTGGAGAAGGGAAAGGCTACCCACTCCAGTATCCTGCCTGGAGAATTCCATGGACTGTATAGTCATGGGGTCACAAAGAGTTGGACATGACTGAACAACTTTCACTTTAAGACCGTAGAAGAGTATTGCCCTTAAATTGATTTCATGACTATGAAAGAAAACTAGGAATGTCATTCCAAGAGATCTACTTCATTTTTAGAGTTTCCCAGCCCATAAGGGTGCTTTATTGTGGGAACTAAAAAAGGAAACATTTACCTTCACATGAGGTTTCTACTTCTCAGTTATTCTCTTTTAAAAAGAGTTAGGTTGTTTTTTTGTTTTTTTTTTTCTGATAAATGACTGTCCTTTTAAGTGATAAAAATCTGTTAAGGTTTTGATGATGAACCTGTGGTAAAGAACCATATGATGCATTTCCTTTTAAGCACTAATCATTTTGTTGCTATCTCTCTTACAGATTCGGCACACAAAACAAATGGAAATGCTAAAATGAGTGAATTAGGTTTGTTTATCTCTAATTCTTATAGGTTCTCTTTGAGGCTTCAAATTAGCAGTAGAATACAGGAGTACTTTCATTTGGTCACTGGCTTGAAAATATTACTTTGTTCATTATTTCAGCTTGAGGGACAGTGTCTTTATGACCAATAGCCTTGGTTTTTATTCTCTGAAATTATGTCCTTTGTTATATTATTAAGTTCACGTAAGAAAATACATAACCTATATTTTAGTTTTTATTAGCAGTTGTTAACACTATCGCGAGAAAAAAGATAACAACTTACCAATTAAGTTTTTTCTTGCTTTAGAAAGTGAATTGGAAATTTTTCTGTAGTAAGTTGTGTCCTTTGCCATGTTTGTTGAAGTGGTTTATATTCTTTTCAGGATTTGCCTTGATATAGGACTTGAGCTACCAAGATCTGTGGCTTTAAGTGAACTTACATTGATTGTGGTTGGACTTAGTCTTAAGTTACAAATTTTCTAAATTTGGAGATGAGTCAAAGGAGAGAAGCTTCATTTTTCTTTATAAATAGTTGCAGCTTGGTTTAAATTTGTCTTCCACTTAAGCTCAATTTTTTTTAGAGACTTCAGAATTTATAGTGTCTGGGTACTGAAAATGATCCTTGTAGTATGCAGCTTATCATTTGTACTTTTACCTACCAGCTTCTCAAATGCTCTATGTAAAAACTTAAAAAAGAATTTTTTTTTAAGTCATAGAGTCTTAAATAGAAGCAAACTTGTAGATGAAATAATCTAGTACTTTTCTGTTCTTTCTATGCTAGATTTAGAAATTATTTCTGTAAGTACTTTATAATAAAAACTAACTTTACAAAAAGTACTTTCCAGCTTAAAGGAAATTTCTGTGAGATCAATAAAGAATGACATCCCTTTTTTTCCCCCAATAGTAATGCTAGTAAATCTTGAAATGTATAAAATGGCTGTTCATGGAGCTTGAGCATTTGTGATATTTCCAGACTATTCTTTATTCTCTTCTTGCTGCGCCACTCTCTTGTTCTCCAAAGCATAATTGGCATTGAATAGTAAGGTATCTATACCGGGGATCCCCAGAGTACAGCCTCTGAGTAAAACCTGACATGTGGTCTTGTTTTTATACAGCCGGTAAGCTAAGAAAAATTTTTACATTTTGTGGAATAAATATATATATATGTATACACACGCATATGACAGAGACCTTATGTGGCTAGAGAAGCCTAAAATATTTACTATTTGGTCCTTGATGGAGAAAGTTTACCCATCTCTAATTGCATTAATGGCAGACCTAAAGACAGCAAATCACCTAAATTATCATTTGTTCTAAGAATAAATTCAGAGAGTTAAATAACTGCCTGGACATAGATATATGTCCACACATAGATTGAACATTCCACACTAGGTTTTACTGACAACACAAAAAGGAGACACAGTGACTCCTGTCTTCTCTTTGAAAAAGCATGATCGTCTCACTTTTGAATCTTCATGCCTTTGTCCCCAGACATAACACAATTATGAAGTTTGTATTTCCTTGAATACCCTTCACGCCTCACACCAACACATTCCATAAATCTCTTGGAATAAGAAAGCCTATAGTAGAAATATCCTGGGACTTTGTATTTTTCTTTAAAACTGACCAGACAAAAGAAAGTGAACAGGAAGTGATACAGATAATGGTTGATGTTCACCAGAGGAGGTGGTTTTAAGTGATCTGTTTTTTATAACAAACAGAAAGACCTTAAACTTCTGAGAGTACCTTTTCCTAATTGGTTGAAACTGTTAGAAACATGACATCTCCTTAATAGCACATTTAATTATTGCCATTTGTCTAAAAGCCACAGCCTTTGTAATTTTTTTTAAATAACCTTTTTTTGGTTAGGATATTATTGCTCCAAATAGACTTCTAATGCCTTGAAAGTTTTCACATGTGTGTAGGAAAGAGTAATACTTTAAAAAAAAATTTTTTTTTAATGCTTTAACTTCCCCCATGTAGCAGCCAAGAAGTTTAGAATAAAGGAAGCTGAATGACAAAAGAGGGAAATGAAATTAAAAGCTATATAGTCATAGATACTGCTGATTCATCATCAAATTGTATTTGGATATTTATCTATACATTCTTTGCCGCTTGGGTAAAAAAATTGTTACAAGCATTAACATAGTGGTATATGCATATGGTAGAGAAGAGCCCTACTCTGTGGAAGAGGTCAGGAAGGTTTAATGGCGATGGCATTAGAATTTTGAAGGATGCAGAACAGGCAAAATGAGAAGGAGAGTTATAAATACTACAGTTTGTCTTGTAATAGAACGTCACTCTTACGTTTACAGTTCAGGCAATGTGAGAAACTCCTCTACGTTAGAAACAACACTCAGAGTAACTGCAGCTCCTTGAACTATTTTGTGGTAAATGATTTTCAGAATGACATTCTCAGTTGGTAGACTTGGGTTTCTAGAGTGAGAACTATGTTTTAAAATGTGTATATAACCAGGACAAAAGCCTATTACAGTGAAGAGTATTTGTCAACTATATAAAATGTATTATTGTTTAAGGTGTCTTAATTCATAAAATACTGCTGGATTATAAGGCACAAAATAATACTGATTTTGTTTTTAATGATGTTACCATGATAGCCTTGCTTGACAAATTATTATTTATGTCTTACATAGTGCTGATAAATATTTACTGTTAGGAACATGGAATTCTAAAGAAAGGATTTTTAGACCCTATATTAAAAGTCTTAAAAGTGTTCAAAAATAGATTAAATCCATGATTTATTTAATACTTCATATTAAAAGTATTAAAAGTAAGTGCAGAACTCCCTTATAGAAGCTGATTTAAAAATACTTCTAAATCCTTCATTGTGCTAATTAAAACTAATTGACATAACTAACATAAACTGAAAGAAGGGAGATTGAACTGTAGGCAACCTGGTATAGGAAGGATTGATTATTAGTTAATTTGCTCTAGACAATTGACACAGATTTGCAAAAGTATTGTGGAAATATATTTTATCAGGATGAAAAAAGAGGGATTACTGTACTATTTGTTTTTTCTGATAGTTTGGTGAATGAATGTAAATTTTCAACATACTTTTATTTCCATTAATACAGATTCAAAAATCAGTTCAGCTTTAAATTTTGCTACAACAAATAATTTTTGAACTATATAAAACATAATGCCTCAATATAAATGTGATTTTAACAAAGCTACTGTATTACATTTAGGTATTGTTGAAACCTCTCATTTTAGAAAGAATTCACTTTTCAGCTTTCCCCGCATTCATTCATTTACTCAAAAAATTATTGACGGAGACTTTTTAAAAGGTTCCACATGTAAGGAGTTTGGAAGTCACCACTTTAGCCTAATAACAAGTCAAAAACTGACAACTGAAAAATCAACAACTCTTCTTAGATCCATAAGAGAGGAAATGACACAGGTCAAATCACTGCCCCCAAGGTTGGAGAAATGGGCAAATACAGGAAGTCATAGCTTGCTAGAGCCGAGACTCACAAGTGGAAGCCTCTGCGGGAGGTAGTGCAGGGTAGGAAAACCTGAACTGCAGTTAATGAATTGTTGGATGTTCTGTGTGGACAAGTCTGAAGAGTTAAAAAATTTCAACAGGACCCAGTCTATGGCGGGCCCCTACTGTGTTGTGAAATTTACCTCCAGAGGCTCAGCCAGGCTCACATTAAAAAAAAAAAATCTCTTCATACTTCTGCAAGGTAGAGGGAGAAAGGCAGCATTTTGAAACATGTCAGGATATTCTGTTCTTAACAAGACAAGCCCTCAAGGAAATCTCCTTAACTGGAGCCTGTCCGTCTAGTCAAGGCTATGGTTTTTCCAGTGGTCATGTATGGATGTGAGAGTTGGACTATGAAGAAAGCTGAGCGCCGAAGAATTGATGCTTTTGAACTGTGGTGTTAGAGAAGACTCTTGAGAGTCCCTTGGACTGCAAGGAGATCCAACCAGTCTGTCCTAAAGGAGATCAGTCCTGGGTGTTCGTTGGAAGGACGGATGCTGAAGCTGAAACTCCAGTCCTCTGGCCACCTGATGTGAAGAGTTGACTCACTGGAAAAGACCCTGATGCTGGGAAAGATTGAGGGCAGGAGAAGAAGGGAACGACAGAGGATGAGATGATTGGATGGCATCACCGACTCAATGGACATGAGTTTGGGTGAACTCCGGGAGTTGGTGATGGACATGGAGGCCTGGTGTGCTGCGGTTCATGGGGTTGCAAAGAGTTGGACACAACTGAGCGGCTGAACTGAACAGAACTGAACCTACTATATCAAAGCCCAGCTGACTTGAGAGATGGGAAATAAACCCAACTCCAGACAATTCTGAGCTCTCTATTTCACCTAAACAGGAAGGGGAAAATCTTTGAACTGTTGTGAAGTTCATGGTCTTGAGGCATGAGCTTACTAAAAAGTGGACACCTAGAGCTGGACGATATTTCCCTTCTCCCAGGATACTGCCCCTCGCTGAACACCTTACCACCACTTTACTAAAGACCTATTTACAGCAGTATTCTTTTTACCCAGTACATCAAGAAAAAATTATAAAACATGACAAAATGCAAAAAAGCAGTTTGAAAAGATAGAGCAGTATCAACCAGATATGGCATGGATGTTAGAATTATCAGATCAGGAATTTAAAACGACTATGATTAATATGGTGCAGACTCTAATGGATAAAGTAGGCTACATGCAAGAATAGATGAACAATGTCAGCAAAGAAGTAGAAATCCTAAGAGTCAAATGCTGCAGATAAAAAAACACTAACAGAAATGAAGAATCTTGATGGGCTTATTGGAGTGGACGTGGCTTAGACTCTCTAGCAATAGAATATCAATAGCATTCTCAAAGAAATGATAATATATGATATGATTTATTAGCTAGTGCTATGATGATAATAATACAGCAATATGTAAATGTATCAAATCAACACATTATATACCTTACACATACACAATGTTAAATATCAGTTATATCTCAATTTAAAAAACAGAATCCTTAAAAACCAAAAAGCAAAGAGAACAATGACTAAATAATACAGAATATGCTAGACTGTGCAACAGCTACAAAAGGTATACATATGCATACAGTGAATAACAGAGAAGAAAGGAACAGAGAAAATGTTTGAAATATTAATGACTGTGTGCTCAGTTGCATCCGACTCTTGGCTACCCCATGAACTATTGCCTGCCAGGCTCCTCTGTCCTTGGGATTTAGGCAAGAATACTCGAGTGGTTGCCATTTCTTCCTCCAGGGTGTCTTCCTGATCTGCGGGATTGAACCTGCATCCAGTGCGTCTGCATTGCCAGGTGGATTCTTTACCACTTGAGCCGCCTGGGAAGCCCAGTAATGACTAAGAATTTCCCAGGTTAATGTCAAACACTAAACTCAGATCCAGTAATCTCACAAACACCAAGAAAGATAAATGCCAAAAATAAAAATGCCCTTAGGCATATCTTTGTTAAGCCACAGAAAGTCAAAAGTAAAAAAAAAAAAAAAGAAACCTAAACAAAGCCTGAGGAAGACAACACGTGACCTGTAAAGGAATAAAGGTCAGAATTACATCTAACATCTCAGAAAGCATGCAAGCAAGAAGAGATCAGAGTAAAAGATTTAAAGTGTTCAAAGAAAAAAACCCACCAACCTGGAATATTGTACCATGCAAACCTATCCTTCAAAGGTGTAGCCTCTGCCCAAGTTAACTAAGAAAAAAAGAAAAAGAAGGAAAAAAATGGAGGGGAATAAAAGGTAGGATGCAAGTTACTAATGTCAGTAATTAAAGAGGGGACACTGTATATCCTATGGAAATTAAAAGGATAACATGGGAATATTATGAACAACTTTATGCCCACCAATTTGATAACCTAGATGAGATGTAACTGATTCCTTGAAAGATATAATCTGCCAAAACTCACTCGAAATAGGTGATCTGAATAGCTCTATATCTCTTAAATAAATTGAATCAACAATTAATAACCTTCCAAAATAGAAAGCATGAAGCCCAAGTGAGTTTCTTAGTGAATTCTATCAAACATTTAAGGAAGAAATTATGCCAATTCTCTACAGTCTCTTGGAGAATGGAAGCAGAGGAAGTACTTCCTAACTCATTCTGTGAGGCCAGCATTATGCTGATACCAAAACCAGACAAAAACAGTAGAAAAAACTATAGAACACCAGCATCAGAAACACAGCAGTGTGAAACATCCACCTTTGTCTTCCCTTCACTCCATAACCAGTGAAAAATCCACAGCTTAACAAAGATGTCTCTGCTAAAAGCAACAGGATGCTGGAGAGTTCCACACATCTGTGCATCTACAGATGGGTGAAATGTAACACTTAGTGGAAGGGGAACTGAGGTAATAGTGGAAATGGGGCTGCGATTTGGGTCCATTGATGGGAACAGCAGAGCCCAGAGACAGAGAACCCAGAAACAGCAAGAAAGGCTATACGCATGACTCTAGCGAACCAACCAGCCTGGCACCCAAGGCCACAAGTAACTGGTCGATGGCAGCAGTGGGGCCTGGGATCCCAAAAACCCCAAATAGCAGCACCTCAATAGCTGCTGAGGTGCCCACATCCACATCACCTCCCATTCACAGTGGCAGAGCCTGCAAACCTTATAACAGACAAGGTAGAGTTGCCTGTGTGACTCCAGTCCCTCTGCCCCCTCCATCATCTTCCCTCATGATGGAGCTTGTGTCTCAGGGGATCCCAGATGCAAGGAATGGAAAGAGCCCACCATCCTGGTGATGACAAAGGCTCTAGCACAAGCAAGGAGCTATGACCCTGGTGGCACAAAAAAACTACAACAAAGGCACAGTCACACCTCTTACAGAGAAGGTGGAGTCTGTAAAATGCCATTCAGATAGATGTAACCAGTGGCAGCTCAGGTAAGAAAAACAAAACCCATGTGATAGTGCCACCAACTGGAAAACAAAGGAGTCTTAACTGCTAACCTATCATTTAATATCAAATGTGCTTACAGAGGAACAGTTCATCATCAAACAACATGAAGAACCACAGTAACAGTATACCACAAAAAGAAAATAACAGATCTCCAAAAACAAAAAGTCATGAAATATTGTAAATCTGTTAGAGAATTAAAAAGTTATCATGAAGATAGTCAAAGATATAATAAAGATATAATACTCAAAGATACTCAAAGATATAATAAAACTCAGTTTAATGAGCTCACTGATAAAACTAATGGCAGAAAGACTACCTTACCAAGACATTAAAATTCTGAAACAAATTCTGGACCTAAAGAACGCAATAAATAAGATGAATTCATTAGAATGAGAGCAGACCACATGAAGAGAGAGTTCAGTTCAGTTGCTCAGTCGTGTCCGACTCTTTGCAACCCTATGGACTGCAGCACGCCAGGCCTCCCTATCCATCACCAACTCCCAGAGCTTGCTCAAATTCATGTCCATCACGTCAATGATGCCATCCAACCATCTCATCCTCCATCGTCCCATTCTCCTCCCACCTTCAATCTTTCCCAGCATCAGAGTCTTTTCAAATGAGTCAGTTCTTTGCATCAGGGTGGCCAAAGTATTGGAGTTTGAGCTTCAGCGTCAGTCCTTCCAATGAATATTCAGGACTGATTTCCTTTAAGATTAACTGGTTTGATTGCCTTGCAGTCCAAGGGACTCTCAAGAGTCTTCTCCAATACCACAGTTCCAAAGCATCAATTCTTCAGCACTCGGCTTTCTTTATAGTCCAGTTCTCACATCCATACATGACAACTGGAAAAGCCACAACTTTGACTAGACAGACCTTTGTTGGCAAAGTAATGTCAAAGTAATGAAGAGAGAGGTAGTGACGTTTAGATAGAAATCTAGAAGTGATACAAGTAGATGAGAAAAGAGAAATAAGATGTTTTAAAAATGAAGGAGTCCTAAATACTCAAAATTCAATAACAGTATTTTAAAGGCAGCCAGAGAAAAAATGGTGACCTACAAAGGAACCCTCATTAGGCTATTGGTGAATTTCTCAGCAGAAACCCTATAGGCCAAGAAGGAATAGAATGACGTTTTCAAAATACTGAAAAATAGAAACTGTCACAAAAGAATACTCTATCCACCAAAGTTACCATTCAGATATAAAGGAGAAAAAGACTCTCCCAGACAAAAACTGATGGAGTTCATCAACACTAAACATGCCTTGCAAAATATATTGAAAGGGGATCTTCAGCCAGAAACAAAGTGGCCAAAATGTGCAAAACTTTGAGCAGATAAGTAGATAAGTAGAGCCAGAAAATTACAACTGTCTATCAAAAAAGGTTTTTAAACCATCTTTTATCACATAAAGATTAAAGGGAGAAAAAAGAAGAATAAATAGAGCTATCTCACTTTGATAACAGACTCACAACTTTAAAAGGGATAATTTAAGACAACAAAAACATAAAAGGAAAAGAGGAAAAGGACAGAACTTGTATAGGTGAATGAAGAGAAGATGCTATCAACAGAAAATGGACTATTTTAACTGAGATATTTCATGCAAAACTTAGGATAAACATTAAGCAGAGACACAAAACATGAGAGGAACCTGTGGAAAATATCTTAGAAAATCACCAAACCAGAATGGCAACAGAAATACAAGGAGAAACAATGAAGATATAGATCAACCAGGAAAAAAAAAAAAGATATAATAGTAGTACTGTCCTTATCTCTCAGTAATCACCATAAATATAAATGGATTGTACTCACCAGTCAAAAGATACAGAGTGGCTGGATGGGTTGAAAAACAAGTACATGTTGCCTCTAGACCTCGGCTCTAAAGAGGCTAGAACTCTAAACATAGGCTAGAAGTAAAGGCATGGAAGATAATACATGAAGCAAATAGCAGCCAAAAGAAAGCTATCTCCATACTCATATCTGGAAAAATAGACTTCGAGCCAAAAAAGGTAGCAAGATGTAAAAATGAACAGTATATAGTAATGAGACAACCCATCAAGAAGACACTACAATGATTATCATATTTGCATCTAACATAGGCACACCAAAGTGTATTAAAGCAATTGTTAGCAGACCTAAAGGGAGAAAGCGACAGCAACATAATAATAATAGGGCATAACACCTCACTTTCATCAATGAGTAGATCTTTCAGATGAAAGTCAACAAGGAAACACTGACTTTAAATTAAACATTAGACCAGATTGATTTGATAGATTTTTAAAGAACATTCCGTCCAAATGCAGCAGAATATGCTTTCTTCTCAAGTGAACACAGAGCTTTCTCAAAGACAGACAATATGTTGTGGCATAAAACAAGTCTCAGTAAGTTTAAGAAGATTGAAATCATATGCATCCTCTCTGATCACAGTGGAATGAAACTGGAAATCAACTACAAGAAGAAAACTGGAAAAGTCACAAATATGGAAACTGTTTGAACAACTATTGGGTCAATGATGAGACAAGTGCAAAATTTAACAAGTGAGATTACATCAAACTAAGAGACCTGTGCACAGCAAAGGAAACCATTGAGAGAATGAAAAAATAACCTACTGAATGGGAGAAAGTTTTTGCAAATGATATATCAAATATGGGGTTAATATCAAAAATATATGAAGATCTCATACAACTCAAAAATTAAAAAACCCCAAACAACCTGGTTAAAAATTGGACAGAGGAGCTGAATAGATGTTTTTTTCTAAGAGACATACAGATGGCTAATAGATTCATGAAAAAATGTTCATAACTGGTTATTAAGGAAATGCAAATCAAAATCACAGTGAGATATCACCTCACACATGTCAGAATTCTCAAAAAAGGAGAGATAAAGCAAGTGTTGGCAAGGATGTAGAAAAAAGGGACTCCATACATTATTGGTGGAAATGTAAATTGATACAGTGACTGGAAGACTGTATGAAAACTCCTCAAAAAATTAAGAATAGAACTACCATATGATCCAGCTTTCCCACTCCTGGGCATTTATCCAAAGCATATGAAGATACTAATCTGAAGTGATATCTGCATCACCGCTTACCTCCATGATCATCACAGCATTACGTACAGTATCCAAGATATGGAAACAACCCAAGTGCCTATCAACAGATAAGTGAATAAAGAAGATGTGATGTATATATATACATACACAGACACATATATATATAACATATATACAGTGTAATATAACTCAGTAATAAACAGATGGCATTTTGCCATTTGTGACAACGTGTATGGATCTTGAGGGCATGATGCTAAGTAAGATAAGTCGGAGGAAGACATACATGTGATTTCATTCATATGTAGAATATAAAAAGCTAATATTTAAAATAAGTGAACAAACCAAACAAAAGTAAGCATGTAGATATAGAGAACAAAGTATTGATTATCAAAAGGGAAAGAACAATGGGGAAGGGGAAGTAGGTAAAGGGGGATAAAATATTTGATTGTGAGCACATAGATGTAGATATGTAATGCTGTATGCATGAAACTTATAGATCAGTGTTACTTAAATATTTGAAACTGTTTTACAAACTACAGACTAATATTTCTCATGAATACAGACACTGAAAGTACAAGAAGAATACACTACAACCAAATAGGATTTATTCCAGGTGTTCAAAGCCTGATTTAACATTTGAAAATCAACTCATATAATCATTAACAGAGTAAAGAAAAATCATACAATAATATCAATAGATGCAGAAAACATTTGATAGAGTCCAACACCCACTCATGATAAAAAATTAGGAATAGAGGTAAACTGTCTCAACTTGATAAAGACTATCTGCAGCAACTACAGCTAACATCATGAATAATGGTAAGGAACTGGAACCTTTTGTACTAACCTCAGGTACAAGGCAAAGATGACTTTACTCACCACTTTTAAATATCAGGCTGGAAGTTCTAGCTAGTGCAGTAAGAGAAAAGGAAATAAAAGGTATAGAGATTGAGAAGGAAGAACTAAAACTGTCTTTATTCACAGATGATATGACTGTCTATGTAGAAAATCCAAAAGAATGGACCAAAAACCTCCTGGCACTTACAAGCAGTCATGCAAGTTTGTAGGATACAAGATTAATACACAAAAGTCAAGCAATGTCTTACATACCAGCAATGAACGATATATTTGAAAATAAAAACAATATAATTATCATTAGCATATCCCACAATGTAATACAGATATAAGTCTAACAAAATATATATAAGAACTATATTTTTAAAAAATACAAAACTTGATGAGTAAAATAAAAATTACTAAGTAAATGGGGAGATGTTCCATGTTTATGGATAGGAGGACCCAATGTTGTCAAGATGTCATTTCTTCCCAACTTAATCAGTAGATTCAATGCAACACTGAACAAAATCCCAGCAAGGTAACTCACGGATATCAACAAATCAGCCCTAAAGTTTATGTGGAGAAACAAAAGACCCCGAGTAACTAACAGAATACTGGAAGAATAAAGTAGGACAGAACTCCAAGCTAAACTAAACCTAAAGCTAGAATAACTGAGACAATGTGGTATTGTCAAAAGAATAAACAAATACATCATTGGAGTAGAGTACAGACCCATAGGTAGAGCCATATATAGTCAACTGATCTTTGACAAAGGAGTGAAGGCAATATAATGGAACAGAGAGTCTTTTCAACAGATGATACCGAAACAACTGGACATCTACATGAAGAAAAAAAAAAGAATCTGCACATAGACCTAACACCTATCACAAAAAATTAACTCAAAATAGATCACAGACCCAAACATAAGCAGAAAGCTATAAAACTTGTAGATTACATAGAAGAAAACCTAGATGATCTTGGATTTGGTGATGCCTTCTTAGGTATAAACCAAAAGCAGAATCCATGAGAGAAATAATTGATAGGCCAAATTTTGTTAGAATTAAAAACTTCTGCTCAGCAAAAGACAGTGTCAAGGGAATGAGAAGGTAAGCTATAGATTGGAAGCAAATATTTGCAAGTGACGTATTTGAGAAAGTACTGTTATCCAAAATATACAAAGAACTCTCAAAACTCAACAATAAGAAAACAATTTAAAAATGGGTCAAAGAGCATAATAGATACCTCACCAAAGAAGTTAGATGGCAAACATACGTAAAGATGCTCTCCATTGTGTGTCATCAGGGAAATGCAATTGAAAACAATGAGATACCACTACTACTACTACTACTACTACTACTACTACTACCACCACTATCACCACTACCACCAGTCCCTTCAGTCGTGTCCGACTCTGTGCGACCCCATAGACGGCAGCCCACCAGGCTCCTCTGTCCCTGGGATTCTCCAGGCAAGAACACTGGAGTGGGTTGCCATTTCCTTCTCTAATGCATGAAAGTGAAAAGTGAAAGGGAAGTCGCTCGGTAAGTGTCCGACTCTTCGTGACCCCATGGATTGCAGCCTACCAGGCTCCTCCATCCATGGGATTTTCCAGGCAAGAGTACTGGAGTGGGGTGCCATATACACGTAATACCAAATGCTGGTATGAATATGTAGCAACAGAAAGTCCTGTTTGTTGCTGGTGGGAATGCAGGGTGGTCCCCTTTGAGGTTACTTTTATAGTTTCTTAAAAAACTAAACATACTCTTAGTATGCAACCCAACAATCACACTCCTGGATATATACCCAAAGGAGTTGAAAACTTAGGTCCACACACAAACCTGTACACGTGTGTGGCACCATTTTATTCATAATTGCCAAACCTTAAAAGCAACCAAGGTATCTTTCCATAGGTGAATGGCTAAATAAACATCCAGACAATGGGATAATATTGTGTTAAGAACTATCAAGTCATGAAGAGACATGGAAGAACCTTAAATGTATCTTACTGAGTGAAAGAAACTAATCTGAAAAGGCTGCATACTGTATGATTCTCACTATATGGCATCCTGGAAAACGCAAAACTCTTGAGACAGTAAAAAGATCAGTGATTGTCAAGGATTGGGGGTAGGAGATGGGGGAGCAACGAATAAGTCTGGCACAGAAGATTTCTAGGACAGTGAAAATATTCTGTATAATACCATAATGGTATTATACATGTCATTGTACATTTGTCTAAACCCATAGAAGGTGCAGCATCAAGATAGAACTGAAAAAAGAAAGAAAAGAGCTGTAATGTAAATTACGGTCTTTGGGTGGTTATGATGTATCTGTGTAGGTTTATCAGGTGTAATAAATGTGCCACTGTGATAGGAATGTTGGTAATGGGGAAGACGATGCATGTGTAGAGGCCGGGAGCATATGGGCAATCTCTGTCCCTCCCCCAGTTTCATGAATCTTAAACTGCTATAAAAAATTAATTTAAAAATAAAATTTTTAAAATTACTGAGTGCTTACTATGTGCTATTATTATGAACAAAGCTGATGTAGTGGTAGAATAGTAGACTCGAAATCAGAAGAGTCTATTCCAGTCCTTTTTTTCACTTGTTGGTCTTGACACCCTTAGACAGGGCACTTGATATCTTTGAGCCTTACCTATGATAGTATCTCTTATGATGTTGTGGGAATCAGATTAACACATGAAGTTTTTTGAAAACTAGCAACATGAAGATATTAAGGATTACTATTATTAAAATAACTAAGACGTGACCATTGGCTTTTAAATTTTTTTTGTATGCTTTGTAAATAGTTGCATAAATGAATAAAGCAAAACTGCTGTATAAAAAAGAAGTACTGTTAATGGTTATGAATTTAGAAAATAAAATGTCAAAGAGGGCAATACCTTTTAATGTGAATGGAAATATTAACATTTTAATAGAATAACGATAAAACAAGTTTGACTTTCCAGTTTTCTGCTTGGGAAAAAGAAGATAAAATGAAAAGACAGTCTTTGTAAAGAAAGAATCCTGTGCTGTGCTGTGCTTAGTCGTGTCCGACTCTTTGCAACCCCATGGACAATAGCCCACCTGGCTACTCTGTCCATGATTCTCAGGCAAGAATACTGGAATGGGTTGCCATGCCCTCCTTCAGGGGACCTTCCTGACCCAGGGATTGAACCCAAGTCTCCCACACTGCAGGTGGATTCTTTACCTCTGAGTCACCGGGAAAGCCCAAGAATACTGGGGTGGATAGCCTAACACTTCTCCAGGAGACCTTGACCCAGGAGTCGAATCTGAGTCTCCTGCATTGCAGGCAGATTCTTTACCAGCTGAGCAACTAGGGAAACCCAAAGAAAGAATTGCATAGTATTATTAGCAGTTTTCTCAGAGTTAATTTTTTTTATAGCAAAAATGTTGTCAAATGCCGATTTGCACTTGGCACTATCAAGTAAAAGTAGCTTGGCTAGTATTGATGTTATACCAGTCTAATTAAACTGATTTTTAAAAAGTATTTCCACATTCATAGTACGATGGGTTGTTGGTAGTTGCCTTCTACAATACAATCCTTTTTTCTTTTGAAAAGCAAATAGGAGTACAGTCAACAGAGGAAGATCTGAAAGGAAACAAATTTTCATTCTGGTTCATTCTATTCTCATATGATCATTCAGCAATATTTTAGCCCAATTGTGCAATGCTTAACATTTGGGTATATGTTCCTTTATTTAAAAAAAATCAGGAAATTCCCTGTGGTTGGGACTCTGCTCTTCCACTGCCAAGGCCTCAGCTTCAATCCCTGATTGGGGAACTAAGATACCACAAGCCAAGCTACACGGCCAAAAAAACCCAAAAAAATCAGAATAACCCATGTGAAAATACTGCATTTCTTTGACACATTGTACTCATTTATCGTTGTCCAAATTCTCTGACTTGAGAATAGTGGTGTATATGGACCTGCTGGAACTAGGAGCGTTTCTTTACCTTTCTTACAATCTCTGTAGACACACCTATGCATTAAAAGACTGGTTTTTCAGCTCCGCTTTTGTGGTTGGCTTTTTCAAAGGAGTATGGGAAATCTAGCAGATATGAGAAAGAGAATACAGTAAACCTATTTACCAACCTAGGGGACTCTATTTATCAACATAGAGCTTCACATTTTCTACAAACACAGGTTACATTTTATAATACAAATAGACCTCTCTGAAGAAACAAAGTTTCTGATTCTAGTTTGTAGCACACTTATTTCTGAAATATAGTGTAAAGGGAAATAATCCTTTCTTTTTTATGATTTAACGGGGAAAAAAAGTTTAATTGGTGTGATGTAATATTCACTTTCCTAAATTAAATGTTCTTATTTATTCCTGAATTTTGGCTTATGATGTTATATACAACATGTATGCTTCTCTTTTCTAGAAGCTGCCAGTGTCCAACAGAAGGTCAATTTCTTGGAAGAAGGTATTTTCGCCTAAAATACCATGCAGTATTTTCTAAATCTTTTTGTTGTTGTTAAGATTAGAAGCAATTGTGGTAGGTATTTAAGAGAGTGGACAGTAAAGAAGGCCTTTTTCTTCAAGAAAAAAATATTCATGCTTAAAATCTGAACTGTTAAATGAACAGGTAAAATAGGATAGAATGCGTGATGATGGCTCTTATGTATATTTTAAGCATCTTTTGTATGTTGAAATTAATTTAAGCAAAGCTAATATGTTCCATATCTGTCATGTTCTAGCCTTTGATTATGGTATTAAAATAACCAGTTTTCCAAATCTTATATTTGAATAGTACCATAAAATTTAGTGTGTTTTTTTAAATTTATTTATTTTTTAATAGAAATATAATTGCTTTACAGAATTTTGTTGTTTTCTGTCAAACCTCAACATGAATCAGCCATCGGTTAGTCTGCTTTTAGGTTCACCGTAATCTGAGATTAGTCCCCTGCATACTGAAATGTTTGTGTATGGGTGTATGTATATACACACCCTTTTTGCAAACATACACACATATATGTAAACACATTAGTGCATATGCTAATCTTGTATGAATTTGTACACTAATTGTATGTACTTTTCCTCACCATAAGGTAAAACTTACCTTCTGTTTAATGTTCGTTTGTTTACTTTTTTACTCTAAAGCCTTAGAATACAATCTTACTGAATATTCATTTGGGATATAATTATGTACTTCAGAGAACATGAAATAAATGAGCTCAATTTTAGCTTATTTAGAACTTTGTGACTCAGGATAGTAAGTATAATAGCAGTTCTATATCTGATTATTTAAAAGGCTTCATTTTAATGTCAGATTGTTTTTATTTTTTTTTATCCAGATTTTTTAAGACATAGAATAAAGACTATAATAGTGTGTTTTTATTTTGTTTTAGGGGAAACTGAGGAAAATGATCAAGACAGCTCTGACAGTCATGTTACTGTTAAGGTCAGATCCGGGGATTCTGTTGAGTCTGGAGGTAACATTGCTTTATGCTTTATGACTCTTATCTTAGGAGCTGTAGTTCTAGGTAGAGTATAAAGTATTCTCTGAATTTGCTTTTTTAAAAAATATTTTAAAGTATTAAAACTACTTTTTAAAAAGTGTACTTTTAAACATTTATTAAAATTACTGATTCCACATATGTATCTGGATTAGTAATATAATATCTAAACAAACATATCACTTCTACCTTGCCTTGTTATTTGTGGAACATATTTTTTTGCACCAAAAAAAAAGTTATTTGTGGTTTTTAAAAAACTTTGATAGAGAAACTGATTACACTGGCATAGACTCACTATACTGTCAGGAGTGTTAGCTAGGTTTTAGGAAGTTTTGGTAAGCTTAGATTACTACTTTTATCTGAATTGTTCAAATTCACACCAAGTTAGCAGTAACAGTTTCTGATTGTTCATGAAAATTGATGTTTAAGTTTATTCAAGGAAAAAATCAACTGAGGAAAAAGAAGTACCAGCTTGAGGCTTAATGAGAGTGCCGATCAAATTTGTAAACAGTGTAACTTATGAGTAGTTTTATTTATATGTTAGTCCCATTAACAATTAAATCTCTATTTACTCTTCCCCACCTTTCGAGAATTTCTATAATTTGTTTATGTTTTACTTAATCATTCTACTTTCAAAATGAGCTCAGAAGCCAGTTTATGGACATTTGATATTCTTTATATTTCCCATCCTTTGTCATTTTTCCCCACCCTTTCTTGACACATAAATCCCAAGGGAGATATGCAAGACTCTAATATAGTGGTTAAGATCGTGGCTCTTGAGTTTCACTGGGTTTCACTCTTCCAGTACTATTGATAGGTTTTGTGCCCTCAGGCAATTGCTTAACTTTTCTGTTCCTCAGTTTCCTCACTGGTTTGTTGTGAGGTTAAATTACTCAGAGTGCCTGGCAAATAGTAAACACTCAAATTACGTGCTGCTGTTAGTTGTTGTTAGTTTTCCTATATGCATACACCTATGCTCTAAAACTGAGAGACTGAGTAAGCCATGCGTATAGCCGCTAGCTCGATACCATTGCCACCAGGGCTACTCTTTGGAACCACATAAACCACAGGCTCTGTAATCGCTTTTGAATTCTAATAAATTCTTATTGAACCACATATACCCCATGCAGAAGAAAACTCGAGCTAAAGAACAAAGAAGTGAAGCATATTAGGAAGAATACTGATGTTTCTAGATTCTCTTCTGGGCCTGTTGTCACCACAGAGGTGGGAGAAAATCCACTGGAGTGCAGAAGGGAAATATTAGATTTTAGTGTGTTACAGCTTTTATTTCATCCATTTAAAATGTCTATTTTAGTTTGTTTTATAGTATGTACATTAGTTAATATTATTTTAGTAATGCTTATATATAAATTTAAAATATATTTTGGAGATTGATGCTCAAAAGTTTTTTAGTTCATAGGAGTACACTAGCAAAACTACTTAGCCACTGCCTGGATGTCAAGTACTTTTGCTCCCAAGATAGCAATCTGATTGCTTTTAAACATAATTTGTTATAAATTCTACTTGTAAATGAAAAAAAAATGAAGATTTTTAAGAAGGGAAGACTAAAATATATAACATCTTGATCATTTACAAGAAAAATTTAAAGCAAAATGGATGGTAATGATTCCAGGAAGATCCATTATTGTAAACTTTTAAGATTTTCCCCCACTCACAGGTGTCATTATTTCTTTTATCTCCTGCCATGTTCTGTATCTTACTTTTATCTTTAAAAAGAAAAGACAGATAATTAATTTTTCAGATATAACATGACCCTTTAGAAACTATTTTTTTAAATAAATTATACATTCACATTCAAGTGTTGAATTCCCTGAGGTTTATCTGAATATTTTTGCTCTTTTGATTATTCATTATTTTCTGGTAAATGTGCACTTAGAAAGTTAAATGTGCTTTATAGTATACTATATTTCTTTTTTGTTTTTAGACCAAACCACCAGATCGTCAAGTCAATATAAAGAATCATTTTGGCAGTCATCACAAAGTAGGTAAAACCATAATTTACACTCTTAAAAGTCTAGATGTGATTGTGGTCAAATGCTATTCTTATTTTTGAAGATTGTCTTTTGCAGTTTAGTGTAAAATGTTGAAAGAGGGTATAGTGAATGTTAAAAAAAAAAACAAAACTCATCTTGTATCTTGAATTTGCTTCTTGAGTTAATCACCTCTGTACTCAACTTTGATTTTTGAATGAAAGAAAAACAAAAAACTACTGCTTTCTGCGGCTTGTTGAATGTCCTTGTTTGCAGTACACATTTGTTGATAAATCAGGTATAGTAAAGTTCATGGTACATTAGTTGGTGTGTATATAACAGTCTTACAGCCTTGCTTCCAACTTTGAAATTTTTCATAATAAAATGTTGAGAAAATGTAACACAGATTGGGGAGGTAATATAAAGATGCTAACAATGATGTGTTCAGGACAGTAAAACCGTTGTTGATGTTTTTCATTTTCTTTTATCTATATTTTGTAGATTATCTATAATGAGTATGTATTTCTTAGATTAAGCAGAAATTACACTGTTTTTTTCTTTTCCATTTTTAAGTAAAATCCCAAAATTCAAATGAATAATCAATCAAAAATATCCTGGAATGTAAAATCTTCAAGGACTTCGTTTTCCTCCCACATGGCCATTTTAAAAATGAGACTTTTTATATTTTTAAAGAAACATGTTTTTTAATATATGTCATTTTATTTATTTATTTATGGCTGTGCTGAGTCTTCATTGCTGCACTGACTTTTCTCTGGTTGCAGAGAGCAGGGGCTACTCTCTAGCTGCGATGCGCAGGCTTCTCGTTGCGGCAGCCTCTCTTGTTGTGAAGCCTGGGCTCTAGGGTACGTGGGCTTCAGTAGTTGCCACTGCTGGGCTCTAGAGCACAGGCTTAATAGTTGTGACACATGGGCTTAGTTGCTCCATGGAATGTGGAATCTTCTTGGATCAGGGATTGAACACATATCTCCTGCCTTAACAGGCAAATTCTTTACCACTGAGCCACCAGTGAAGCCACGAGACTAGCCATGAGACTATTTTTATAAAGAAAGGCTTTGGAAATCTGTTTTATAATCAATATGTTCATAGAATTCCACTTTATATATGTGTGTGTGTGTGTGTGTGTGTATATATATATGTAAGTATACATATATATGTGTGTGTGTGCATACATATATACATACACAAACCTACTAAACCTATATACATACATATATATGTGTGTGTGTATATATATATACTATAAATGTATTAGTTTTTAGTAGGTTCTAAGTTTGGAATTTAAAGCAGCTGAAACAAAAATCAATCTTTTATGGAAAATTACTCTGAATCATCTTATATATTTGCCCTTTGTTATTCTAAATCTTTACTCTTTGGAAGCTCTGAAATGTGTCTCCCTATATTAATTATGCTATACTTATGGTATACTTTACAGTTATGGAAAATGAGTTAGGTGATCAGTATATATTTCATTGAATGTAAAATGCCATTGCTTTTACATGTCACTGAGAAAGAAAACCATCTAGTTAAACTGTGTCATACCATTGATTGTAAGTTACAGCCCTAATGCAAAGGTGTTTTTTTAAAAATTACTTCATAGAATCAATGAAAGACAATACAAAAAAGCATGTGTCTACTTTTTTGGAGTTCTTTGTTAGTATAGACTGAAAACAAATCTGGAATATACGTCTGTCTGTGTTATTCATCATAGTTTCCCTACAGTGTTTTGCACATAGTAGACACATAGTAGATGTTAATGAATTTTTAGGTTATGCATTTCTAGAATGGTGTGTTTGTATTACAGCCAGCATATATATTACATTTATAGTCAGGAAAAAAAATTACGTTGAACATAAATTTATATTGATGCTTGTATCAGTAGGTAGAAGTAACTTGTTTCTTCAGGGCAGATTTGGAAATCTACCACATTATAATTGTAATATCATTTTCTAATTATCCCCTTGCATCATTTTATAGTTGTCCTTAAATAGCATCCCAAAACATGAAGTAGCGTCTTGCACTACTTTGCTTATACGGTGTTCACAAATCTGCTTGTGTGGTATATACTGTCATATATGAACTGCTGGGTTTATATCTCAGTCCTACTACCTTTACATATTTAATTTTGGGGAAATTTTCAGTTTCCTTATTTGTGAAATAGGAACAATAGTATATACCACATAAAATGTGAGAATTAATAAAATTATACTTGGTACTGGTTAAGCAGTCAGTACATTTAGCCGTTATTTTGATGGTGTTCCTCTTAAAGCTAGCTTCTTATTATCCAACTCCTGAACATTTTGAAGTTTAGGAAAGGAAAACACAGGTTGTATATGTTTGGGACTGATGACAGAAAGGTTTGATTTTTTTGTTTGGTTTTGGTGTCAGTAGTAAACAAGCAACATGTCTATGCATCCAGCCATCTTCATTTTTTTCCCCAAGGTTTCTATGACCTTATCTCTGGCTTCTGTTTCAGGTGGAGACTTCACAGCTTTTGATGAGCAACCATTGAAGCTAAGTAAGTGGTTGGTTGTCTCTTCTTTATCAGTTAACCAAGTCTAACCCAGTCTTATTCTGCCAACAAAACTCTGAATAGGATTGACAGTCATTTTACCCCTTTGCCTTTTAACCCACCACAGCTTGGTGCTGTATGTAATACTGGTGCTCTGATGTGGAAATGTGCTCAGGACTACTTTACCAAACATAATTTATTTTCAAAAATAAAGGTTAACCTTTCTCTTCTTAATTAACACCAAAGTGTTAGTTAATGAAGTTCAAGTATTGACAATCCCAGTCTCATAGACCATAGCAAAGGACTTGTACATAGTTTTGTCTGTTAGGAGATTATGTGTTTATTTGTTGCCTTTTTTGTTGTGGGAAGTAGTTCATCCTCACGGATGTGATCTTTTGACATTATTGTTAACTTCTGAACCTATTGCTTTTGTTTTTTCCCTCCTTAACTTTGTTTTACCTTTCTGATAAATGTACCTTATAACACTTAGATATAGTATACATTTTCAAAGTATGTGCAGTGATATCTTGATATGTTGCAGGCTCAGGATATCAGAAAACTCCTCAGGAATGGGCTGAAAAAACCGTAAGAATAAGGACTAGGATGCTAAGTAAGTTGATAAATCTGTACCTGTTATTGAAGTATTTTTAAATCTGTTATTGAAGTAATTTTATTTGCTGTTTTCTTGATTATTTAACAGATAAAGCTGTTTAATTCTTCAGATAAGCATTTGAGTTGTTTGTGATCTCATTAATAAAGGACTTTTATTATGATTGCAGTGTAGTTATTTTTATGTTTGGACTGGTAAAAAAATGTAGATAGTAGTGTGAGAAAACCAGTGGATGATACGTCTGTACTTGACAAGTTGTCAGTTCTATCCAGCAGTTGTACAATCTGCACATGAAAATGAAATTCTGATCTTTTGACAATACCAGTTTTTTTTTTTTATATTTAACAATTGTTTGTGTGAAAGTCACTCGGTAGTGTCCGACTCTTTGCGACCCTATGGACTCTACAGTCCGTGGAATTCTCCAGGCCAGAATACTGAAGTGGGTAGCTGTTCTCTTCCGGTTGGGATCTTCCCAACCCAGAGATCGAATCCAGGTCTCCAGCATTGTAGGTGGATTCTTTACCAGCTGAGCCACCAGGGAAGGTGAACAGTTGTTTACCATTATGTAAATAAACACTTAGACCAGCTTTGCATGCCCATTATTTTTCAGTTATAAATGCTGAAATCCTCAAATTGTATTTTCATGTTTAGGTTTAAGATAGAGTAGATGTCATAGAGTTTAAGAAATATTTATTTAAGAAATAAATAGGTGCTGTAAAACTTTGAATTCATTGTCTATCGTAACACCTATAGCAATGTATCCACATTAAACTTTGTATTAAAAAAAATCCATGCCATGCCTTAAACTAAATTGATAACTCCTATGTAGTATATTCTCTGTTTGCATTTCTGCTTTGTCTTAAGTTTATATATTTGCTATGGCGTAAACAGTTATATGCTGATTGATAGCCATCCACCTTATATATAGGACTTCCAGAATTAAATAGAAATTATGTAGCAGAAGTTTGTACATCAAGGTGCAGATAACAACATTTTTTAGATTTTTGACTGCACAAGGACTTTAAGATAAGAACAATAAACAGGAAGAATTTTCAAAGTAGAAGACTGCAGTGGTTTCTAGACAGCCTTATAAATTTCTCTTCAACCTAAGATCATTTGAAAAAACTTTTCCTTAGGTTTCCGAGTTTCATATCTCATTGTCTTAACTCTGAATTTCTGCTTCTTTGAGAAAAAAAATACTCATTTTTAGATTTATGTGAACTTGGATTTCAGATTGTTATTATTCCTTGTTAGTCCTGGCTTCTTGGGTAGACAGGTCCCAGTTCAGGTTTCTGCATGTATCCAAACCTTTTGGGAAAGATAGAGCCACTGTCTTTACTTTTGGTGTTTCCCAGGTGATAAAATAGTGAGAGTAAGGAAAACTGTCCATGGAAAGTCAGGCCTCCAAGTCTGTGCTTCCTCAGTATACATGTTTTGGAACCTGCCTCTGAAAGTAGTATAGAGAAAAGAGGAGAGCTTGGAATTAGAGCTACTGGGCTGTGGTCCCAGATCTTCTATTTACTAATTGAGTGATCTCGGTAAAGTCACTTAACTGTTGTCAACTTCAATTTTCTTAACTTAAAAGTTGGGACGGTAGTACCTATAACTGGGTTATTCTAATGAGCTCGATATGTGAACACATTTTTTAAGTCTCAGTGTATTAGTTACTCAGTCATGTCCAACTCTGTTTGACCCCATGGACTTTTTAGCCTGCCAGGTACCTCTGTCCATGGGATTCTCCAGGCAAGAATACTGGAGTGGGTTGCTATCCCCTTCTCCAAGGGATCTTCCCAGCCCAGGTTTCCTGCACTGTAGGTGGATTCTTTGACCATTTGGGCCACTAGGGAAGCTCAGGTCTCAATGTATCACATGAAAAGTGAAAGTCACTCTGTCTGACTCTCTGCAACCCTGTGAACTATATAGTCTATGGAATTCTCCAGGCCAGAATACTGGAGTGGGTAGGCTTTCAGATTTTCCCAACCCAGGGATCCAACCCAGGTCTCCCGAATTGCAGGCAGATTCTTTACCAGCTGAGCCACAAGGGAAGCCCCATGTATCACATAATTAATACTTATTTATTGTTAACTATATACGTGTAATAATCAGTAGTAATACCTATGAAATATTCATGCCCTCTGTATTTGACTTTATAGAATGATTGATTGTTACCTACTCTTCATACTAAAAAAAACTCTGAGCTTTATCTTTTTAAAAAGAGCTTTTTTAAAGGAATTTTTATTACTGTCTCTAAACATATTTTTAATAAGAAAGATAGAGTTTACCTTTTAGACAGTGTGCTGCCTCAACAGTATGTGCCCTGCTAAGTTTGTGTTCTTTGAATTCTACAAATAAATATTTCATATAGTGTATAGTAGCTGTTAATAGTAAATTTTCATACAGTATGTAGTAGCTATTCCATAATCTTTAAAATCATCATAGAAGGGCATGTAAAAACATTGTTATGTGTTGTCACATTGGATCTTTGCAACCATGGATTCAAGATAAACATCTTGATGGATTTCCTTCCTTTTAAGAATATTTTATTGAAGTGTAGTTGATTTACAACATCGTGTTAATTTCTGCTGTGTAGCACAGCGATCCAGTTTTATATATATATGTATATTCTTTATCATATGCTTTTCCACTATGGTTTATCACAGGATATTAAATTAACTTCCCTGTGCTACACACAGGGACCTTGTTTATCCAGCCTGTACATAATAGTTTGCATCTGCTAATCCCAGACCCCAATCCACTCCTCCCCACCCTCACCCTCTTGGCAGGTCAGCCTGTTCTCTATGTCTATCTATGTCTACGAGTCTGTTTCTGTTTTGTAGATATGTTCATTTTGTGTTGTATTTTAGATTCCACATATATAATATCATATGGTATTTGTCTTTCTCTGACTTACTTCACTTAGTTTGATAGTCTCTGGGTCCATCCAGTGCAAATGGCATTATTTAATTCTCTTTTATGGCTAATATTCCATTATGTATGTATGTATATATATATATATGCCACATCTTTATCAATTCATCCGTAACTGACATACATTTTATGTATACAATTTATGTATTTAATGTATACAACTTGATGAGTTTGAACATAAGTATACATCTGTGAAACCATCACCATAATCTATATCATAACATATGTATCACCTCCAAAAGTTTTTTCCCACCCTCTTTACTTATTGTTATGTGTGTGAGATAAGAACACTTAACATAAGATCTACCCCTCTTAGCAAGTTTTTAATATATAGGACAATAAATACAGGTACTCCACAGTAGATGTCTAGGATTTATTCATCTTATTTAACTGAAACTGTGTACTCTTTGACTAGTATCTTCTGATATCCCCCTGTCCCAGGCCCTGAAAACTACGTGCTTCTATGAATTTGACTATTTTAGATTCCTCACATAAATGACATCATGAAGTATTTGCACATCTGTATCTGACTTATTTCTTTTCCATGGGGATGGTCTTGATCCCTGTCTCCTGTGCAATGTTACGAACCTCCGTCCATAGTTCATTAGGCACTCTGTCTATCAGGTCTAGTCCCTTAAATCTATTTCTCACTTCCACTGTAAAATCATAAGGAATTTGCTTTAGGTCATACCTGAACGGTCTAGTGGTTTTCCCTACTTTCTTCAATTTAAGTCTGAATTTGGCAACAAGGAGTTCATGATCTGAGCCACAGTCAGCTCCCGGTCTTGTTTTTGCTGACTGTATAGAGCTTCTCCATCTTTGGCTGCAAAGAGTATAATCAGTCTGATTTCAGTGCTGACCATCTGGTGATGTCCATGTGTAGCGTCTTCTGTTGTGTTGAAGAGGGTGTTTGCTATGACCAGTGCATTTTCTTGGCAAAACTCTATTAGCCTTTGCCCTGCTTCATTCCGTATTCCAAGGCCAAATTTGCCTGTTACCCCAGGTGTTTCTTGACTTCCTACTTTTGCATTCTAGTCCCCCATAATGAAAAGGACATCTTTTTTGGGTGTTAGTTCTAAAAGGTCTTGGAGATCTTCATAGAACTGTTCAGCTTCTTCAGCGTTACTGGTTGGGGCATAGACTTGGATTACTGTGATATTGAATGGTTTGCTTTGGAAACGAACAGAGATCATTCTGTTGTTTTTGAGATTGCATCCAAGCACTGCATTTCGGACTCTTGTGTTGACCATGATGGCTACTCCATTTCTTCTAAGGGATTCCTGCCCACAGTAGTAGATATAATGGTCATCTGAGGTAAATTCCCATTCCGGTCCATTTTAGTTCGCTGATTCCTAGAGTGTCGACATTCACTCTTGCCATCTCCTGTTTGACTACTTCCAGTTTGCCTTGATTCATGGACCTAACATTCCCGGTTCCTATGCAATATTGCTCTTTACCGCATCGGACCTTGCTTCTATCACCAGTCACATCCACAACTAGGTATTGTTTTTGCTTTGGCTCCATTCCTTCATTCTTTCTGGAGTTATTTCTCCACTGATCTCCAGTAGCATACTGGGCACCTACTGACCTGGGGAGTTCCTCTTTCAGTATCCTATCATTTTGCCTTTTCATACTGGCTATGGTTTTTCCAGTGGTCATGTATGGATGTGAAAGTTAGATTGTGAAGAAAGCTGAATGCCAAAGAATTGATGCTTTTGAACTGTGGTGTTGGAGAAGACTCTTGAGAGACCCTTGGACTGCAAGGAGATCCAACCAGTCCATTCTAAGGGAGATCAGTCCTGGGTGTTCTTTGGAAGGACTGATGCTAAAGCTGAAACTCCAGTACTTTGGCCACCTCATGCGAAGAGTTGACTCATTGGAAAAGACTCTGATACTGGGAGGGACTGGGGGCAGGAGGAGAAGGGGATGACAGAGGATGAGATGGCTGGATGGCATCACCGAATCAATGGACATGAGTTTGGGTGAACTCCGGGAATTGGTGATGGACAGGGAGGCCTGGTGTGCTGTGATTCATGGGGTTGCAAAGAGTCGGATACGACTGAGCGACTGAACTGAACTGAACTGATCTGACTTATTTCGTTGGGATAATGCTTTCCATCTTGTCAAAAGTGGCAAATTTCCCTTCTTTTTAAAAGATGAATAATAATTCCATTTTGTGTGTGTATCACATTTTATCCATTAATTTGTCAATGGACATTTAGTTTGCATACATGTTTTGGCTATTGTGAATATTACTGCAGTTAACATGAGTGTGCATATATCTCTCCCAAGATCCTAATTTCAATTCTTTTGGATATATATCCAAAAGTTGGATTGCCAGATCATATGGTTGTCCATTTTTATCATTTGAGGAACCTCCATAATTCTTTTCCTAGAGATTGTACCAGTTTATATTCCCACCAACAGTGTACAGGGATTCTGTTTTCTCCACATGTTCTCCACATACCTTGCACTTTTGTTTTTTTGATAATAGCTACACAATACATTTGATAATGTGAGGTGATGTTGTGATTTTGATCACGTAAGTCATTGTGCTTTTTTAAGTTCGATGTCATCCCATGGTCTAATTTTACTTTTGTTGTCTGTGCTTTTGGTGTCATAACCAAGAAATCATTGCCAATGCCAACTTCAAGAGGGTTTTGCCCCATATTTCTTCTGGGAGTTGTATTATTTCAGTTCTTAGTTTAAGTCTTTAGTCTGTTTTGAGTTGATTTTGGGGTGTGGTATATGATATGGATCCAATATCATTCTTTTATATGTGGATATCCAATTTCCCCAGCACCATTTCTTGATGAGACTGTCTTTTCTTCATTGCTTATTCTTGACACCCTTATTGAGGATCAGTTGACCACATCTTAGGTTTATTTCTGACTCTCTTCTCTTCCATTGGTCTATTATGTCTGTTTTTATGGCAGTACCATAGTGTTGTGATTACTCTAGCTTTGTGATACATTTTGAAATCAGAAAGTGTGGTGCCTCCAGTTTTGTTCTTATTCAAAGCTGTTTTGGTTATTTGGGATCTTCTGTGGTTCCATATGAATTTTAGGATTGTTTTCCTTTTCTATAAAAAAGAAATGCCATTGGAATTTTTATAGGGATTGCACTGAATCTGTAGCTTGCTTTTGGTAGTATGGACACTTTAAGAATATTCTCTAATCCATTACCATGGGATGTCTTTTCCATTTACTTATATCTGCTTTAATTTCTTTCATCAATGTTTTAGAAGTTTCAGTTATAATTCTTTTGCCTCCTCGATTAGTCTTCAATTCAGTTCAGTTCAGTCGCTCAATTGTGTCCGACTCTTTGCGACCCCATGAATCACAGCATGCCAGGCCTCCCTGTCCATCACCAACTCCCAGAGTTCACTCAGACTCACGTCCATCGAGTCAGTGATGCCATCCAACCATCTCATCCTCTGTCGTCCCCTTCTCCTCCTGCCCCCAGT
>NW_011494861.1:21350100-21376108 GCF_000754665.1 Bison bison bison
ATTTTGGAGCCCAAAAAAATAAAGTCTGACACTGTTTCCACTGTTTCCCCATCTATTTCCCATGAAGTGATGGGACCGGATGCCATAATCTTCGTTTTCTGAATGTTGAGTTTGAAGTCAACTTTTTCACTCTCCTCTTTCACCTTCATCAAGAGGCTTTTTAGTTCCTCTTCACTTTCAGCCATAAGGGTGGTGTCATCTGCATATCTGAGGTTATTGATATTTCTCCCGGCAATCTTGATTCCAGCTTGTGCTTCTTCCAGCCCAGCATTTCTCATGATGTATTCTGCATATAAGTTAAATAAGCAGGGTGACAATATACAGCCTTGACGTACTCCTTTTCCTATTTGGAACCAGTCTGTTCCTAAATATTTTCTTCTTTTTGATGCTGTTGTAAATGGGAGTTCTGTTTGTGTTAACTTCGTTTTCTTAGTTCTATGTTCTATGAGTTATAAATGTTACATATGTTTCATAATAACAAATTTAGCTATTCTCCATTATTAATATCATCATGTATGTCACAGATTTTTCATATATTATCTCATTTGATCTTTGCAGTCATGGAGTAAGGTATTTAAGATAAACATTATCTAGTGGAATTTTAATTTTAATTTTGGTGACCTAACTTTGAAGCTTCTAAATAATGATATTTCCTAGACTAAACTGTAATGGCAAAGCAATTATTAGTTTAGAGTTACGGTTGATGTCATTTTGTTTCATTTGAGGTTGTTTGTCATATGACCAGAAATAAGGCTATTTCTATTAAAAACAACAGCATAAATTGTATTCCTCCAGTTTAGTCCAGTGTTTCTCCAATGAAAAATGTTGGTAAATATACCTAGAAAGATCACTTATACACATAAAAGCTACAAAGTTCCAGGCAAGTGATAGATGACAATATTGGTAATGTAGATCATACAAATGAATAACTCATCCTCTTCACCTTCTGAACGCTATCTTTCCATTTCCGTTTTCTTAGATGTTAAAATCTGTCACCATGCCAAAAAAGATGGAGGGGAAAAGGAAAGAGCTGGATAGTTTTTTATTTATTTTCTAAAGTAACGATGGAAATAGAGATTTGATGGAGTTGTGAGAAAATTATTTTTTATATCGTTTAACTAGCCACAAAGCTAAAACAGAATTACTTGTCTATTAACAGAAATGGTGAAAAGTTTTTTAGTGTAATTTCTAAAATATTACTGATATTTGTAATGGTCAGAAGCACCAGAGGCAGTATTGAGTCAGTTTGAGGTGGAAAATAAGATTTAAGATTGAGTTTTACCTTAAAAATACCTCATCCAAATAGCTCAGTAATCCATAATCTATATTTTGTCCTTCTTTCCCTCTTTACAGCATCATCACCAGGCATGCGTTCAATATATGGCAGTTTTTCAGATGGTATAATATGTTTCCTTTTGTTATAGTTGTACTTGTTTTCTTTGTCCTCTTACCTTTGTCCCGGAAATTTCACCACTCCCATTAAATAATTTGGATCAAATTCAAGGCTTTCTCACAAAACTAATGTATTAAGAGTATGCTTTGTACTAGACTCTTATGTGCCATGAATAATTATGAAAGAAATGGGTCTTATGTCTCAAACATCTGTCAATCTAGTAGACACCTGAATCTTCTGCTTTTTCTTCTGTTTCTGGCTGATCTCTCCCTTATTTTCTCTTGGTGACATTTTCTTTTTTCTATTGGAAATACTGAAATTATGAAACATAAATTGATAATCTTTATTACTCCTATCTTTAGATGACAGTGTTCAGAAATCAGAGCTTGGAAACCAATCTCCATCAACCTCCAACCAACGTAAGTTTATCTATTCACCTTTTATTAAATGAGTCTCAGTCTCAATACCACTTTCCACTAGGACAGTTAATAAGTATCCCTTAATAAGTATCCCTAGAGACCTTTGAGAAAAAAAGGGTTATACCTGTCTATAATTACCTAGAGATTAAAGCTGAAAAAAAATTTTTTTTAATGTTTGTTAATTATTTTTAAGTAATTTTGTGTTTTCTCTAATCTCTAATGCCTGGTTTAATAAAATGAGCTGGAATTTCATTCTGCTTCTGTATTTAGCCTGTTACCATATATTGTTTTGGTTGAGGTATCTGCAAAAATTTAGCTTTGTACGGATATATAATGTTTTAATAGTCTTTAGACAGTTGTGAATATTCTCTTTTGATACTCTCCCAAACTCAGATAACATTAGTTTCTAAATGTTATTTGAAATATGAAATCTGAAGCCATATTAATGAACTTTTGTATTCTGTTACATTTTACATTCTGTTAAAACCCATTGGTCTTCCTGGTACTTTGAGTATCATGCACTGATCATTTGGAAAAGGTTGGTTCACTAAGTTATATAGACCTTCCAAATGCTGACATGTTTTTAATACTATATAAAAAGATCACATTTGTTAAGATCACCACCAGTCTCAAGACAAAGAAGTCATAAGTATTGAGAGCTGTTAAATTCATGATGGCAGATATCCTGCAATTCTAATTTTCACTTGAAACCTTGAATTTTACCACTGGGAACAAAGATTGTCAGTTTCCTTGAAGGCAAGAGGCTCACACTGTTCCTTTTCAAGAAAATTTCTCCCAAATACGAAGTCTGACTAGCCATAGTTTGTCACTTGTCTTTTCCAGTAAAAATTCTATGAAAAAGCACTAGTTCAGCTGACAACTCAATTGCACAAAGTGCTTTATATATACTTGCCATTTTTTCACATAGAATGTTATACTCAAGGATTGAGTGTTAATAAGGTAAATAGCTTTGAATGCTTCATGAAGGATGTTCTTAGGTGAAATTGATAACCTTAAATACATGGCCATGAAGAATACAAAGACAGTCCTAGTATAGTTTGGTGCCACTGCCCTGTGATTCATCTAAAGCGTCAGTTGTTTTTCCTACCAAGGCTTTTTACACCATTGGTGCAGATATCAATATGGTGGGGAAAAGGTTGAATAAGATAGGAGAACAGCTTTAACCTCAAAGATCCCCTTGAGGAGATCTTGAGATAGCCTACCAGCCGTACTTTGAGACCTGTTGGTCTACAGGGTCCATAAATAGGAAGTAAAAATATTATTGCTCTCATATTTAAATGGTTAAATGATACGGTATATGAGAAAATGCTTTATAAACTGCAGCTGCAAAGCACTAGGTAAATATAAATTGATATCATTGCCGATAATAATTAGGAGTGAGTTACAAACGAAATTTGCCAATATTAACAACTGCATGCCACAAAAGATAGGCATCAGTGCAATTATATGGAAGATTTCATTTATAATGCATCCTTTAGTTTATCCCTTTTTATAATTAAATATTTCACATTGGAGAATAATCCATGTTAGTTTCTAAATTTAAAACTATTTTGTAAAGTGTCTTCTAATATTGTTTACCTCCCAAATATTAGCAGTAGTAATGATAGCTCTGGTTTGTAAATTATATTCTTTCCAATTTGCATATGCCATTTCATATACTTAAATTCTACTTTTCCTCTGAGACTTCCTATCATTTTGATATTGAAGAGACATATACATACTCATACATATGTAAATACATAACTTAAAATACATGTGTTGAATTATTTCTTTAAGAAAGTAAGTTATCAGCTCCCTTCTTTAAATTCCTCCCTCTCTTATCTAATGTTTGTAAATATTAATGTGGGCTTTAAAAGTCACTTGCTCTTGAACCTAAGAAAATAATATTTGGTGGTGCGGGAGCGGCGGGCGCAGCTTGGGCGCTGCTTCTGGGGCCTGAGGGCGGGCGCCGGGGCCAAGACGCCGGGATGCTCCGGACTCCCGAGCCACAGTTGGGGAACGCGGGGGCCGCGGGCTGTTAAAAAAAAAAAAAAGAAAGAAAATAATATTTGTATGTGTCATTTTTTTTCCCGAACAGAAATGACTGGGCAACCCAAAAGTGTGTCTTCTGTCAAGACAAAGCGATATTGGCCCTTTGCTGTGATAGCCGCTCTTCTCATTGGGGGTTTTTTGTACACTCGTCCTCCTGAAGCAGAAACCACTGCTGTTCAAGAATTCCAGAACCAGATGAAACAACTGATGAATAAGTACCAAGGTCAAGATGAGAAGCTGTGGAAAAGGAGCCAGACATTCCTGGAAAAACATCTCAATGGTTCTCAATCTCGGCCTCAGCCTGCGATTTTGCTGCTCACTGCCGCCCGAGATGCTGAAGAAGCACTCAGGTGTCTGAGCGAACAAATCGCTGATGCCTACTCCTCCTTCCGGAGTGTTCCTGCCATACGGATCGATGGGGCCAGCAAAGCTACTCGAGACAGTGATACTGTCAAAGAAGAAGTAGACCAGGAACTGAGCAATGGATTCAGAAATGGCCAGAATGCGGCTGTGGTCCACCGCTTTGAGTCACTGCCTGCAGGCTCTACTTTGATCTTCTATAAGTATTGTGACCATGAAAGTGCAGCCTTCAAAGATGTAGCCTTAGTCCTAACTGTCTTGTTGGAGGAGGAGACGCTCGGAACCAGTCTAGGCCTAAAGGAAATTGAAGAAAAAGTGAGAGATTTCCTCCAAGTCAAGTTCACCAACTCTGACACACCCAACTCCTACAAACATATGGACCCAGACAAATTGAGTGGGCTCTGGAGCCGTATTTCTCACTTAGTCCTGCCTGTACAACCTGAAAATGACCTGAAAAAAGGCATCTGCTTATAAAGGAAGACAGAAGAGAAAATTAAGTCTCAAGTACTGAGAATTTTTTCAAACTTTAACGAGACAGCACTCAGTTCTTTTTGAAAGAACTGTTTTCTTTTTAAAGGAGGTTAGGTTCTTAGGTAAACATAGAACATCTGTATTGTTTATTCAGCCTAATTATCTGTTACCTAAGAGACTCGTTTCCCACTGAGATCTGTGTTAATGATATCTACAGACTATAAATTATATACAGTCCCATAGAGGATCTGCTTAGATTCCGGAGTGAGTCATTATTGCTGTGGTATGACCAGTGGGAGGGATTTGGCTCCTTCCTGTAAATCCTCCCCAATTTTTTAATTTGGATTTTTTTTCACAGAGTTTGTTATTAGTAAGACAGCTCCCTGAACGCAACTGTGGGCTTTCCTGTTTTGTTCTCTTTTTACATCATTTAGATGTGAATTCCTTAGTCAGCTTCTCCTTATAGGAACAGAAATAATGAAGGGCAATAATGAAGAGCCATCTGAGTGTTTGGGTGTTTCTTTCTTTTTTTCTTTAATTTTGGAGGGCAGGGAAAAGGAGACCAGGGAAAAGTTGTGGAATGGAGAAAGAAAGGGGAGGAAAAGTCTTCAAGATGAAATATTAAAATAAGTCACTGGGGGAATTCCTTGATGGTCTAGTGGGTGGAACTCCATGCTCTCACTGCCAAGGGCCTGGGTTCCATCCTTGGTTGGAGAGCTAAGATTCTGCAAGCCACCCCATGCACACTCAGAAATTAAAAAAAGGTCACTGTCACCAGGGGTTCATCAAACATAGCTATATGAACTCCATTCTCAGTGAATTCTGTTGGGACTTTTATTTTTCTTTAAGAAATTTTTATTCCTCCCAAGGATTCTGAAGCATGTATATGATGAGGTTTAGTATATTTGCTCACTTGGCTCTTAAGAACAGGCAAATCCAGGCAGTTTATTTTGTTCATATCCTGAAAATTTTGTTAAGAAAGATAATGTCAGAAATTGGTAAACCGTTTTGTCAACCACCTCTCAGTGACAGAAGAGGGATTTGATTTTCTGAATGTCCATTTGTTGCAGTCTACGTCCTTTAATGACACTCTTGTAACAAGTATAAAGACTTACTATGCACGTGATAAATTCTATTGAGTGCCTCAAGCCAAAAAGAAAGTGAAGTTTACTGTATATGAAGGATGTTAAGATGTACTGCTGTATATAACTGTACCGTAGGATTTCAGTTTTAACTTTGCATCTCTTAACAGCTTTCTCATCTGTCAACAGCTTTAGTTTTCTTAGAATCTTAAAATTCTGGATCAACTTTCTTTATTTTTTTATTGTCTACAAACCTTTAAATGACAATATTGTTTTTAGAATACTAAAGCCTGTCAGTGGCTTCTTCATTTACCTTTTGAGGATCCCTAACTGATGGTAGAGTATGGTCTTATTTCTTCCCATAGGACTACCAATATTCATAAATTTATACTCCTTATTATAATTTGTTCCCGACACTGTCAGAAGTCAGATATTCTTGATTTATAGAGGATTCTAAAACAAGAATTTTTGAAAAGGCTTATTTTATACATATATGTATTATACGGAGAAACAGATGTTTTTATTAACTGTTTCATTGACCAAAATTTTAAAATAATATTACTTATATCAGGAAAAATAATTGTAGCAGCTAATCTGTAAATGACTTTAAAAGCTATTTTAGTAATTTAAATAAATTTACTTTTTTGGTTTGTACTCTGTGTTGTACGTTTAATGACTCGTATACCTTTTAAAAAATTATTCCTAGGGTTTTCTTTACACTTGAACAATTTTAGTGACTTCTGCTTGGAGAAACAAAGGGCAAAGAGAAAACTGGAGCTGCTCACAAGTACGTTGGTAGAAAATACAATCACTGTGGTTTTCTGTTTCATCTGGGGATTTTGAATTATCACGAAAGTTGAATTAAAGTATTCCTCACTTGGTAAAAATCTACACCATGTTTCTCAATTTTTTCATTCTCACCTCCCTAAGGAACCTTTTTAGGTTTTTTTTTTCCCCCCTAATCATCTACCCCCATGAAATTTTAATACTTCATACAGACTGTGAATCACATACATACTTTTATGCTTTATACACATGAAGGGTAAGATTTTGTTGCCCTCACTAAAAATGGGTGCTCAAGAACATCTGTATTTTAGATCATTGATGCCTGAAATACTGTTTTGTTCATGTTACCAATAATACTTTTGGAGGGGAAATTGTAATAAATCATTGGCTTGAAAATAGGAACTTGGGCCTCTAGAAATTAGGCCATTGTGACTTTGGGTGACTACATGGGCCCAGGGAAAACCACAGTGCAATGCTGACCTTACAGATTTCTGTAAACATAATTTGCTTCCCGTCTTTTAATGACTCATATTACTTGTAAAAAAGTTTTCTTAATCTCTAATCTTCAAAACAAAAACTGAAAGAAAACCTGATTTTCATTCTATGAAGAGAATTTAGAAACTTAGAATTTCTAAGAAATTATAATTCGTAACTTAGAATTTGCATAGTTAATACCTAAACTGAAGCTGTAAAGCCAAATTTACCTCTGATCTTAGATCATCAGAAAGTGGACTTGATGTTCACAGTATGAAGAAACATTTCTCATTGATTGCAAAAAAAACCAGTGGACTTTTCTACATTGTCCTTATCAAGGCCACAGAGTAAAATCTTACGAAGATTTTTACTGACCTTAACAACCTGGGATGAAAGTGTAAGTCCTGAGTTTGGGAAACCAAACTGAGAAGTCTTCCATTGTTTGCCACTGACTTGGAAAAAGAGAAAACTCCTGTTTTAAGCCTGTCTTTGGCCTAGATTCAGAGAAGTCCTGTTTGGCTTTCAGGTTCTTTTGGATGGTAGGGGAAATATAATCCATCATCTAAGGATAAACAGGAGAAACCTTTGGCAATTTGCAAATTGTTGTCTTTCTGCATACTCTTGAACACTTCAGAAATATTCATATATCTTGCCTTCTCTCTTTCTCGTCTCTGCTAATTACGCTCTGCTAATTCTTACTTTTTCTGAAGCCTTTATTTTTTTAGGCAAAAATTCACTGAAACCTTCCTTAAGTCCCTACTATGGAATACTGGTGCAGGTGCCTCTTTATGCTTTTGTTCAGCCTGTATTACTCCTGACACCACATTTAGCTCATTCCCACTACGATATTTGTTGTCTAGTCGCTCAGTCATATCTGACTCTGCGATTCCAAGGACTGCAGCATGCCAGACTTCCCTGTCCTTCACCATCTTCTGGAGTTTGCTCAAATTCATGTACATTGAGTCGGCGATGGCATCCAACCATCTCGAACTCTGTCATCCCCTTCTGCCTTCAATCTTTCCCTCATCAAGATCTTTTCCAATGAGTTGGCTCTTCGCCAACTGGAATCAGGTGGCCAAAGTCTTGGAGCTTCAGCTTCAGCATCAGCCTTCCCAATGAATACTCAGGACTGATTTCCTTTACGATTAACTGGTTTGATCTTGCAGTCCAAGGAACTCGCAAGAGTCTTCTCCAACACCACAGTTCAAAGGCACCAATTCTTCAGTGCTCAACTTTATGGTCCAACTCTCACATCCATACACGACTACTGGAAAAACCATAGCTTTGACTAGACAGACCTTTGTCAGCAAAGTGGTGTTTGTGCTTTTTAATACGCTGTCTAGGTTTGTCAGCTTTTCTTCCAAGGAGCAAGTATCCTTTAAATTCATGACTGCAGTCACCAACAGCAGTGATTTTGGAGCTCAAGAAAATAAAGCCTGTCATTATTTCCATTGTTTCCTCATCTATTTGTTATGAAGTAATGAGACCTGATGCCATGATCTTAGTTTTGTTTTTAGAATGTTGAGTTTTAAGCCAGTTTTTTCACACTCCTCCTTCACCTTCATCAAAAGGCTCTTTAGTTCCTCTTCACTTTCTGCCAGTAGGGTGGTGTCATCTGTGTATCTAAGGTTATTGATATTAATCCCAGAAATCTTGATTCCAGCTTGTGCTTCATCCAGCCCAGCATTCTGCATGATGTACTCTGCATATATAAATTAAATAAGCAGGGTGACAATATACAGCCTTGACGTACTCCTTTCCCAATTTGGAACCAGTCAGTTGTTCTGTGCCTGGTTCTAACTGTTGCTTCTTGACCTGCATATAGGTTTCTAAGGAGGCAGGTAAGGTGGTTTGGTATTCCTATCTCTCAGAATTTTCCAGTTTGTTGTGATCCACAGTCAAAGGCTTTACCATAGTCAATGAAGCAGAAGTGGATGTTTTTATACCTGTTTTTAAAAAAATTGCATTTACAATGAAATTAGATTTATAATATTGTGTTAATTTCTGCTCTACACTAAAGTGATTCAGTTAACTATGTATATAGTCTTTTTCATGTTATTTTTATTATGGTTTATTACAGGATATTAAATATAGTTCCCTGTAGTTATACAGTAGGACCTTGTTGTTTATCCATCCTATATATCATGGTTTTTATCTGCTAATCTCAAACTCCCAATCCTTCCCTTCCATACCATTCCTCCCCCATTGGCTGCCACAAGTCAGTTCTCTGTAAATGTGGTTCTGTAATATGGATATATTCATTTGTGTCACTTTAAATTCCACATATAAGTGATAACACGGTATTTGTATTCCTCTTTTTTTCTATACAATTTAATTTTTATTTATTTTTGGGTGTGCTGGGTCTTTGTTGCTGAGCAGGCTTTTCTCTAGTTATGGTGAGCAGGGGCTACTCTTTAGGTGCGGTGTGTGGACTTTGCATTGCAGTGGCTTCTTTTGTGGGGAGCCCAGGCTCTAGGGCTAGTAGGCTGAGTAGTTGTGGCTCCTGAACTCTAGAGCACAGACTCAGTAGTTGTGGCACATGGGCTTAGTTGCTCCACAGTATGTGGGATCTTCTGGGTCAGGAATTAAACCCACATCTCCTACACTGGCAGGTGGATTCTTTACCACTGAGCCACCAGGGAAGCCCTCTATTTCTCTTTCTGACTTACTTCACTCTGTAATTCTAGGTCTATCCTTGTTTACACTATCCTGCAAGTGGCATTATTTTGTTGGCATTATTTTGTTCTTTTTAATACATGTGTATACACACATCTTCTTTATCCGTTTAGCTGCAGATAGACACTTAGGTTGTCTCCATGTTTGGCTATTGTAAATAGCTGCTATGTACATAGGTATGCATGTATCTTTTGAATTAAAGTTTTCTTAAAAGAGCTAGCAAGTTTCCTTACATCTTTTCATGTTGCCTAAGAGAGTAATTATAGTCTAGATAAGAGATGGCTATTCATGTGGAGAGAAGATAGATAAGAAAAATATTTGAGAAGTAGAAATGATAAGAGTTGGTGGTTGAATGTAATATTACAGAGAAAAACACCTCATAGAGGACTCTTCAAAGTGCTGTACTACTAAAAATATCTCTTCAGTCTATTTAGCTCATCTGTCTTCTCCCCAGATACTAAGTACACAGTGCTAGACTAAATTCTTATCTCTACATATCTTTCTGTTGACTTTTAGCATTTTGTAGTAGAGATGTAATCAGGAATTACTTAATTGTTAATAAAAATCCTGTCTAATCAACAAAAGAGAAAAGGAGGGGTCAGGTGGATATTATAAGAATATAGATCTCAGACTCCAAGGTGGGAAAATATGGGAACTGTGAGGACTGTTCTGCATGGAAACCTCATGGACGTTCCCTCTGCCTCTCTACTTCCTGCTTGCTGTGCCTCAGCAACTTCCCCCTTGTGACTTAAACACACCAAGAGAGTGAACCTGATTGGCTTGGTCCAGTGTATGGGGTGATCCCTGAAAAGAATGTATAATTAAACATAGCTGCCTAGGTCACCCCTTTAATAGGGTCTGTGGGCTGGGGATAGAGTTGGACAGTCTTCTGAGGTCAGGTCAAGGAATGGGCAGACACAGTTAAGGGACAACTGAATACATCCTCAAATTTATAGGCCTTCATATAATGTGATGCTATCCTTTTTCATTCATTTTGCCTTAAAAAAAAAATCAGTGAAAGGAAATTAAAGGTAGTGGAAACAATGAAGTTTTAAAATCTGAGTCCTGGTCATGGCTCTGTCTGATAAATTTGACCTAAGCAAGTCCTTTTTGTAGCTCTGCTACAAATGTGTTCTGAATTTTTCCCATTGCTTCTGTGTAGTGTTTCCTAGGAGAAGGCAATGGCAAACCACTCCAGTACTCTTGCCTAGAAAATCCCATGGACAGAGGAGCCTGGTAGGCTGCAGTCCATGGGGTCTCAAAGAGTCGGACACGACTAAGCGACTTCACTTTCACTTTCCACTTTCATGCATTGGAAAAGGAAATGGCAACCCACTCCAGTGTTCTTGCCTGGAGAATCCCAGGGACGGGGGAGCCTGATGGGCTGCCATCTATGGGGTCACTCAGGGTCAGACACAACTAAAGCAACTTAGCAGCAGCAGTGTTTTCTATGCTGAAAAAAAGAATGGCACAGTAAAAAAAAACTCCAGCTACTATTTTAATGTATAATGGCTATTATTAATTTGTTCTAAGTCCCTCACAAGCACACCGAGCTTTCTTTAGTTTTCAGTCTGTTTCTTGGGCATGTGAGGTAGGAAGTGACCAAGTGCTCCTGATTCAAACTTGATTTTTTTAAGAGTTTGTTTTCCCACTTTTAGAGAGCACCATTCTTAGGCTAAACCCAAGAAGAGAAACACTCCTTTCTATATAGCCCATAAGAGAACATTTAAATATAGTTGTTATGTCCTTTTTTTGACAAGCAACTCTTTTTAATGTGCTCTTAATATATCAAAGTTTCAATGGACTTTCTTTTACCTTGTCTGTAATGAAGATGGAAAAGATCTATATCAAAATTTTTGTATTTGAATATATATTAAGTGTCCCTCATTCTAGTTTTTGTTAACTATTGAGTGCTTATTAATGCTCCAAACACTGTTTCAACAGCCCTATGTGTATTAACTGATTTGTCACAATAACCCTGCAAGGTGGTTCATTTCAGTTCAATTCGGCCCCTCAGTCATGTCTGACTCTGAGACCCAATGAACTGCAGCAGGCCAGGCTTCCCTGTCCATCACCAGCTCCTGGAGCTTGCTCAAACTCATGTCCATCGAGTCAGTAATGCCATCCAAAGATCTCATCCTCTGTTGTCCCCGTCTCTTCCTGCCTTTAATCTTTCCCAGTTTCAGGGTCTTTTCCAATGAGTCAGGTCTTTGCATCAGGTGGCCACAGTATTGGAGCTTCAGCTTCAGCATCAGCCCTTCCAATGAATACTTAGGACTGATTTCCTTTAGGATTGACTGGTTTGATCTTGCAGTTCAAGGGATTCGCAAGAGTCTTCTCCAACACCACAGTTCAAAAGCACCAATTCTTCAGTGCTCAACTTTCTTTATAGTCCAACTCTCACATCTATACATGACCACTAGAAAAACCATAGCTTTGACTAGATGGACCTTTGTTGGCAGAGTAATGTCTCTGCTTTTTAATATGCTGTCTAGGTGGATCGTAGCTTTTCTTCCAAGGAGCAAGCATCTTTTAATTTCATGACTGCAGTCACAACCTGCAGTGATTTTGGAGCCCAAGAAGATAAAGCCTGTCACTGTTTCCATCTTTTCCCCCATTTATCTACCATGAAGTGATGGGACCGGATGCCATGATCTTCATTTTTGAAATGTTTGGTTTTAAGCCTGCTTTTTCACTCTCCTCTTTCACTTTAATCAAGAGGCTCCTCAGTTTCTCTTCGCTTTCTGCCAGTAGGGTGGTGTCATCTACATATCTGAGGTTATTGATATTTCTCCTTGCAATCTTGATTCCAGCTTGTGCTTCATACAGTCCAGCATTTCACATGATATGCTCTGCAAGGTGGTACTATTACCCCAACTTTATTATCAGGAAACTGAAGCACAGAAAAGCTAAAATGACACTTAAGAATACCCAAGTTAAAAATATTAAAGCAGAGATTTGAACACAGGCAGTCCATGTTTAAGACACCTATCCTTACTACTGTGCAGAGAGTCTCTAAAACCACATATATGTTTTCCTCCAGTTTATTCAGGCTCTATACCAGTTGGAATATTTCAACTCCAAGTATTTTTGTATTTCAAAAATACAAAGCATTTTTCCAACTTTGTAGATTTTTTTTTCTATTGAATTATAGTTGATTTACAGTATTGTGTTAGTTTCAGATGTACAGCAAAGTGATTCAGATATATATTTTTTCTGATTCTTTTCCATTATTGATTATTACAAGATACTGAATATAGTTCCCTGTGCTATACAGTAAATTTTTGTTTTTTGTCTATTTCATATATAGTGGTATGTATCCCATACTTCTCATTTATCCGGCCTCCCTTCCTTTCCCCTTTTTTAACCATGTTTGTTTTCTATATCTGTGAATCTATTTCCATTTTGTGAATAAGTTTTTGTATCCTTTTTTAGATTCCACATATAAGTGATATCAAATGATATTTGTTTTTCTCTGTATGATAATCTCCAGGTCCATCCATGTTCTGCAAATGGCAATATTTCATTCTTTTTTATGCCTGAGTAATATCCTATTATATATATGTACAACATCTTTATCCATTCCTCTGTTGTGGACATTTGGGTTGTTTCCATGTCTTGGCTATTATAAATAGTGCTGAACGTTGGACTATATGTGTCTTTTCAAATTAGAATTTTTATCTTTTCTGATATACGCCCAGTAGTGGAACTGGGGTGTCCCATGTGGTTCAGTGGTAAAGAACCACTGAACCTGGCAATGCAGGAGACCCCAGTTCAACCCCTGCATCGGGAACATCCCCTGGAGGAGGAAACGGCAACCCATTCCAGTATTCTTGCCTGGAGAATCCCATGGAAAGAGGAACTTGGCAGGCTACAGTCCATAGAGTTGCAAAGAATCAGACACACCTGCGCATGCACACACACGGTAACTACTTTTGGTTTTTAAGGAACTTCCTTCCTGTTCTCCATAGTGGCTGTACCAGTTTACCAACAGTGTGAGAGGGTTGCCTTTCCTCTACATCCTCTCCAGCGTTTATTATTTGAAACTTTTTGACGATGGCTATGCTGACTGGTGCGAGGTGATACCTCTTTGTAGTTTTCATTTACATTTTTTTTAACAATTCATGATGTTGAGCATCTTTTCATGTGCCCGTTGGCCATCTGTATGTCTTCTTTGGAGAAATGTCTATTTAGGTCTTCTGTTCATTTTTTTTATTGGGTTGGGTCTTTGATATTGAATTGTTTGCCAACTTTGTAGATTCTTATTTGTGATTTTCCTTTAAGCCATTTTCTTTCTTGCCTTCTTGCTCAGCTTCATGGAATCCAGTATTGCACACACCAAGGATCTAAAGAATTCTGAGTAGAGTGAGACAATCACACAGTCCTACCTGTTGACTCACATTGGTATACATTGACATCATGCTTTTTTAACTGGAAACCTGAAGTGTTGACTCACAATTCATCATTTTCGAAATAGCTGCACGCAACCGAGTTGTTAGCTGTGCCTGCATACCACAGAGCCTTTGTTTTTGCCTGCCCTCAGCCTTTGATATCAGACAGCACTTCTTGAAATTCCTAAGGAAGAGTCCATTTGCTTTAGTAGCATTGGTCATTTGGGAATTCCTTGTCAGTCCAGGGACTAGGCTTTCACTGCAGGATGAAGGGGGAGGTGGCCCAGGTTCGATTTCTGGTTGGGGAGCTAAGATCCAGCAAGACATGTGGTGTGGCAGACAAAAAAAAAATTGATAATTTCACAGAAACTCTTGGAAAAGGATGATTAAGAGCACAGACCCTACAATGCCAGTTCCATACTTTTTTCAATGAGTGACACTGGCAAATTACTTCTCTGAGCCTCAGTTTCCTCATCTCTAAAAAGGGAGAAGTAATATAGCTACTCCCTTAATGGTATTGTGAGAATTAAGTCAGTTACACATACAAAGCACTTAGAAAGTGCTGAGCACATCAAAGGGTACAACATTAGCCACTTTTATTCACCTAAATTCTTACAAAGGATTCTCCTCTTCCCCTCTGTGTGGCATCCACTGTGGCTGGCTTCTATTACTACCTCCTATGTGATCCTTATTACACAGAGTATGTGGGCTCTTTCCAGCTTACAGCTCCATCACAAACCCCAATCCGTTGCAATGTTCATTAAACAAAGGGCTTCCAGTTACCAGAATTCACCCTCCCCCCAAATCTGGGAGATTATGAAGGAGAAAGCTTTCCATCTCACACATATTATTGATAGCTCTTTCATATTTCCGTGGCTTATTCAGCTTCACTATCCTTGAATCCTTAAAGACCTTACTTTTACTCAAGCAACTGTAGTTTGTTGAGATTATTTTCCAAGTGCTGCACAGACCACTCAGTGTTAAATACAGAGATGTGCCACCTAGACCCCCTTACAAGGAAAAAACTTTTGTGCCAAATGCTGGGAGTGTGGCCAATGGACAACTTCACAGTCCGCCACTTCATGGATTGCTTCAGCTGCAGAGTCACTTTACCCAAGGTTATGCCCGGGGAGAGGGAGGGGGTGCACATCCCATGGCTAATTGAGAAAATATATATAGACTCAGCTTTCTCAGCCCAAGACAATGGAGTTTGGACTGGTCATTTGCATCCAGAGCTCCCCCATGAGCCTGGCTGAGGCTATAGCACTCTATCATAGTGTGACATCCTGCTTCCTTCCCCACCCTTCCACAGGTGTTCATTCATACCCAGCACATTCCCTGGTAAACATGCAGCATACTAAATTTTGTTTCATAGTCTGCTTCTCAGAGACACCCCTTCCTGTGTCATGCTCTAAGCTTAGTGTAGTCCATAAATGGAGCAAATAATAGCTAATGTTTACTGAGCATTAAGTATGTGCCATACACCATGATTAGAGAAGGCAATGGCACCCCACTCCAGTACTCTTGCCTGGGAAATCCCATGGACAGAGGAGCCTGGTAGGTTACAGTCCATGGGATCCTAAAGAGTCGGACACAACTGAGCGACTTCACTTTCACTTTTCATTTTCATGCACTGGAGAAGGAAATGGCAACCCACTCCAGTGTTCTTGCCTGGAGAATCCCAGGGACGGGGGAGCCTGGTGGGCTGCCGTCTATGGGGTCGCACAGAGTCGGACACGACTGACGTGACTTAGCAGCAGCATACACCATGATTGACACTGTAAATACATTGGATTGGCAAAAAACTTCATTTAGTTTTTTCCATAAGCTGGCTTTAGTAACAGTTATCTTTAACTTCATTCAAAGGAATTTTGTTAGATTGCATTGTAACAATTGTCATTAAAAAAAAATCTAAGTTGGTGATTTTTTTATGTAGCCATTTTAATATTGAAGATAGAAGGAAAAAGTGACATTTTCAGCATATTATGTTTTATTATTTCAAGAAAGGTAAAAACGCAACTGAAATGCAAAAAAAAAAAAAAGGATTTGTGTAGTGTATGGAGAAGGTGCTGTGACTTATCAAACATGTCAAAAGTGGTTTGCAGAGTTTTATGCTGGAGAATGCTGCATGGTCAGGAAGACCAGTTGAAGTTGATAGCGATCAAATCAAGACATTAAGAACAATCAGTATTATACCACTCAGGTGGAAGCTGACATATTCAAAATATCCAAATCAAGCCTTGAAAATCATTTGCACTAGCTTGGTTATGTTAATCACTTTGATGTTTGGGTTCCATGTAAGTTAAGCAGAAAAAACAACCTTCTTGACCATATTCCTGCATTTGATTCTCTACTTAAACATAACAAAAACGTTCAGTTTTTAAAAACAAATTGTGACAGTCAGTGAAAAGGGGTTATTGTACAATAACGTGGAATGGAAGAGGTCATGGGGCAAGCAAAATGAACCACCAACAACCACACCAAAGGCCGGCCTTTATCCAAAGAAGGTGGTGATGTGTATGTGGTAGGATTGGCAGGGAGTCCTCTACTATGAGCTCCGTCCAGAAAACTAAACAATTAATTCCAATAGTGCTGCTCTAAATTAGGCCAACTGAAGGCAGCAGTCCATGAAAATCAGCTGGACTTAGTCAACAGAAAACACATAATCTTTGATCAGGATAACACAAGACTGCATGTTTCTTTGACAACCAGGCAAAAATGGTTACAGCTTGGCTGGGAAATTCTGATTCATCCATGTGTTCACCAGACATCACACCTTTGGATTTCCTTTTTTTTTCTGATTCATCCACGTGTTCACCAGACATCACACCTTTGGATTTCCTTTTTTTTTTCTTTACAAAATTCTCTTGATGGAAAAAATTTCAATTCCCTGGAAAACTGTAAAAGTCATCTGGAAATGAAATTGTCAAGTTCCTGAATAATGGCAGAAGGGGAACAAAATGGTCAATACATTGTTCTATATAGTTCTTGATGAAATGAAAAATATATCTTTTATTTTTACTTTAAAACTAAAGGAACTTTTTGGCCCACCCTATAGTATCTCATCGGAGAAGGCAATGGCACCCCACTCCAGTACTCTTGCCTGGAAAATCCCATGGACGGAGGAGCCTGGTAGGCTGCAGTCCATGGGGTCGCTAAGAGTCGGACATGACTGAGCGACTTCACTTTCACTTTTCCCTTTCATGCATTGGAGAAGGAAATGGCAACCCACTCCAGTGTTCTTGCCTGGAGAATCCCAGGGACGGGGGAGCCTGGTGGGCTGCCGTCTATGGGGTCACACAGAGTCGGACATGACTGAAGTGACTTAGCATAACATAGCATAGCATAGTATCTCATTTAATTTTCATAATCCTTTGAAGTAAATAGTACTACTATCTCACTGTTATAGATGAGAAAACAAAGATACAAAGCTATATTGTTAGTTACTGGTAGAGATAAAATTTGGATGCAGATCATCTGACTCCAGAGTCTACATTTTTAACCATCATGCTACATTCTATCCCATCAAAATACCTACTTCTTAAGAAGTGAAAATGATATTAAACTATGTCTTACAAACCATGACATATAGTGGATATAAGTTAGAAAAAACATAATGCATGACCTCTAAGATTACTTCACAATCTGATGAAATTTGTACCTCTCTATAAACACAAACGGAAAAGGCAACCGCAACCCACTCCAGTACTCTTGCCTGGAAAATCCCATGGATGGAGGAGCCTGGTAGGCTGCAGTCCATGGGGTCACTAAGAGTTGGACACGACTGAGTGACTTCACTTTCACTTTCCACTTTCATGCATTGGAGAAGGAAATGGCAACCCGCTCCAGTGTTCTTGCCTGGAGCATCCCAGGGACGGGGAACCTGATGGGCTGCCGTCTATGGGGTCGCACAGAGTCTGACACAACTCAAGCGACATAGTAGCAGCAGCAGGATAGACATAAAACCTGGTTTTGAAAAATTCTTTTGAAACTCAATTAAGAAGAATACTTTTCTAATAACTAAGGCCTACTGTGGTTCTGATTTCCAAAATCTTAATGTAGGTTGAACTAGATGTGCACGTGTGTTCAGTTGCGTTTGACTCTTTGTGGCCCTATAGACTGTAGTCTGCCAAGTTCCCCTGTCCATGGGATTCTCTAGGGAAGAATACTGTAGTGGGTTCCCATGCCCTCCTCCAGGGGATCCTCCCAACCCAGGGATCGAGCCTGCGTCTACTGTGTCTCCTGTACTGCAGATGGATTCTTTACCCAGTGAGCTACCTGGAAAGCCTGAACTATGTGTAAGTTGAACTAAATCTCTGTCAATGCTCATTCTATAAATTTGGCAAAGGTTATGACTTCTGAAAATACTGTAAAGTCCAAAGTATTTTGCTTGATGTCACCTCTTAAAGAGTCTTTATCTCTTGTAGTGCATAATCTATCCATTGTTCAACAGATGATTCAAGCTGGGTTTGAGTGGTGTCATACTTGCCGCTTGAAACACAACACCCCAAATTTACTGGGCAAATTCCAGTAAAATCTTTCCCTTTGGAAACAGTCCCAAAGGATGAGATTTTCTGTTAACTGGTGGAATCCAAAGACCAAAGGTTTGCTTCTCTGAAACATTTTTATTAGCCTTGAATAAGCAGGTTGACAGACTCAGAGGTAATGAAATACTTTCATGTTCAGGAAATTCAGCCAACTTCCTATCTCTGTCTAAGTTTTTATTGTTACTGAATCAGCAAGTCTGCTCTTTGAATGATGTGGGTTATTCCTGAAGGAGCCCCTTTACTCTTGCCATTTTTCCTGAGATGGATGTGTGTTAGCTGGTTGGACTATAGGTTCAGCTCAGATTTAGTTCTAAGTGGCTAATCTTTTGCCCTTACAGCATATTATCTTGTTTCTCTAGAAAAGGCACACACACATCAAAATTTACAGCCATCTCAACATCTGCCTTAAATCGTTCACAGAGTGTACAGGAGGGGCTATATATCTGTGCTAAAAATTGCCTTTTATTATGAAATAAAATGCAAATAATGTAAATAAGAGAGATAAATAAAGCTCGTATAACTCTCATAGCTATAGTTGTCTCTTCTACCTAGAAAGTTGTTCAAGTACTTTCTGATTTGTTTCAAATCTTAAATGTAAGCATATGAGTTTACATAAGTGAACACACCAAACATAAAACACTTTAAATCATGGTTTCCTCAAAGCATCAACTCTCCTTAAAACAACACAAACAGCACAATGAAGTTAAAATGCATAAAGAGTATAAATAGAAATGAATGGAGCTGAAAAGCAATTGAACAGGTAAAGGTCGGAAGTAAGGTGCTGGGCTAATCAGTAATCTGGTGAAGTTCATTTCTTCAGACAGTATGAGGTCATGCCTCAGATAACAAAATACTTCTGGCGCCTTTCATCTGAGTTCTTCAAGTGCTTTGCTGACATTATCTAATAGCAAATATTATTATCCCCATTTTATAGGAGGAGAAACTAAGATACTAGGAGATTAAACAACTTGCTTAAGCATGCACAAGGAGTTGGTGATGGAACCAGAAATTTATTTCAGGAATCTAATCTGCTTTTATGTTCATATCATTAGGTCAGCTTTCCAGATACCAAAAGACATTTATTGGTATTAGTTTGTATTAAATGTACTTTTAAAACTGTTATCTTCTGTAAACAAGTCAATGAAAATGCTTTTGTTGTCCGTCATGGTTGCTTTTTGTAGAAGTTATTTGAGAGGTGATTTAAAAATAAATTCTCCCAGGTTTAAGAGTATCCACATTAAGTTAAGGTTACTTAGTACAACCCGTTTTTGGATATCTAATACAGAACTATAATGAGATTATGTCAGTTAATATCCAAAGTCCTAATAATTGTGTGTGTGTGTCATACATTATTTTTGGTGGGGAAGAGCGTGAACAGGAGAGATCTAGTAATTATTCCATACTTCCTAACCCTACTCAACTCAGAATTGCCCCTGAAAATTCTATAATCTCTATGGGAACATATTAGGGGAAGAGGGGTGGTTTTTGTTGTCCTTTCTCAAGATTATTATTCATTCTTTCCTTTGTCTTAATCTCCAAGTTCCTGTAAATCTTTTATAGTCTGCCTCACAAACACAAAATTTTCAATGTGTAATACTGACATTGCTTCTTCTGACAAGAATCACAAATATAAATTATTTATAATCAAAAATATAAATTTTTTTGCAAAGCTTTTAATTTTATTTTATTTTTAAACTTTACATAATTGTATTAGTTTTGCCAAATATCAAAATGAATCCGCCACAGGTATACATGTGTTCCCCATCCTGAACCCTCCTTCCTCCTCCCTCCCCATACCATCCCTCTGGGTCGTCCCAGTGCACTAGCCCCAAGCATCCAGTATCGTGCATCGAACCTGGACTGGCATCTTGTTTCATACATGATATTTTACATGTTTCAATGCCATTCTAAAAATATGGAACGCTTCACGAATTTCTGTGTCATCCTTGCGCAGGGGCCATGCTAATCTTCTCTGTATCGTTCCAATTTTAGTATATGTGCTGCCGAAGCAAGCACTATAATCACAAATATAAATTATTTATATTCTACTACTATCAAATACTTGTGCTAAAAGTAAGCTGTTCACAGGACAAAAATAAAGTTTTATAGTATTAACTGCATGTAAACTCTAACTACATTGCAAAATGAAAAAACTAATAAACTCCTTCATTTTGGCCTGAACTTGGGATTAAAGTTACTGACAGGAGGTCAAGGGCAGGGCGCTGCATATGAACATGCAGGGATACACCCTTCCTTTATTACCCGTGTGTGCTAGTCCAAAGGTGACTTAAACTATACTTCAATATGAAAAAAAAAAAAAAAGGTCACCAAAGAGTTTCAAGAAAGAGAAAGATCATGAACTCAGCAAATACAGCTGTTCTTCATTTAGTCACTCATATCCTTTTTATTCAGCCAAAGCACAGAAATTCATATCCCATTGTTCTTTCCAAAGAGCATCTAACTGCTTTGAACAGCCATGCTATGTAGTAGAACAGTAATACGTTCTGGATCTAGAAGAGGGAGTTTCCAGTGCCACCTCTAGCACTCTCCAACTTGTGTCTAAGAGCACCCTACTTCACTTTGCTCATCTCAATGATGCAAAAACTCCTCAGGTTTTCATGAGAATTACGCAAGACAGTGTGTGAATAACAGGTTATTGGAGGTTATACAAGAGTTACTTATATAGTATATACTATATAAGTACATATATTAGTTATATAAAATAAATATATAATAGTTGTATAGTTACACTGTAACCACTTATATGTGTAAAATAATTGTCAACATATGTTAGATCACTATATATGTTTGCTTGACACAAATTTTTCAATTCATGCTTGGTGTATGCAATCATTTATATTTCCCAAAGCAGCTACCTATTCACCATCACTCTCATTTCTGCCTGTCATTTTTTGTCAGACAATTCCAGCTGCTTTTGCCTCTTATAATATTTTGTGGGCCTTCTGTTCATGCTCTAGGATTTGTAACCAAATGCTCACATGTTCTCATTTCTTGTTCAACAGGTGGGGAGCACTTGATCCTGGGATTCCAGGAGTGTTTTTAGTGGCTGATAAGCCTCATTAAAACCTGTGGGTCTTCTTCCCAGCTGCCTTTTTCTATTTTTGGAATGGCCAGAGAAAACGTCCTGTCAAGAGCTTAAAATTTTCCACTGTCTGTAAATAGGATGGTTTATCCCTTGCAAAACTTAACCTGGTTTGGTTACATACAATCTCATTCAGACTTATAGTCTTCAGTGTTTTTTGTTTTTTTTTTAAATTGCACCTGTCTTGCTATCAGATGTTTCATTGCACATTTCATTTGTATAATTAGTTCATAAATCAGCTCTGAAACCAAGAGATTCTCTTAAGAGAGATGGTCTTCTCTCTGAGTGCTCTAAAAAACAGGGCTTGCCTTTTTATAGTGAAGGGATTACCATGTCTGTTAGCTAAGCTATTTACAAGCAATGCCAGTAGGTAAAATACTAAAAAGAAGGCACTCAGCAAAAAAGAGGCTAACCTTTGAAGATTCATGGAGATTAAATACAGGAAAATACAATTTTTAAAGCTTAGAAACGTTTCGAAATCACATGTTTCAGAAGTACTCTTGTTCTTAACAAGTATACAATTTAAGTTCGGGAAAATGGGAAAGACTTAGTACTTATATTCAAACATACTAGTTGTCTCACTCATAAATCTTGTTGAGGAAAACTAAAAAGATAGAAGTAAAGCATAGAGAGAAAATGATCAAAAGCCAATCTAATCCATACCTCCTCTCCAATTTCAGAGTTTATCATTTTTATATATTGTTGCATATTTGTATATACACATGTACCCACAGAATAAGTATAGAATCATTTTGGTTTTTATTTACATAAAAGTCAGAGTGCAGACATCTGTTCAAGCAAGTTGCTTTTTTACACCCAACAACGCTTTTATTAAACAATATTTTTGAGACACACCCATTGTTTCCAATGTCTCATGATTGTCACAATACATGAATCTATGGTTCTAATCCTGTATATTAAAAAAAAAAAAGATCAGCCTCAGATGTGCGCTAAATCCTGGTTTACTTTTGACCTTACCAGAAATTGAGGAAGGAAGAAACTCTCTAACCCCATTGCCTGTCGCTATGCCAAGAGTACTTCAACATTCATCTTACAAGAGGGATTAGCCATCAAAAGTGAAATGTGGGTTTGAAGCAATTTCCCAGATAATTCAGTCTCCCAAAGCTGCTTTGATCTGAACGAGAAGATACTTAAGAAATGGCTTTTGTTCTGCCTTAGACTTCCAACTAGTTCTCCTCATCTGCTTCACTAAAGGAATGAATTCATCCATCCATCCATTCAGTCAGTTTTTATTAACTCTTACAACTAAATGCATAGCACTATGTTAAACAGGTCTGCATTTTTTTGTGATTGCAAAGAAGGGCAGGCCCTGTGTGAAGGGCGTGTTTGTCCTTCTCACGTCAACTTTACACATTACAGGATGTACTCCCTTAATCCTAGCTACCTTTCCCAACCACTATGAACCAATAACTCAAAAACAAGATGGGAAAAAGTGTAGGTCCTACCACGGATTTAACTGCTCTACAATTTCATCACATCTTCAAGTCATACCCTATCTCACAAAAGTGGAAATAGACCCTAAAATCAGAATCCCTGCTAACACTAGGTCCATCCAGGTTAAATTTCTTGTTTTAGAATCACAGGGCAAGTCTGTGTGAGTAGAGTTTGGAATCAGACAATCAACAATGCCCTGCTATTTAAAATTTCAAGTCCTTGTAAACCCTGAGGTATTTTATCACAAGGCTTTTATTCTCAACAACTGGTTTGTGCAAAATCAATGTTAATTATATCTATAGATTATTTGGAATGGGGATATTAAGATCCTTTTTTTGGTCTGCACTGCATGGCTTGTGGGTTCTTGGTCCTCCAACCAGGGAATGAATCCAGGTCCCCACAATGAAAGCACTGACCCCTATCCACTGAACAGTCAGGGAATTCCCATTAAGATATTTTTTAAAGTTCAAAAATAAATTTCCAGACCATCCAAAAGTAAATCTGAGCCTATTTGGGTTGTTTGCTGCTAAACTCATTTAGCTGCAACATACACTGAAAACCTCTCATTTCTTTCTGAAGCATGATGTCTCACTTTCCCAGGCAGGGTTAAACCTTTTCCTTAGCAATAAGACAAAGATAATATTTTAACATTTACTCAACAAGAGGTTGTAAGTAAATTAAGTGAAGGTCTCTGTTTTCATTTTACTAGATCCTATTTAATGAGAACTTCTTTCACTTCACTTCTTTCTTCTGAGCTATGGCTTTCTGCAATGGTCAGGTAACTTTTTACATTTAAGAAGAGTGAGTATTCTGAGCCATGGCTGAGCTCAAATCCTACGTCATTTTTTCACTGAGATAGACAACACTGCTGCCTTATTGGTGTATTCTATCTGTGACTTGAATGGCTGAATTCTCAGAGAACTTGAAGACATATTCTTACATGATGTATTTCTAATCAGCGATAGGCCTCATTGTGTGCCCTCTCACAGAATCTCAAAATCCCAGAGCAGTTCCTCTGAGCTGAGTCATGGTCTCAGGACTGAGTGGCATCCACCATGAGAAACACAATGCATAGACTTATGCCTACCCGTCTGTCCAGTGAAAAAGGGATTCTGCCAAGGTGACCCAGTAGATTCTTACCAAAGGCAAATTCTTGCCATATATTTCTTCTAGGGCTGTTGGGATCATTAAACAAATGGGCAAAGCCCACTGAAAACACTGCCATAAAGTATTATACCTAATTCTCAGCTGATGTCTAACTAGTCTGTACTAGTTGAGTTGTTTAAATATTAAAATAGTTCTGTATGAGTTGCTGAAAAACTGCTGTCCCTCAATAAACTGATTCATAAGATCTAACAACTAAGGAGCTTGTTATCCCCATCCCAAAAGAGGTGGTGGGGGGGGGGTGTGCTGTGACCCTGCTGCATCCTTATTGGCTCCAAACCTGACCACACATCATAAATTTTAGTGTCACTTTCACCTAAAACAAATGTAAAAATAAAAATGAATGATGCAACAAATGCATATACAAGTAGACGGACTATGTTTTATAAATTTAATGTCCAATTATTCACGTTACATAGCACATTATCCAGAAATTTAGTAGGTTAAATAAAAATACTGCTCAGAAGTCTACAGACTGGGCAGGACTTGTCTCTGCTTCAGTTATGTTAGCTGGGGTGGCATAAAGACTTGTGTGATGGTTAATTTCATGTGCCAACTTGGCTAGGCCACATAAAATAGCGCTCAGCTATTTTATCAAACAGCAGTCTGGATATTGCTATGAAGGTATTTCTTCAATGAGACTAACATCAAATCAGTAGATTGTGAGTAAAGCAGATCACCCTCCATGATGTGGATGGGCCTCATCTGATCAGTTGAAGACCTAAAGAGAAAACAGACTAAGGTCCCATAGAGAGGAAATTCTGCCAGTAAACTGCCTTTGAATTGAATTCTTCCCTGGGTTTCCAGCCTATTGGCCTACTCTCAGATATTGGACTTGCCAGGCTCCATGGCTATGTGAACCAATTTCTTAAAATAAATCTCTCTCTTTCTCTCTCTCCATATATACATAAAATATGTCATTTCCTTCTCCAGGAGATCTTCCTGTCCCAGGGATTGAACCCTCATCTCCTGCATCTTCTGCATTGGCAGGCAGATTTTTTTTTTTAACCACTGTGCCAGCTGGGAAGCCCCATTTTTTACTTGAACTGGTACTAATTTACCCCCAATGAAGTTACTGTTGCTTTTTCTTGGACATAAATTCTTTTCTTGGCTTAAACTCTGATGAAAAGAATGACTGTGCTTTTCTGTCCAGTGTTGAAAAGGTGAAAACCTTCTTGAGCCCCAATTTTGTAAGATACCATTTCTACTGAGTGAATTACATTTTTGTGCTGTTCTTCCTCACATTCCCTGCAAGGATTTTTAAATTGCTTATTTTTATTTTTAACGTGTACTATTTATTTATTTATTTTTAAATTATGTGATAAGTGTTTATAACTAAAAATTATCCTTAAATATAGAAAAAATGGACAGGAAAATTGGTACATGGATTATAGTGGTTGTACTGGATACTTAAATTATAGCTTTTTTTTTTTCTTTCTACTTATATACATACCCCAAATTTTCTATAACAAGCAAGAAATACTTAGTTCCAAAAACTGCTTTTCTATATTCATGACTTGGGGGAGGAAGACAGTGGCTCAGTGCCGGGACCCTTGGGTTCTCATGCTGGTGTACACTTCTGACTCACCCTGAAAGTGACTTCAAATTTGGGGGCCTAAGTTTTTCATCTGTTAA
>NW_011494861.1:21376235-21386798 GCF_000754665.1 Bison bison bison
CTTTCCCATTCTCTGACCTGCCTCATTATCAAAACTCTTCTCATGCAAACATCAGATAGCAGCAAAATTCCAACCAGTCTATAAAATGAAAAGGATTTATTCCTCCTGGAATAACTTTCTTGAAGTCAAGGGAAGCATAACTTCAGGGATGGCATTAACGTGTACTATTTAATATTTTGAATATAAAAGGGCTCTGAAGAATAATAATAGCACATCTTTATATCCACTGGAGAAGGAAATGGCAACCCACTCCAGTACTCTTGCCTGGAAAGTCCCATGGACAGAGGAGCCTGGTAGGCTGCAGTCCATGGGGTCACTAAGAGTCAGACACGACTGAGCGACTTCACTTTCACTTTTCACTTTCATGCATTGGAGAAGGAAATGGCAACCTGCTCCAGTGTTCTTGCCTGGAGAATCCCAGGGACGGGGGAGCCTGATGGGCTGCCGTCTCTGGGGTCGCACAGAGTCGGATACGACTGAAGCGACTTAGCAGCAGCAGCAGCAGCATATATCCACACCCAGCTTGAGAAATAAAACATTATCAACACAGTTGAAGCTTCCTGTTTTCACCCCATCACACATTGATTCTCCTTCTGCTCCCTCAGAAGTAATCGCATTTCTGAATTTGGTATTTTTTTATTCCTTGATATTTGGGCTTCCCTGGTGGCTCAGATGACAAAGAATTCGCTGGCAATGCAGGAGACCTGGGTTCAATCCCTGGGTTGGGAAGATTCCCTTGAGAAGGGCATGACAGCCCACTCTAATATTCTTGCCTGGAGAATCCCCATGGACAGAGGAGCCTGGCAGGCTACAGTCCATGGGGTCACAAAGAGTCAGACAGAACTGAGCGACTTAACACATACATTCCTTGATATTTAAAAATATTTCAGTATAATTGTGTGTATTCCTAAGTAAGCTATACCAAAATTGCATGTGTTCTTAAGTTTTATGGTAGCGGTACTATGTATATAAGGGCTTCCTCAGTGACTCAGTGGTAAAGAATCTGCCTGCCAATGCAGGAGATTCGAGTTCAATCCCTGGGTTGGGGAGATCCCCTGGGGAAGGAACTGGCAACTCACTCCAGTATTCTTGTCTGGGAAATCCCATGGACAGAGGAGCCAGGTAGACTACAGTCCTTGGGGTCACAAAAGAGTCAGGAATGACTTACTGACTAAACAACAACAACAAATTATGTACATACCGTTTTTCAATTTGCTTTTTAAAAACTATGTTTGTGAGATTCATTCTTTAATTTCATTGCTGCTTAGTATTTTATTGTATAACTATTCCCCAGCTTACTTACCCATTCTCCTACTAATGGGCCTATTATTTCCCATTTTTGAGATTATGAACAATGCTTTCATAAAATCTCTTGTACTTGTCTATGCACTTGGGTTTCTTATAGAAGTTAACACAAGTTTGAAATAAGGAACTTGTATCAGAATATATATCAATGTACCATTTCTTTCATCAGGAAAGTTTTATTGCCAAAAAAAAGGTCAGCGCACCTAGGCAGTGTGCTTAGTGATGCAGCTGATTTATATCCTTGCACAAGCTTTTGGGGCTTCCCTCGTAGCTCAGCTGGTAAAGAATCTGCCCGAAATGCAGGAGACCCCAGTCCGATTCCTGGGTCAGGCAGGTCCCTGGAGAAGGAAATCACAACCTACTCTAGTATTCTGGCCTGGAGAAGTCCATGGACAGAGGAGCCTGGCAGGCTACAGTCCATGGGGTCACAAAGCATTGGACACCATTGAGTGACTTTCACTTTCACAAGCTTTTTATCTTATTGTGGCTCAGTAACAACAAGTTTGAGAATGTGAGCCACTTTCAGTGAAATTGTTGGTTCATAGGGATATCTTCCGGAGAAGGCAATGGCACCCCACTCCAGTACTCTTGCCTGGAAAATCCCATGGATGGAGGAGCCTGGTAGGCTGCAGTCCATGGGGTCGTGAAGAGTTGGACAGAATGAGCTATTTCACTTTCACTTTTTCACTTTCATGCATTGGAGAAGGAAATGGCAACCCACTCCAGTGTTCTTGCCTGGAGAATCCCAGGGACAGTGGAGCCTGGTGGGCTGCTGTCTATGGGGTCGCACAGAGTCAGACACAACTGAAGCGACTTAGCAGCAGCAGGGATATCTTCAACTTTACTGCCTATTTCTAAACCATTCTCCCAAATCATTGAATCAATTTACACGGCTATCAGAAGTGAATAGAAATTCCCATTGCTTCACAGCTTTGCCAACATGTGGTATTATTATACTTTTAAATTTTTGCTAATCTGGTGGCGTCAGATGGTTTCTTATTATGGTTTTATTTTGTCTTTCCATAATTGCTAGTGATGCAGAGCATCTCACCATTTAGAAGAATTTTAAAATTATTTTTTATTGAGATATAACTGACATATAACATTGTATCAGTCTTAGGTAAACAATATTATTATTTGATACTTGTATCTGTTGTGAACATATAGTATTTGTCTTTCTCTGTTTGACTTATTTCACTTGGCATTATGTCCTCAAGTCCCATCGATGTTGTAAATGGCTGCCACTTTTAAAAATTGGTTTTCAGTTGTTTTTTAAATCACTGAACTTTTCTGGACCGTTGCTACTAATCTTTCTTTTTTTATTTAGTCTTTTTTCTAAAGATGAACTATATCAGCTATTGCTTTTTCTTGTTTTTATTTATTTATTTATTTTTTTGATGTGGACCATTTTTAAAAAGTCATTATTGAATCTGTTACAATATTGCTTCTGATTTTTATGTTTTGGGTTTTTTTTTTTTTTGGTTGGGAGTCACGTGGGCTCTTAGCCCCTTGACCAGGGATCTTAACTGCACCACCTTCATTGAAAGGCGAATTCTTAACCACTGGACAGCCAGGGAAGTCGTCCACTACTGCTTTTTAAATCTCCTCCTCTTTCTTTCCCCACTGTTGATCATTCCACTCTTGCCTGTGGAATATTACTGATGCATGTATGACAAACTTTCTGCTTTTCTAACTCTTTGCTGGCTCAAATTCTCTCAGGATCTATCTCCAGTTGTAAAGGTCATGTAACTGACTGCTGAATAAGCAAGACTTAGGGGTACAATAATAAAAGCAGCATCATTCTTGCACTGTCCTGCTAAATCTATTCAGTGAGGGAAATCCTTCTCTTACTCCTAGATAAAGCTCAGGAAGTTCTCATGACTTTTCTGATCAATTTTAGTTAATAAAAAGTCTTAAATCACGTAAGCTGGCAAACAATGTTAATTCAGTAATAAAACATCCAGTCCAATTTATGAATCAACATTTCTATTCTTAATCAAAAGTATGACTTCTACTTCCCTCCTATCTAGGCTTCCTGCATTTGTGCTGTCTCCTTCCACAGAGGGAATAAAGTGCTTTTCTTTTTCTATCTGGACTGTCTCCCTTTCCTCAGGTTTACTGCTTAAACAGGGGAGGAAGTCAGGAAGTCAAGGAGGCAGCAGGGAGTTGTGAGGCTTAGGAGAACATTCCCACCTGTTGTAAGGTAGATGTTTAAAGCCAATGTTTAAAGCCAGTCCTTTCTCTTGGAGTACTTCCCTGGCTTCTTTAAGGGTTCTCCTGCCTGGTCACCATAGCTGCAGCTCCCTGGGTGGGTGTCTTGTGTCCTCTTCAGCTGACCACTCCCAATATCCCCTCATCTTCAGTTCCTGGACAAATACTCTTCTTTCTTTCTGAATTTCAGGCTGCCCTCTTGAGAGGATTCCTTCACTTTTGATTTTTTTTTTTTTTAAAGAAAATACTATTCTTTATTTTAAAATATTGGGTTGGCTGAAAATTTTGTTCAATTTCCCCAGAATATCTTGTGGAAAAAGCTGAAGAAACATTTTGGCCAACTCAATATTTGTTTTTTCAATGGTTAGTATATTCACATTCTTTACTGACAAGTCGCTTTAGTAACCCAGAGAAGTGAAGGAGAAAGCAGCTGCCTCACCACCCAGATATTGATTTGTTCAGATATTCCAGTGCCTCCTGATACAATAAAACCATGAAAATTTTCTTTTAAAAAAAGTTCAAAATTTTAAAAATATAAAGGAGTACAACTGATGTGTCTCCCTCGAGTCCCTGTTTCCTTCCACATTGACAGTCAGTGTTGCACTCTCCTCTGCACCTCTGAGTGTGTAATCAAATGTTGTATATCCTCCCCCCTTTTCTTAAGTCGAGTCAGTTCTTAAATTGACCAGTGGAATACTAATGGCATGGGTTTCTACTTCAGGTCCCATCTCTGGTTCCTGGGATTCACTAATCTCTGACTCCCCTTTCAGAGCAAGACAAACTTGATTTCACAAGTAGCGTCAGATACTCAGACACAGAAGTTGTTCTTTTTTCAGGCCCATTTCCAGCCTCAGGCTACTCTGGCGTCCAAATTCCAGAGCACACATGTAGTTCTCCATGTCGACTCCTCAGAGCTCCTCTCTCACTAGCCTGAGGTAAGGAAGAAGCTACCTCTGCACCCCACTGCCTGTTTTTTCCCCCAAAATCTCTCCCTCAAAGCCTCTGAATCTACAATCTCTGAATTCCTTCATATCAGTGACCAAGTTGAAGGCTCTTTGGTGAAGTTATATGAAGAATCATAGTTCTCCTTTGAAAATGTGCTTCTTGGAGGTCCGTCATGTAATTTACTCTGGTTGTTGCTATCCGTGTGCCTTAGGGCTTCAGTCAAAAATAGTAATTTCACATTTTTCCAAAGAAGACATGCAGATGGCCAACAAGCACATGAAATGATGTATCACTCATGACCAGGGAAATGTAAATCAAAACCACAGTAAGATGGCACCTCACCTCTGTTAGAATGGCTGTTATCAAAAAGAGAGAGCAAGTGCTGATGAGGCTGTGGAGCAAAGGGAACCCATGTACACTGTTGATGAATATGTAAATTTAGTGCAACCACTACTATGGAAAATCATATGGAAGTTACTCAAAAAGTTAAAAATAGAATTGCCATATGATCCAGCAATTCCACTTCTCAGTATTCATTTGAAGAAAATGAAATCACTTAACTTGTATAGATATATGCACCCCCATGTTCATTGCAGTCTTATTTATAATCGCCAAGATATGGACACAAACTGTTTATCAACAGATGAATGGTTAAAGAAAATGTGATATATATCTATATCTATATATATGTACAATAGAATATCAGCCATTGAAAGAACAAAATCCTGCCACTTGTGACAACATGGATGAGGGCATTATGCTGAGGAAATAAGTCAGACCAAGAAAGACAAATACCACATGATCTTACTTAGATGTGGAATATAAAAACAAAAGGAAAAGAAAAACTAAACTCATAGGTACAGATCTCTGGTGGAGGCCAGAGATGGGGAAGTTGAGGTGGAAGAAATGGGTGAAGGGAATCAAGAGGTAGAAAACTTCCAGTTATAAAATAAATGAATCATGCAGTTGTAATGTAGAGCATGGTGACTGCAGTTAATAATACTGTATTTCATGAAAACTGCCAAGAGAATAAATCTTGAAAGTTTTCATCACAAGAAACAAATTCTGGAACTATATATGGTGATGAATGTTAATTAGATTTATTGTGGTATCCTTCTGCAAAATATACAAGCATCAAATCATTATGCTGTACACCTGAAATTAATATAATGTTATTTTTCAATTATATTTCAATTAAAAAGATATGAAAAAATTAAAAATTGCAATTTAATATCCCTGTTAACAACAATCATATATGGTTACAAGCTGCCTTTATAGATATTCTCCTTTTGCTTTCTGGATTTGGTGTCAAATGACTTCTCTGACCATGACCTGACCTTGGCTCATGTATACATACTCACATATGCACAACTATTTATATATATGAAGATAAATGACTATGTCTGTTTTCTTGTCAAGCTTCTTATTGATAAATTTTAGGTTTTTTTTTTTAATAATTCTGCACATCAGAACACCAAGCACTCTAAAATATTCAAGACTAAGCCAAAAGACTGAATCTAGAAAAAGCAAGTAACCAGAAAACCCATCCCTAAATTTGCACAATTTGTTAGAATTGAAGGGAGATTTGCAGTCTGAATGGTTGCATTTATTATTGAAAGGGTGTGGACAAGATTACAGATCAGATTTGACACCTAGGCTTGATATTTCAATAGAAGTGTCTTTAGCCAGTCCTGACACATAATTTCATTCAATTAACCTCAAATAGTGAATGACACCACCATAGCTGTGTCTCTCTGTTTCTCAATTTGTTATGTCTAGATATCATTGTCAAAATTTACATTCTCAGGAGAGAACACATGTAGCGATTTACCTCAAACTTAATTAAATCCAACAAACATTCAGTTTAATTCAACAAATATTGAGTGCCTAGTACATGACAGGCACATATTCAGCTGATAAAAAATAGTAAAATATCATGTAAGAAACGAGTTGCCAGTCCAGGTTCGATACACGATACTGGATGCTTGGGGCTAGTGCACTGGGACGACCCAGAGGGATGGTATGGGGAGGGAGGAGGGAGGAGGGTTCAGGATGGGGAACACATGTATACCTGTGGCGGATTCATTTTGATATTTGGCAAAACTAATACAATTATGTAAAGTTTAAAAATAAAATAAAATTTAAAAAAAAAAGCAAAAATAGCTAACATTTTTGAGCACGTACTATACACAGAGTATGTCCTTTATTTATTATTTATTTTTGGCTACACTGGGTCTTCGTTGCTGTGTGCAGGCTTTCTCTAGTTGCGGCGAGCGGGAGCTACTCTTCCTTGCAGTTCAAGAGCTTCTCCTGCAGTAACTTCTCTTGTTGCACAGCACAGGCTCTAGAGTGCTCGGGCTTCAGTAGTTGCAGCGCGTGGACTCAGAGTTGCAGCTCTTGGGCTATAGAGTGCAGGCTCAGTAGTTGTGATGAACGGGCTTAGTTGCTCCACATGTGGAATCTTCCCAGAGCAGGGAACGAACCTGCATCCCCTGCATTGGCAGGAGGATTCTTCTCCATTGTACCACCAGGTAAGTCCTATGTCCCTTACACATGTTGTTTCTTTTGAAAGTGATAGTGTTAGTCACTCAGTCATGTCCAACTCTTTGCGAACCCATTTCCTTCTCCAGGGTATCTTCCTAACCCAGGGATTGAACCTGGGTCTCCTGCATTATAGGCAGATTCTTTACTATCTGAGCCACCGGGGAATCCACACAAAACCTTATGGCTGTCAGGAAGATCCCCAGGAGAAGTAAATGACAACCCACCCCAGTATTCTTACCTGGAAAATCCCATGGATGAAGCAGCCTGGCGGGCTACACCCCATGGAGTTGCAAAGAGTCAGACACGACTGAGTGACTAACACACAGAAACTATTGTAATCTCTACTAGACAGATGCGGGAATTGAAGCACAAAGAGGTTAAGTATCTGACCAAAATTATTTTATTTAATCCAGGCCCACTGCTGCTGCTGCTGCTGCTGCTAAGTTGCTTCAGTTATGTCCGACTCTGTGCGACCCCATAGACAGCAGCCCACCAGGCTCCTCCATCCATGGGATTTTCCAGGCAAGAGTACTGGAGTGGGTTGCCATTTCCTTCTCCAAAATTTATGCTCTTAAGTAACTATGAAGGAGACAAAGGGCTTTACAGTCTAATGTGATGAAGATATGTAAGCTAAATGCAGAATTATCTATAGTAGATAAGCCCTAAGTAGGTACACAGCACTGTGGAGTGCAGGGGTGTGCTCAGTACTTGCAAAAGATGAGCAGTCATCTTTTCCTGCAGTTGATAGCTTTTGAGCTTGTACTTAAGGAATGTGGCAGAAATTATAAACCAGAGTGATATGTGATCTAGGTTATGGACAAAAGTCTATAAGTAGGAATGAACAGGCCATGTCCGATATCCAATTTGACTTGAACATAACATTCAATTAGGGAAGTAATAATAGCCACTGTTTATTACTCTCTTTTATGTGCAGGCTCTTGACAAATGTTATTTCTAATCTTTACGGATTTCCCAGGTGGTGCAGTGGTAAAGACTCCGCCTGCCAATGCAGGAGATGCCAGAGACACAGGTTTGATCCCTAAGTCAGGAAGATCCCCTGGAATAGGAAATGGCAACCCACTCCAGTATTCTTGCTTGGAAAATTTCATGGACAGAGGAGCCTGGTGGCCTACAGTCCATGGGGTCACAAAGAGTCAGACATGACTGAAGCGACTTACCATGCACACACAGACAATAAAATGAAGGGTTTTGAGTTCATAGGGCAAGTGATAGAGCCAAGATTTGAACTGGAATCTTCCTGACACCACACCCCTGCCCTGTTTGTTTGTTTTAATATGGCCTTACTTTAGTGTTAGTGTTAGTCGCTCAGTCGTGCCCGACTCTTTGTGACCCCATGGACTGCAGTCTACCAGGCTCCTCTGTCCATAAGATTTTCCAGGCAAGGATATTGGAGTGGGTTGCCATTTCCTTCTCCAGGGGAATCTTCCCAACCCAGGAATTGAACCCGGGTCTCCTGTACTGCAGGCAGATTCTTTACCGACTGAGCAACAAAGGAAGGAAGATAGAAAGCTTGGCTTGTGCCATATTGAGAAGATCTTAATGACTGAGGTGAGGAATTTTTACTTATTTTGGCAGGCACAGGCAGGCAGGGGCAAAACTCAAGCTGAACTCTAGGAAGACTGCTGAAATTATTTGGGCAATAGAAATGAGAGCCTGAATTAGAAGAGCAGTGGTGCAACTGGACAGAAAGGGAAGAGATAGAAGAAATATACATTCCTGGTATTTAGAGACAATAGTTGCTTGGGTATGAACAAGGCATAGAGAAGAATATATAATATTTTAATACTTTTGATTCTCTCAGTTCTCAGAAGTATGTTTGCAATGATCATTAGCAGAAATACAGGGCAGGAGGAGGATCTGGCTTTGTGGAACTGAAAAGAGGGAAAACAATAAACTTAATTTGGGAGTTGGAGGCACTGATCTGTATCTATGTGGAGATGGGTAAGACAGTTAGAGATTCAGTCTGAAGTTTTAGGGCTAAGATCCAGTGCTTAAAGAGAGTTGAGAATCAAAGCTAAGTTCAGAAAAATTTGATCTTGGTGTCTACTAAGAAGTAGGAGAAAAAAACAGAGCTGCATTAAATACCTATTATGTGCCTAGCACTGTGGAAACTACTTGGAGGTTAACGTTTCCTCATTAAGCTTCCAATCTTGTTCAAGAGATTAGTTACTCTTATGAAGAGCAAACAGTATAAAACTTAATATACTCAGGAGCCAACCTGTAGGGTATAAACAATAGGAGTAGGAGATGTTGGAAAGGAGAGAGCTTGATTTGTTTAAGGTATTTTCAAGGTGAGGGAGAGGCCAAAGATTGTAACAACAAAGATTACAAGTTGTAAGAGATGGAAATCGTGCATAGGCTGAAATGAGGGTAACGCTGCTCCCCATACAGTGACAGAAATTTTTGGCATTTTCTCTATTGCCCAGGGGATAGCATGGGGATGAAAAAAATATAAATAGTCTTTGGATTAAGGAGACCTCAAATTCTACAAATTCTGCCCTTTATTAATGGTTTAATACTGGGCAAATTACATAGCTTTTCAGAACTCATTTCCTGTTTTTTTAAAAAATAAGTATAATACTCAATAAGATCGTTGAATACATTCAGAAAATAGCATGAAAAGCATCTATTTCTTTGTTTTATATAGAAAAGTTGGGGGAAACCTAATGAACTCTTTCCTTATGTTGTTTTTCTAGCTACCACTTACACCACTGGGATACCCACATTTCCTGTTCTTCCCTCCAGCACAGCTTCCTGGAGACACAGCACACATTTTACACGTGTGCAGGAATTTTGTACATTCATTTACCTCCTATTTAGGCACAGGTATAGGCCCTACATAGAGGGGACAGTTATTGCCTCCTGCTTTTATTAAGATCCACTCGACAAGCATTTATTGAACACCCACAATGCTTCAGTTACTATGCTAGAACCTGTTGGGGTAAAGGATAAAGACGAAAACAACCTTTGGATATACGAGTTCAGAAGGTGGAGGAAAGTGATGGGTGCAATGTGCAATGAGCTTATGTGCAATGAGCACCTAGCAGGTGGCATTATTTGCAGAATAGATGTCATTTAAGCTAAGTCTTGTCAGATCATAGAATTCACCATGCAGAGTCTAGGGAGAGGATAAAAATGTTAGACTATATGGTGATCAAAGGGTCTCTTAAAGCACAGTTATAACAATGCCAACACCTAACGGGAGAAAAGTCCATTTTACTTGCTCTGGGGTCTTAAACCACTAGACAGAGCGCACGCTGAACAGAATTGTAACCCTCGCGAATAAAACGGCCAGTGACAGCAGTGGGTAACTGCGGCAGCCGCAGAGCCGCAATTACTCTGAAACTGACTGGGGTACAGAAGATTTATTTGGACAACTGGTGAAACATCGTAAACTCTGAGAAGCTGCGATTTTCAGACTTCCAGTTCATTCTTGTCACAACCCCAGCTTGTTGTTTTTTTTTTTTTCCGGCCCAGGGTGAAATCCGCAGTCAGAGGCCCAATTAGCTTCTGAAGAAAGAGGGCGGGGGATGGGAG
>NW_011494861.1:21386898-21387301 GCF_000754665.1 Bison bison bison
CTCCTCCCAGGTCCCGCAAGGCTCAAACTTCGCCACACAAAACATGGCGCCCTTGAAGTTCCTCTCATCGTTTTATCTCACATTCCCTTCTTGGCCACACTCAACATGGCCCTAACCGAAGGTTGCATTCCTCTGGAGCCGACTCGGGACAGTTCTCGCGAGGTTTGCCCGGACCCTGACTGCTCCCGCCCTGCCTCGCGCCGCCGCCACAGCCACTGCCGCCGGCGCCGCTCCTCCTCCGTGTCAGTTGTTGGGCTGTAATGGCGACTGGGCCGCCGCTGCCGAAGTGACTCCCGGGCGGGGGAGCCGGGCCAGACCTGCGCCAGAGGGAACTGCAGAGAGCCGCAGCTCAGGGGGTGGCTTGCTGTGGGGGAGGGGAGGCAGCCTTTCTGCCTCTCCTTCC
>NW_011494861.1:21387648-21392893 GCF_000754665.1 Bison bison bison
AGATGTGAGATACATTCTTGCCTTTGGTCTCCAGAGAAGTGTCCCTTCTTCATTTGGAGATCAGGCATATTTTGGGAAATTCCGGGGAACTGGCTACAGTGGCAAGGATGACGAGTTTCTGTTCCTTTTTGGTGGGAATAAACGTTCTCAAGTATAGGGAAAACTTTGATCTTCTGCTTCTCTGGCAGCTGCTGAATGTCGTCTATTCATTTATTCACAAGTGGTGGAGGGGGAGATTTAAAAAGCTTGTACGCTTTGTAAGTTGTCAGTATTCTCCCCCGCCCTCTTTAAAGTGTAGCCTAACATACTAAATGACATTTAACTAATGTCACAAATATGGGTTGGATTTTGACTGGCTTTTCGGATAGGAAGTTTGCACATAGGTATAGATTTTGGTGTGGTTTTGGTGTAGCAGCAAGTCCTCCATATAGGAAAAAAACGCGTTGTCAGGAATACTGATCAGTATCCATGTCTGTACTCCACCTGTTTGTTTTGTTTTGATGGTGATCCTTGTTTTGAGTTTCGAAAAGTCGTTAATGGTTATGTTACCATGTTAACGATACCTCCTCCAGTCCTGACTTTTAAGGGTTTTAAAAGAATGGCTATTTTAGGCAAATCTAGTAACTGGAAAAGGTTTGTGGAAGCAGTGATAAACCACTCTCCAAAAAACATCTTCGTAGTTTAAAATATTGTTTTTTAAACAAGGCACCGTGCTGCTATTAATCATAACATGAGATTGTGACTTTGGGGGTTTGTTTGTTAGACCTGTGGTAGAAGTTGCCTTAAGCTCATGGGAATGTAATAATTAGTTTTGGTGTGCTAAATTGGCAGACTCCATTCAGTGTAATAAAATAAATCTGCACTGTTGAACTCTCATTGCATTCAATTTAAGATACTTTAATCAGAAAAATAAACACAAAACTAGGATACATTGTATATATGTTTAAATACATGTGTATCTTATCTTTGCTTAGTGACTAGCAGGGCATGTGTTTGTAATGATGGTTAGTTATAATATGTAAAAAACTTCATGCATATGTAGAAGAATTTCTCTGATTCTCTAAGATACATTGGAGTATGGTGTTATGTAAGAGTGTTAATACTTGAACAACCAGCCTCCTGTTGGGTAATCAATGAATTATGAAGTTTAGAATTTTTTTCTAATGCTCTAATTGCTAGTCTTTTGTCCATTTTATAACACTTTTACTGAAGAAAGGAAGATGAAGTCACTATCTAATAAATTTTGTTGTTAGTTAAATAGCTGTAAGTTACTGTTGGAGCAAAAAGAAGCTGCTGCTAAAATAAATTACATCATTTTTTGGTGTGCTTCCACATAAATTATTTTATTTAGACCTCATAGCAACTTTATGAGGTACATTTGACAAATGTCTTTATTTTGCAGTTGTGGAAATTGACAGGGAATAAATAAATGAACAAGAAAGTTCATTTATTTATGTGAATGATGCTCTTATTTCCACTGATGATCAAAGGCTTTAAAATTTTTATTTACTTCATTGAGGTATAATTGACATATTAGTTTCAGGTGTATAACAATGATTCGATCTTTGTATATATTGTGAAGTGATCATAAATTAGTTAACATCCTAGGATTAATATCACTTAAAATTGAATATTAATATAGATATTTTTGGGATTTGTTTTCTTTTTACATCTAAAAAAGTTATTTTTTCTTCCTTTTGGTAAGCCAGAAGTTCCTTATATTGATGACTGTCAGTTCTTTAAAAAATTAGTATTTTCATAGCATTAGGTTAATTAGTAACAAGCCATGAATTATTGTAGTGAATTGCTTTACTTCTATATGTACTTTTTGGTTGAACAATGTTCTTAAGAAATGGTAGTTAATTTGTCATCTTTCATTTTGTTTGGATACTGAGAGTTCTGTCATTTTTAGTGTTTCAGATAGTTTATATTTTTGTTTAGTTGAAACAAATATTCAAGCCACAAGCAGCATCACTGAAAAGTATTGACATCTTGGTGATTTTATTATAGAATCGATGATTTTAAAAGTTAACTTGCCGCCTGTATTTGTGATTGCTAATTTTGCCTTGTGGGGCAAGTTGTGAAGTAATTTTCTTTATTGACTTTTTTTTTCCATGTCAATTTCTAATGTCACAAAATAGCCTCCTCCCAAACCTGAATTATCAAAAGATTGCAGTCTTTTTTTGTGTGTTAATATTTTTTTGTTCAGTGAGCAAGTATAACTGCACATTTGCTAGTGGTTTCTTTGGGTTATTTGCCTTTCTCATCTCGCTGTAAGTTCCATGATGGCAGAGATTGTCTATCAACTATTGTGCACCCAGTGCCTAGCACACAGAAAAATAGTCAATAAATATTGGCTGAATAAACTGACTAGAGAGTGGTGTTGGTATAGTATATAAACGAAGTAAAATACTAGTTCATGGTTCCTAAGCACACATCAGCTCTTCTTAGGAATATACTTCACAGGTAAACTCAGCTTTGGTAGGTGGCAGGGGAATGACAGCCTGGGATTAAAAGATATTGAGAATAAGCCACAGGTAGATCCTAAAAACTTTATTGACTATTTTAATGATTTGCCTAGATGTTCTGGCAATAGTTATTGTAATTTAAAGGAAATGGGAGCTTTAAGACCCTGACCTGTTACACTAGTATTGTAATTACAGCCTTTAATAACCTTAAGTCACTTCTTAATTACAGCATTGGGAGTTTTAAATCTTAAAGGCTAGCTAGTCCAATTCCCACGTTTTATACATAAGTAAATAGACGATCATATAGAGGAAATATCTCACCCATAGTTGATTTCATAACTGAAGACTCCACTATGCAGACTCTACTACATTTGTTTAATATGAAGATACTTATCAAATGAGAGGGTAATTGTGATCAACCAGCAATCTCTTCTCTATAAGAAGAAATTGTATAAGTATTAGTTAAAAACTCAAAAGAGGCTTCACTTTTCATGAATCAAAAATATTTTTTAACTTAAACATGAATCTCAACCCTCTTCTCTGTCATTGGGACTATAACGTGGTACAGCTGTTTCTGGAAGGAAATTTGGCATTACCTATCAAAATTAAAACTGCACATATTATTTGGTAGAGTCATTTCTTTTTTAGGAGTTTACAGAAATTTTAATACAGAAGCACAAGAACACATCTATAAGGATGATCATTTTAGTATTATTACAAATAGATGTCTATAACATTTATAAATAGTAAAAAAAGTCCTAAATGTCCATTGGTAAGGGCATAGTTAAAATTATAGCATATTTATGCTGTGATGTACGATGCACTTATTAACAGATTGAGGGAGAGCTATACTTCCTTCATGAGAAGTAACTGAGTGTTTCTTTGAGCACAGGGACCATGCAGCCCATTTTCTGGGATCACATCCTAACCATTTATTAGCTGTGACCATTAGCAGGTTACTTAAACTCATCTGTAAAGTGGATATAATCATAGTTCTCACCTGCCAGAGCTGTTGTGAGAATTAAATGAGTTAATGTTTAAGCCCTAAGTAAGCACAGAGAACCTGCCTGCCAGTGCAGGAGACATAAAAGGCATAAGTTCGATCCCTGGGTCTGGAAGATCCCCTGGAGGAGGGCGGCATGGTAACCCACTCCAGTATTCTTTTCTGGAGAATCCCCATAAACAGAGGAGCCTGGCGGACCAGAGTCAGACATGACTGAAGTGATTTAGCATGCACGCACGCACGCACGCCCTACATATGTATTTGCGATTATTGTTATGTTCTGACAGGGAAGAATGTTCATGATATAATATCGAATGAAAAAAATTAGTTGCATTAACTGTGGAATGTGATTCAGTGTAAAAACAAAAACATAGGCAAAGAAATGTAGTTTGATTTTGTTTTGATTTTGTATGTGCATAGGAAAGGCTCTGTAAGGGATAGACATTAAACTATTAGCCGTGTTTATGGCTGGGAGAGTAGATGACTTTCTTTTTTTTTTCCTTTAGACATTTTTGTGTTGTTAATTGTAAGTTCCACTTTTTATCATTTTTGAAAATTTTTCTGAAAACAATATTGAGGTAGAATTTTTCTCTATTATACAAAAATATAAATGTATTTTTGAATATAATTTTTCAGAGAGCTACAGAGTTCATTCACAGAATATCACATGATTAGGTTCTATTTTAAAACTTTTATTAATATTATTTATTAATTAAAACTAATCTATGAAAATTTCAAGTGAGTGTATTTATTTTCTTCTCACCTTGTGACCTTACATATTATTTCTTAATTTACGAAGTAAGCACATAGACTGGATCAGTGTTTCTTAAACCTTGGATCCCCCGGCCATGCTGTGATGCTGTGAGGTACCTGGGAGCACTGTAGTAAACTCTCCTGGGCACAGTGGGATGTTTCTAAATTCTTGAGGGAAACAGTTATACTTGACAACTGTGGGTTCAGTTCAGTTCAGTCACTCAGTCGTGTCCGACTTTTTGCAACCCCATGGACTGCAGCACGCCAAGCCTCCCTGTCCATCACCAACTCCCAGAGTTTACTCAAACTCATGTCCATTGAGTCGATGGTGCCATCCACCCATCTCATCCTCTGTCATTCCCTTCTCCTCCTGCCTTCAGTCTTTCCCACCATCAGGGTCTTTTCAAATGAGTCAGCTCTTTGCATCAGGCGGCCAAAGTATTGGAGTTTCAGCTTCAACGTCAATCCTTCCAATAAACATTCAGGACTGATTTCCTTTAGGATATACTGGATCTCCTTGCAGTCCAAGGGACTCTCAAGAGTCTTCTCCAACACCACAGTTCAAAAGCATCAATTTTTTGGTGCTCGGCCCTCTTTATAGTCCAACATTCACATCCATATATGACCACTTTGAAACCATAGCCTTGACTGGATGGACCTTTGTTGACAAAGTAATGTCTCTGCTTTTTAACATGCTGTCTTGGTTGGTCATAACTTTTCTTCCAAGGAGTAAGTGTCTTTTTATTTCATGGCTGCAGTCACCATCTGCAGTGATTTTGGAGCCCAGAAAAATAAAGTCTGCCACTGTTTCCACTGTTTCTCCTTCTGTTTGCCGTGAAGTGATGGGACCAGATGCCATGATCTTCGTTTTCTGAATGTTGAAGCTGTAAGCCAACTTTTTCACTCTCCTCTTTCACTTTCATCAAGAGGCTCTTTGGTTCCTCTTCACTTTCTGCCATAAGGGTGGTGTCATCTGCATATCTGAGGTTATTGATATTTCTCCTAGCAATCTTGATTCCAG
>NW_011494861.1:21392993-21402405 GCF_000754665.1 Bison bison bison
TTAAATAAGCAGGGTGACAATATATAGCCTTGACATACTCCTTTTCCTATTTGGAACCAGTCTTTTGTTCCATGTCCCATTCTAACTGTTGCTTCTGGACCTGCATGTAGGTTTCTCAAGAAGCAGGAAAGGTGGTCTGGTATTCCCATCTCTTTCAGAATTTTCCACGGTTTATCGTGATCCACACAGTCAAAGGCTTTGGCATAGTCAATAAAGCAGAAATAGATGTTTTTCTGGAACTCTCTTGCTTTTTTGATGATCCAGTGGATGTTGGCAATTTGATCTCTGGTTCCTCTGCCTTTTCTAAAACCAACTTGAACATCTGGAAGTTCACGGTTCACGTGTTGTTGAAACCTGAGAATTTTGAGCATTACTTTGCTAGCGTGTGAGATGAGTGCAATTGTGCGGTAGTTTGAGCGTTCTTTGGCATTACCTTTCTTTGGGATTGGAATGAAAACTGCCCTTTTCCAGTCCTGTGGCCACTGCTGAGTTTTCCAAATGTGCTGACATATTGAGTGCAGCACTTTCACACCATCATCTTTGGAATATTTGGCATCTGTGAGCCCTTGATCAAACTATTAGTTTGAGATACTGTGCTTGAGTTTGTGTTCCTTTCCTTTGGGAGTCTTTTGAAGACAATGTGTCTTCAAAAAGCTAGAATTTGCTGTTTGGCTCAGGAAACTCAAACAGGGGCTCTGTATCAATCTAGAGGGGTAGGATAGGGAGGGGAAATGAGAGGGAGGTTCAAAAGGGAGGGGATATAGGTATACCTATGGCTGATTCATGTTGCGGTTTGACAGAAAACAACAAAATTCTGTAAAGCAATTATCCTTCAATTAAAAAATAAAAAAAAGAAAGCTAGGTTTTGGTGGTGGTTGTGATTAAAGGAAAGTTCTGTGCAGAAATCAGTGTGAAACAGTAAATCAAAGTGGCTGTATCCAAAGTGATTTCAAGGTTTGAAAAATTATGTATTATCTATTAGGTGCACACATCCCATTAGTAGGTAATTGTGGTTATTTAGTAATTAAAATATTTCTTTTAATTTGCTATGTGTTTTTCAGTTGCTACTAAGTTGTTAAGCTGTAAATACTTATTAGGTTGTATGGACCTAACTGCCTAATAAATGGGGCTATTTCCATTAAATATTTCTTTAGCCTATGAGCACTGTGAAAAATAACTGATACACTAAAGATTCTGTGAACTGAGAAAGCTTGGGAACCTCATGAACTCTTTGGGACACTCACAGTATAAAATAGATTTTCCACGGGAACATAATACACATAGCTACATATATATTTTTATGTAAAATGAAATGGAAGCTTCACTTTAAAAATCCAATACACTCTGATATTTCAATGTAGTTTTATTTGGTTTCAATAAAAAATTCAAGCTTCAGCCCACCAGGTTGATTTCGTTTTGATCTGCTAATGGTTCCATTACTGATATTTGAAAAAGATGAGGCTAGGTGACTCCTCACTTTCAACTCTAACATGCTGTGTTCTCTGTAATTAGTTATAAATGGAGTTGGACTACACTTCCATAGATATATCTCTGAAAATCTGTGTAGATGCTTCACTCTCTTGTTGAAATGATGAAACATTTAAATTCTGTAGAGAAATAATGATGTAAAGGAGGTCTTGTTATAGATGAAAGGATATTTTTGCAACCAGAAGAATTGGATTTATCTTTGATAAGTTTGGGGTTAAGTGATTTTTAAAAAAAATAACCAATTAAATTTTTTGTTGTTGTAAGTGGACTTTTTTTTTTTTTCTTCTTCCCTTTCCTCAGTCGTGTCTGACTCTTTGCGACCCTATGGATAGTAGCCTACCAGGCTCCGCCGTCCATGGGATTTTCCAGGCAAGGATACTGGAGTGGGCTGCCATTTCCTTCTCCTTAAGTGGACTTTTTAAAAACTAGATTTAAAAATCATGCATGAGTAATAATAGCACTGGGTTCATATATGTTAACAGACTTCATTTCATTCATGATTTCATGTCTAAATTTATAAGAGTATTTTAATTTATTTTAGTTTGGGGCTTATTTTAAAATATAAAATATATCTGTATAACTGTTATTTTATAATCCTTATTTTTTTAATATATTACCACGAGAGAAATTTTTGCTTTCCAGTGGTTAACCTCTTCATATTATATGAAATACCTTTGGGTTTTTTTGTTTTTGTTTCTTTTGCTCTGTTTGCATTTACGAATTGGATTCTGATAGTTATCAGTGGGGCCATCATTCAGCAGAGAGGTCTGAGGCACCTAGTATGTGCTGTGTACTGTGCATGGACTAGGGCTATAAAGAATAAAACATCATCCCCACAGTCCCATGTAAAAGACAGATATGTAAATAATAGTATGGGGGTTGGGGAGGTAAGAGGAAAGGTAAAGTGCTATAGATCCACAAAATGGGAGCGACTGCACAGTGTCAAGAAGTCAGAGGCTTCCAATGAAATAAAAAATTGTATTTGTTTCCTTAACAGCCTCTAAATTAGCTAAATTATTGAATGTTGAAGAAAACTTCTGAAAATTATTTTTCCTTGCTTGTTTCCTCACAAGGTGATAAATGCAATCCTTACCCAGCCTTCTGTACTCCAGAGGCCAGACTGCTTTAACAAATTCAAAAGCATATCCACTGGAAAATCTGCTTTCTCAGACTCTCACTCTTTCTCCGCAGAGTTAACCAGTGTTAATGGTTTCTTCTGTATTAGGGAAGCTTTTGTAGTGAAAATTTCATACTTTAGGGGAAAAAAAAAATCCTGATTCGTACCATAAGACACTTTTATAGGGATATATTCCTTGAAATCAATTTAGAGGAGTAAATATTCAGAGTGGATAACTAGATAGTAGGTGGAACAAAATATAGGTTCCTATTTTTAGGGTTTTAAAAATAAAAGACTAGGGGTACCTTTAGTTAGGCTCTGGTTTAGCTCTTCATTTCATATCAGTGGAAGACATTGCATTCTTTGCAATCCTTATCCAGCCTCTTATACTCCAGAGGCCAAACTGGTACCAAATATTACAGGTTTTTTTTGGATTTCCTGGATTATAGGCAGTCATTCTTCATTTGTAAAAGTAGTTGTTGAGGTTTGTATATTGTACATGAGAAGAGGTAAGGCTAATTCTCAGATCTCAGATGGTAAAAGCATCTGCCTACAAAGCGGGAGACCCGGGTTCGATCCCTGGCTTAGGAAGATCCCCTGGAGAAGGAAATGGCAACCCACTCCAGTATTCTTGCCTGGAAAATTCCATGGACAGAGGAGCCTGGCAGGCTACAGTCCATGGGGTTGCAAAGAGTCAGACACGACTGAGCGCCTTCACTTCATTAGGGGAGTATTGGTTACTCTGAGAATTTACATGGAACAGTACAGGTCTGATTTAGAGCTGGAATGTTTTCCACTTTTCCTAGCCTGGTCCTTAGTAAATTTGTCCACTTTGAGACTAGATAGTATGATTATTGCAGGGTTGGTTTTCTCAACCTTTCAGGCAGGGATGGTTGTTACATAGGGTCTGATAAAGATGAGAGAAATGAAGCAAAGGTATGGAAAGTACTCCTTGGGAGAGCCAGAACAAAGTCACATCTTTCATCTTTTATCCCCAGTACCTGGCACATAGTTGGTGCTCAGTAAAAAGTTGAGCTGAATGAGTCTATGTGACTGAATGAGAGTGCTGTCAGTAAATGTGAAAGGAAAATTTACTGCTAGAAGATACTTGAGAGTTGGCTGTTTCAAAGTGTCACATCTTATTTGTATATACATATGATAAATATGGGCTTCCCAGGTAGCACTAGTGGTAAAGAGTCCACCTACTAGTGCAGGAGATGTAAGAGACGTGGGTTTGGTCCCTGGGTTGGGAAGATCCCGTGGAGGAGGGCCTGGGAGCCTACTCCAATATTCCCGCCTGGAGAATCTCTTGGACAGAGAAGCCTGGTGGGCTTCAGTCCATAGGGTCGCAAAGAGTCGGACGTGACTGAAGCAGCTTAGCATGCACGCACTTGTGATAGATACAGATCAGTGTTTCTCATACCTCTCCGTGTCAAGAAGACACATTATATTCTTGATTTATTGAAAATTCAAGGAGCTTTTATGTGGACTATATCTACTGATATATATTTTATTAGAAATTTAAACATTTATTTATTTAAAATAGCCATAAACTCATATCATATTGGGCTTCCCTGGTGGCTCAGATGGTAAAGAATCTGCCTGCAATGCAGGAGACTCTGGTTCAGTCCCTGAGTTGGGAAGATCCCCTGGAGAAGGGACTATTAATACATAATAGTTTTAAATAAAAAAATAGCTATATTTTCCAAAACAAAAAAAAATTAGAAAGTGGCGTTGTTTGGCAGTTTTCAAATCTTTTTAATGCTTGATCTAATAGAAGGTACCTGGATTCTCATATCTGCTTCTGTATTCAGTCTGTGTGATATATGTCATGGAGCCTTCGGGAAACTCCACTACATGCACTCTGATGAGAGTGAAAAAGACAAATAAAGTCTTCATGTTATTATGGAAATAATTATAAGTTTAAAGACACCCTCAAAATGGTCTTATAGATCCTCAGAGATGCCTGGACCATACTCTGAGAGCTGGTGGTATAGATTATAAATTCAAAGGGTCTTAGAGGTCATATAGTATAATTATTGACTTCTTGTGGGTATTTCTTGCTTGTGCAACTGGAGTGCGATAGGAAACACCTCTTTTGGTTTTTGGGAATAATCATGAGTTGGATTTTGGAGATGGTAAGTGTGATGTGCTTTGAGATTTCTAAATAAGCAGTTGGTTATATGGGCTAGGCTATCAGAGATGAGATCTGACCATAGTTTCAGAAATCAATAACATAGGCTCTGTGTCACTGTATTGCTCTTGGTCTTCTTACACTACTGTAAACTTAATTTTTAGAAAACTTGAGAGTACTTTTGTTATTTATTTGACTGAGGAGTTTTAGTGTAAATTTTACAGTGAGTTTAACTGCCATCTTACAGAGAAACAAGTTGTTTTGTGTAAAAGTCAAAGCATAAATGAACAATACTGCTTTGTTCAGACTAAAGTCAGATATCACAAGAACTAAAAAAGAAACTGTATTTGGCAATTTACTCTATATGCATCAAGTAAAATATAAATGAAAGCTCCAAACAATGAACTCAAAAATAAAAATGGCGAGTGTGTGTATGGGAAAGGAGAGGGCTGCAGAAGCAGTGGAGTAGTGGTGGGGAAAGGACTGACAGCTAACTTCCAAACCATAGCTCAGGGTGAGACTAACTTGCCAGTAGAAAATGGAAACACAGTTTCAAAAAAGCTATGATAAATGGTATAAAAAGAATCTAGTTAAAAGTGATATAAATAAAAAGCAGGAAAACCTATAAATCAAATAAGACTGCAACAAAAAAACTATTTGCTTGATAACAGTCATAATCTAAGGCCAACAAGGAGTTCATACTTCATGAATCACCAAAATATTGACCTCATAAGAGAAGTAAGTACAGTCTAAGAGACGACCAACCAGAACTGAGAAATTTAAAGGAATTATATTTACGTTTTATCTTTCCCTTTTACTATGCAGGCTAAGAGTTCATAAATAGGGAGAATGGAAAAAAAGAAAAAGTAACTTTTAGAGGAAAGGGACCGTAAGAACACTTCATCTGTTTTAACATTTCCTCACTCCAGGTTCTCTCAAGAAACTTGGTAACCATCAATTATATTTTCTCTCATATGTATCTCTAGCCTTCTTTTCTCTCTGAGATTCTTCTTATCATCATTTATACTTAATCAAATCTTACTTAAACACAAAAATCCCTCAACACAATACCCTCCTCCGTTACTGCTGTTTTTTCCTTTACAGACTTCTCAAAAGAGTCGAATCCGTTTTCTGTCAGTGTTTAGAAGATACTTTTCAGTCTCTCTCCAAGCAGTTCCAGTGAATTTGCTACCCCCATTTCTCCGCATTTAGGTCTCAGTAAAATCACCAAAGAGCTCTTTATCTGTAAACCTAGTGAGCATTTTCAGATAGCAAATTCTCAACCTGCTTGGCCTTTTGGCAGCATTCATCTCATCTGACCACTCTCTTGACATATTCTCTTTCCTTTGACTTCTATACACTACACTCTGATTTTCTACCTCCACTCTACTTCCCTTTCTCGGTCTCCTTTGCTAGCTAGTCCTTGTCTTTCAAATCTTGAGGTGCAAGAGAGTTTGACCTTGGGTTCTTTTCTTCTCTAGTACTGTGTTTTCTCCCTGGGTGACCTTTCCTATGCCCAAAGCTATCACCTGTATGCCAGTGATTGCCATTATATGAATGACCATTAGTACCTTTCAGAGGTTTGAGAAAGGGAGAGATCTAGATTTAATTTCCAGTTCTGTCTTTTATTAGCTGAATGACCTAGGACTAGTTCCATTGTCTGATACTATTTCTTCATCAGTACAATGAGTATAGGAATATTGCCTCATGAGATTGGAAATAATGTGTGAAAAGTAATGTGCTCCCTTGGCCCACATAGAAGAAACATGGACTATATTAGCTGTGGTTATTTCCTACTAAATGCTCTCATGTTCATCCGCCATAGTGTTAGAGGTCTGTGATTTTGCTTCCTGGTTTAAAATGATTGTTGTTGTCAAGTGTTCTGGAACTTCAGGAGAGAGATGCTGTCAGGTGGTTGGGGAATAGGATTAGTTCTCTCCACTGATGCTCATCTTTATGGGATCAACAGTGTTTTGGGGCTTCAGGCTTCAAAGAGTAGATTGAAGATGATTTCTAGAGCTGTAGTTCTCAAAGCTCATATGTATTGGGATTTCTGTAGACCTTTAAAAATACAGGTTTTTTTACTTCTCAGATCCACTGTGGAGAAGGCAATGGCACCCCACTCCAGTGTTCTTGCCTGGAGAATCCCAGGGACGGGGGAGCCTGGTGGGCTGCCATCTGTGGGGTTGCACAGAGTCAGACATGACTGAAGCGACTTAGCAGCAGCAGCAGATCCACTGATTCAGAATCTCTTGGAGTAGAGCCTTGGCATCTGTTTTTAATGTGTTATCCAGGTGATATCTCCTCTAGAACTTCTTGAGAAAGTATACTCAAGAGACAGGAACTCTGCAGCTGCTTGGTGAAAGGCATTGCCTGGCTGCTTAGAATCTTACTTATAGTGGGAATGATTGGGAATGTAGAATTTTTGTTATTGGGTTTCAGTATACATCAGAGTTCATATCTGCTGAGGATATACACTCAAGAACATCATGATACTTCCAGAATCAGGAAATTTGATTGCTAACAGACATGGAATTTTTTTTTTTTAATTCATTTTTTATATATTTTTGACTGTGCTAGACTTTTGCTGCTCTTCATAGGCCCTTTCCAGCTATGGTGAGCACAGGCCACCCATTGCTCACCCCCTGCCCCCCCAGTTGTGGAGTACAGGCTCTGGGGCACACGGACCTCAGTAGTTGCAGCCCTCAGGCTCAGCATTTATGGTGTATGGGCCCAGTTGCTCTGTGGCACATAGAATCCTCCCGGACCAGGAATCAAACCCATGTCCCCTTCATTGGCAGGCGGATTCTCATTCACTGTGCCACCAGGGAAGTCCCAGACATGGAATTCTCAACAAGGCAGGTGTGTTTGCCAAATTGTAACCTGACAGTTTGCAATGATGTGTGAATGTTCAGTTGCTAAGTTGTGTCTGACCCCATGGACTGCAGCCCGTCAGGCTCCTCTGTCCAGTATTCCAGGGAAGAATATTAGAGTGGGTTGCCATTTCCTCCTCTAGGGGATCTTCCCAACTCAGGGATCAAACCTGTGTCTCCTACCCCTCCTGCATTGGCAGGTGAATTTTTTTTACCACTGTTCCACTTGGGAAGCCCTCTAGTGATACCCTTCTAGTAATTCCCACAAAGTATCTGTTTAGCTGGGGCCGTACCATTCCCCTCCAAAAAACACTAAGATTTTTCATGAGGTTGAAACTATGGGTCTAGTAGTTAATCTTTTCTCTGGGTGAGTAGCTGGGAGAAATGTCTTCCTTTTCTGAGTAGGTTCTGCTGTTCAGTGAATCTTGATTACAGTGTATAAGTGAAGTGAGAGTCACTTAGTTGTGTCCGGCTCTTTGTGACCCCATGGAGTATATAGTTCATGGAATTCTTGAGGCCAGAATACTGGAGTGGGTTCCCTTCTCCAGGGGAATCTTCCTAACCCAGGTCTCCTGCACTGCAGGTGGAATCTTTACCAGCTGAGCCACCAGGGAAGCCCAAGAATATTGGAGTGGGTAGCCTATTCCTTCTCTAGTGCACCTTCCCAACCCAGGGAATCAAACTGGAGTCTCCTGCATCCCAGGTGGATTCTTTATCAGCTGAGCTACAGGATTTATTTCTCCAGTTTAACTGCTCATTACCTTGTACATGTCTAGAGAGTGAATAAATGAACCTCAAATACAGTTTATACATAGTTCTTGTACTGTTTTTTGACCCAATTGTAATAAGGCCTTTACTTGATTATAGCCCTAGCAATAACATTGTCTTTTGCTCCTGTCTTCTGATTCATTGTACATTAATGATGGATGATGTATTTTTACCAAATGACTCCCATTTTTTCCATGGTGTTGTACATTTAACTTATTAAATGGTTACCTGTAGACCTCTTCTTTGCCCTGCTATCAGCAAGGTCGATTACACTTTTTGTATGTGTGCCTTGTAGTTTATTTTGCCACATATTCTTATAGGCTACTTGCAATTCATCAATAGGGTATGAATTCCATTCCTTTGTTTCCCATTTCTTTTTTTTTCCTCACTGGCTTACTGGCCTAGTGATATAGGTTAATTGTGTTCCTCTTCCTTTATATGAGTAGTTTTCTAGCCTGGCTTTCTTTTTTTTTTGGCCATACCTCGCAACTTGTGGGAACTTAGTTCCCTGACCAGGGATCGAAACCAGGCCCTTCACAGTGAGAATGTGGAGTCCTAATCTCTGGACCTGCCAGGGAATTCTTAGCCTGGTTTTTCATCCACCTCTTCTGCTTCTGTGATCATGTTGCTTGTCACTTCTAATGATCTACTTCACTCTCTTTCCTATATATCCTTTCACTGGCAGCTCTTTCTTTGATTCCTTTTTATTTTTTCCTGTTTCTATTTGTTTATATGTATGTCTCTCTCACTGAATTGTGAACATTAAATTCAGTTCAGTCGCTCAGTTGTGTCCGACTCTTTGCGACCCCATGAACCACAGCACGCCAGGCTTCCCTGTCCATCACCAGCTCCTGGAATTTACCCAAACTCATGTCCATTGAGTTGGTAATGCCATCTAACCATCTCATCTTCTGTCGTCCCCTTCTCCTCCTGCCTTCAATCTTTCCTAACATCAGGGTCTTTTCAAATGAGTCAGCTCTTTGCATCAGGTGGCCAAAGTATTGGAGTTTCAGCTTCAACATCAGCCCTTCC
>NW_011494861.1:21403023-21434420 GCF_000754665.1 Bison bison bison
AGTCTTTTGTTCCATGTCCCATTCTAACTGTTGCTTCTGGACCTGCATATAGGTTTCTCAAGAGGCAGGTCAGGTGGCCTGGTATTCCCATCTCTTTAAGAATTTTCCACAGTTAATTGTGATCCACACAGTCAAAGGCCTTGGCATAGTCAATAAAGCAGAAATAGATGTTTTCCTGGAACTCTCTTGCTTTTTCAGTGATCCAGCGAATGTTGGCAATTTGATCTCTGGTTCCTCTGCCTTTTCTAAAACCAACTTGAACATCTGGAAGTTCATGGTTCATGTGTTGCTGAAGCCTGGCTTGGAGAATTTTGAGCATTACTTTACTAGCGTGTGTGATGAGTGCAATTGTGTGGTAGTTTGAGCATTCTTTGGCATTGTCTTTCTTTGGGATTGGAATGAAAACTGACCTTTTCCAGTCCTGTGGCCACTGTTGAGTTTTCCAAATTTGCTGACATATTGATTGCAGCACTTTCACAACATCATCATTTAGGATTTGAAACAGCTCAACTGGAATTCCATCACCTCCACTAGTTTTGTTTGTAGTGATGCTTGCTTTCTAAGGCCCACTTGACTTCACATTCCAGGATGTCTGGCTCTAGGTGAGTGATCACTCCACTGTGATTATCTGAGTCATGAAGATCTTTTTTGTACAGTTCTTCTGTGTATTCTTGCCACCTCTTCTTAATATCTTCTGCTTCTGTTAGGTCCATACCATTTCTGTCCTTTATTGAGTTCATCTTTGCGTGAAATGTTCCCTTGGTATCTCTAATTTTCTTGAAGAGATCTCTAGTCTTTCCCATTCTATTGTTTTCCTCTGTTTCTTTGCACTGATCATTGAGGAGGACTTTCTTATCTCTCCTTGCTATTCTTTGGAACTCTGCATTCAAATGGGTATATCTTTCCTTTTTTCCTTTTCTTTTTGCTTCTCTTCTTTTCACAGCTATTTCTAAGCCTCCTCAGATGGCCATTTTTCTTTTTTGCATTTCTTTTTTTTGGGGATGGTCTTGATCCCCATCTCCTGTACAATGTCACGAACCTCCGTCCATAGTTCATCAGGCACTCTATCAGATCTAGTCCCTTAAATCTATTTCTCACTTCCACTGTATAATCTTAAGGGATTTGATTTAGGTCATACATGAATGGTCTAGTGGTTTTGAATTTGGCAATAAGGAGTTCATGATCTGAGCCACAGTTAGCTCCTGGTCTTATTTTTGCTGACTGTATAGAACTTCTCCATCTTTGGCTGCAAAGAATATAATCAGTCTGATTTCGGTGTTGACCATTGGTGATGTCCATGTGTAGAGTCTTCTCTTGTGTTGTTGGAAGAGGGTGTTTGCTATGCCCAGTGCATTTTCTTGGCAAAACTCTATTAGCCTTTGCCCTGCTTCATTCTGTACTCCAAGGCCAAGTTTGCCTGTTACTCCAGGTATTTCTTGACTTCCTACTTTTGCATTCCAGTCCCTTATAATGAAAAGGACATCTTTTTTGGGTGTTAGTTCTAAAAGGTCTTGGAGGTCTTCACAGAACCGTTCAACTTAAGCTTCTTCAGCATTACTGGTCAGGGCATAGACTTGGATTACTGTGATATTGAATGGTTTGCCTTGGAAACGAACAGAGATCGTTTTGTTGTTTTTGAGTTTGCATCCAAGTACTGCATTTTGGACTCTCTTGTTGACCGTGATGGCTACTCCATTTCTTCTAAGGGATTCCTGCCCACAGTAGTAGATATAATGGTCATCTGAGTTAAATTCACCCATTCCAGTCCATCTTAGTTCGCTGATTCCTAGAATGTTTACATTCACGCTTGCCATCTCTTGTTTGACCACTTCCAATTTGCCTTTATTCCTGGACCTAACATTCCAGGTTCCTATGCAATATTGCTCTTTACAGCATCAAACCTTGCTTCTATCACCAGTCACATCCACAACTAGGTGGTGTTTTTGCTTTGGTTCTATCCCTTCATTCTTTCTGGAGTTATTTCTCCACTGATCTCCAGTAGCATATTGGGCACCTACCAACCTGGGGAGTTCATTTTTCAGTGTCCTATCTTTTTGCCTTTTCATACTGTTCATGGGGTTCTCAAGGCAAAAATACTGAAGTGGTTTGCCATTCCCTTCTCCAGTGGACCACATTCTGTCAGACCTCTCCACCATGACCCGTCTTGGGTGGCCCCACTTGGGATGGCATAGTTTCATTGAGTTAGACAAGCTGTGTTCCGTGTGATCAAATTGGCTAGTTGTCTGTGATTGTGGTTTCAGTCTGTCTGCCCTCTGATGCCCTCTTCCAACACCTACCGTCTTACTTGGGTTTCTCTTACCTTGGGCGTGGGGTATCTCTTCATGGCTTCTCCAGTGAAGCACAGCTGCTACTCCTTACCTTGGAAATGGGGTAGCTCCTCTTGGCCGCCGCCCCTGAGCTTGGACGTGGGGTGGTAATTAAGTACTCATTGACTGAATGAATGATTGTGTGTGTGAGGATAAGTGCTGTAGAAAGTGAATAAAATGGTATGGGAAACAGATGAAGTAGTAATTCTTAAGGGACTGCCTGGGAAAGATTTATAGGAGATGACATTAGAGGTTGGTCTTGAAGGGTATTACTGCTAGAGAAAATTTAGGAAAAGAAGATATGGAGATAATGAAAGTTTCGATGTTTAGAGAAAGCGTGCTAGGTATAGCTGTTTGACAGGAGCAGTTGGTATACTGTGACAATAGCGAGGGGTAAGACAAAATTAAGGGTTGTGAAGAGTTCAGACTTCCATCGTGCTAAGGGATTTGGAACTTTATCCTACAGATGATAGTCACTGAAGAGTTACAAAAGTAGAGTTGCTAGGATCTGTTGTAGAAAGGTAACTTTGGTTGTAGTATGGAGAATGTTAGGAGCAGAATAATTTAGGAAGCTTTTTTACTATAATTTAGGCTAAAGATGATGCTCTTACAGAGGCAAGGGGAAGAGAGAAATTAGAAATATTTTAAAGATTTATTTTTCAGCATCTTTGCAGAGGCATGTTTTACATATTGTAACATCTTAAAGTTAGCATTGACTTGGTAACTCAGTAAATAATGAAGTGAGGAAAAGGCAGGGATGTCAAAGATGAGATGGATGCATGGTAATCCCATTTGCTAAGAGAACAAGAAGAAGGAACCATTTTGAATATAGATGATAATGAATTTGGTTCTGAACTTGATAAGTTTGAAAGGCCAGTTGAACTGGGAGATGCACCATCAAGTAGACTGAAAACTTGGGTCCAGAGCTCAGAGAACAATTCAGGACATAAAAATATGGTGACGTTTAGGAAGTAGTTGAAACCATGAAACTGTGTGAGTTTGCCTGGGAACAAGGAGCACAAAAAGAAGATGCCTAGGAATGGAATCAGGAAGAAATAGAAAATATGAACAGATTGATTACTAGTAATGACATTTAATCAGGAATCAAACATCTCCCAAGAAACAAAAAGTCCAAGACCAGATGGCCTCATGGGAATTCTACCAAACATTTAAAGAAGAGTTAATACTGTCCTTCTCAAACTGTTCCAAAAAATGGAAGAGGAAGGAATACTTTCAGACTCATTCTTCAAGGCCAGAGTTACCTTGATAGTAAAATTAGACAAAGATCCTACAAAATAAAGGAAGGAAGGAAGAAAGAGAAATTGCAGATCAATATTACTGATGAACATAGATGCAAAAATCCTCAACAAAATATTAGCAAACCTAATTCAAGAATACATTAAAAGTAAACACCATGATCAAGTGGGCTTTATTCCAGAGATGCAAGGATGGGTCAATATCTGCAAATCAATCAACCTGATACATGACATTAAAAAAATGAATAAAAATCACACAATCATCTCAATAGATGCTGAAAAATCATTTGACATAACATAGCATCCATTTATGATAAAAACTCTAAACAAAGTGGGTATAGAGGAAATATACCTTAATGTAATAAAGGCTGTATATGACAAACCCACAGCTAACATTATACTCAACAGTGAAAAGCCCAAAGCTTTTGTTTTAAGATTGGGGACAAGATAAAAATACCCACGTCTGTCACTTTTATTCACACAGTAGTGGAAGTCCTCCAGTTCAGTTCAGTAGCTCAGTCATGTCCGACTTTGCGACCCCATGAATTGCAGCACGCCAGGCCTCCCTGTCCATCATCAACTCCTGGAATTTACCCAGACTCATGTCCATTGAGTTGGTGATGCCATCTAACCATCTCATCCTCTGTCATCCCCTTCTCCTCCTGCCTTCGATCTTTCCCAGCATCAGGGTCTTTTCAAATGAGTCAGCTCTTCACATCAGGTGGCCAAAGTATTGGAGTTTCAGCTTCAACATCAGTCCTTCCAGTGAACACCCAGGACTGATTTCCTTTAGCATGGACTGGTTGGATCTCCTTGCAGTCCGAGGGACTCTCAAGAGTCTTCTCCAACACCACAGTTCAAAAGCATCGCTTCTTCTGCTCTCAGCTTTCTTTATAGTCCAACTCTCACATCCATACATGACTACTGGAAAGTCCTAGCCACAGCTATTGGATCAAAAAAAGAAAGAAAGAAAAAAAAGGCATCCAGATTGAAAGGGAAGAAGTAAAACTGTCACGATTTGCAGATGATGTGATACTATGTATGGAGAACCCTAACAGCTCCACCAAAAAACTGTTATGCATAATAAATGAATTCAGTGAAGTTTTAGAACACAAAAGTAATATACAGAAACTGTTACATTTTTATACAGTAATAACTTTCAGAAAGAAAAATTAGGAAAACAGTCCCATTTACAGTTGCATTAAGAAAAAATATACCCAGAAGTAAATTTAACCAATAAAGTGAAAAACCTGTACTCTTCAAGCTGTAAGACATTGATGAAAGAAATTAAAGGTGACACAGATAAATGAAAAGAGATACAGTCCAATGTTCATGGACTGGGAAAAATAATATTGTTAAAACCCATACTACCCAAGACAATCTTATGTAATCCCTGAAATGGCATTTTTTACAGAACTAGAGCAAATAATCCTAAAATTTGTATGGAACTGCAAAAGTTAGTAAAAGAAAAGTTTTGATAGATTAGATTCTCTTCTTTCTATGAGGAGATTTTTTTTTTTCATTGTAGTTATTCCTCAATGATTCTTTTTTCTATTTTTGTAGAAAATGGTGACATATGTATTATATATTCTTAAGTGAAGAACAAACCTACTTAAATAGATTTTATTAATAACATTTATTGGGCATGGGATAACCATGGATTATGAAAGGTGAATTATTGTCAAATTGAAGTACTTCATGATACTGAACATATTATAGAATTTAATTAAAATTATAATTGTAAACCTAAGCTAGGATTTGGTTATTTCATGTTATCTGAAAATACTTTGGGAGAGGGGAGAATAAACTGGAAGATTGGATTGACATATACACACTACTATACATAAAATAGGTAACTATGAAGGACCTACTGTGGGCTTCCTTGGTGGCCACTTAAGTGGTGGGAGACATGGTTTTGATCCCTGGGTTGGGAAGATTCCTTGGAGAATGAAATGGCAACACGCTTCAGTATTCTTGACTGGGAAATCCATGGACAGAGGAGCCTGGTGGGCCACAGTCTATGGGGTTGCTAGAGTTGGACATGACTTAGCTACTAAACAACAACAAAGGACCTACATTATAGCTCAGGGAACTCTACTCAATAATCTGTAATTGCCTTTTTGGGAAAAGAATTTAAAAAAGAGTGGGGCTCTTCATCAAGAGGCTCTTTAGTTCCTCTTCACTTTCTGCCATAAGGGTGGTGTCATCTGCATATCTGAGGTTATGTATATGTATATGTATAATTGATTCACTTTGCTGTACACCTGAAACTAACACAACATTATTATTCAGCTGCTGCTGCTGCTGCTCACTAACTTCACCGGTGTTCCTGGCCTTTTGTCTACCCATCACCCTGACTTTTAGCAGGCATTTATTGATAGAGCCATACAGGTCATTATAGTTTTTATATATTTTTATTTTATATACTTTCCTTTTTATACACTTTTCCTATTCCTTTCTGGAATTCCTTGAGTCCCCCACCTCTGGGGCTGCTCTGGTGCTAAGTCGCTTCAGTTGTGCCTGACTCTGTGCGACCCCATAGACAACAGCCCACCAGGCTCCGCTGTCCCTGGGATTCTCCAGGCAAGAACACTGGAGTGGGTTGCCATTTCCTTCTCCAATGCATGAAAGGGAAAAGTGAAAGTGAAGTCGTTCAGTAGTGCCCAACTCTTAGCGACCCCCATGGACTGCTATACACTAGTAAAAATTTAAAGAAAAAAGAAAATACTTTTAACTGAAGTTTAATATATATTGAAAAAGTATATGAATGTACAGTTTGGTGAAGTCTTACAAACTGAACACACCCAAAAAGTCAGCACCCAAATCAGTTCAGTTCAGTTGCTCAGTTGTGTTCGACTCCTTGCAACCCCATGGACTGCAGCACACCAGGCTTCTCTGTCCATCACCAACTCCTGGAGCTTACTCAAACTCATGTCCATTGAGTAGGTGGTGCCATCCAACCATCTCATCCTCTGTCGTCCCCTTCTTCTCCCACCCCCAATCTTTCCCAGCATCAGGGTCTTTTCAAATGAGTCAGTTCTTCGCATCAAGTGGCCAAAGAATTGGAGTTTCAGCTTCAACATCAGTCCTTCCAATGAACAGGACTGGTTTCCTTTAGGATGGAAGGGATGCTCAAGAGTCTTCTCCAACACCACAGTTCAAAAGCATCAATTCTTTGGTGCTCAGCCCTCTTATAGTCCAACATTCATGTCCATACATAACTGCTGGAAAAACCATAGCCTTGACTAGATGGACCTTTGTTGGTAATGTCTCTTTTTATTATGCTGTCTAGGTTGGTCATAGCTTTTCTTCCAAGGAGTTAGTGTCTTTTTATTTTGTGACTGTAGTCACTGTCTGCAGTGATTTTGGAGCCCGAAAAAATAAAGTCTCTCACAGTTTCCATTGTTTCCCCATCTATTTGCCATGAAGTGATGGGACCAGATGCCATGATCTTTGTTTTCTGAATGTTGAAGCTGTAAGCCAACTTTTTCACTCTCCTCTTTCACTTTCATCAAGAGGCTCTTTAGTTCCTCTTCACTTTCTGCCATAAGGCTGGTGTCATTTGCATATCTGAGGTTATTGGTATTTTGCCCAGCAATCTTGATTCCAGCTTGTGCTTCATCCAGTCTAGCATTTCTCATGATGTACTCTGCATAGAAGTTAAATAAGCAGGGTGACAATATACAGCCTTGATGTACTCCTTTTCCTATTTGGAACCAGTCTGTTGTTCCATGTCCAGTTCTAACTGTTGCTTCTTGACCTGCATATAGGTTTCTCAAGAGGCAGGTCAGGTGGCCTGGTATTCCCATCTCTTTAAGAATTTTCCAGTTTATCGTGATCCACACAGTCAAAGGCCTTGGCATAGTCAATAAAGCAGAAATAGATGTTTTTCTGGAACTCTTGCTTTTTTTTTGATGATCCAACAGATGTTGGCAGTTTGATCTCTGGTTCCTCTGACTTTTCTAAAACCAGCTTGAACATCAGGAAGTTCACGGTTCACATATTGCTGAAGCCTGGCTTGGAGAATTTTGAGCATTACTTTGCTAGTGTGTGTGATGAATGCAATTGTGTGGTAGTTTGAGCATTCTTTGGCGTGGCCTTTCTTTGGGATTGGAATGAAAACTGCCCTTTTCCAGTCCTGTGGCCACTGCTGAGTTTTCCAAATGTGCTGGCATATTGAGTGCAGCACTTTCACAGCATCATCTTTTAGAATTGGAAAGAGCTCAACTGGAATTCCACGACCTCCACTAGCTTTGTTCATCGCGATGCTTTCTAAGGCCCACTTGACTTCACATTCCAGGATGTCTGGCTCTAGGTGAGTGATCGCACCATCGTGATTATCTTGGTCATGAAGATCTTTTTTGTATATTTGATTTTGCCAAATCAGTAAACAATATTATTAGTACCTCAAGCACTTCCTTGCTCCAATTTTTGTCACCCTCCTGCCAAAAGCATACATAAGGAAAAAAGAAAGCATAAATAATGACCATTGTCAGTTCTAACAGAGTAGATTAATTCTGCCTGTTTGATGTTTTATAAAATGTATACAGTGTGTACACTAGTTTCTGGCATTCTTCACTTAACACGTTTGTGATGCTCAACTGTGTGGTTGTATGTAGTTGTGATTAGTTCATTCTCATTTGTTAGGTGGTGAATATACTGCAGTGTATTTACAGGGTGAGATTTCTGTAAATGTCACACTCTTTGTATTTAGTTACTGCTTTTGAAGATGATTATTAATAGGGCTGTTATTTTAAAGCAGATAGATTCTTTTTTTTTTTTTTTTCCTTGGCTGCACTCTTTGTTGTGGCACACAGCCTTTCTCCAGTTGCTGTGTGCAGAGGCTTCTCTATTTGTAGAGCATGGGCCCTAGAGCATGGGGGCATTCTCTAGTTGTGGTGCACAGGCTTAATTGCTCTGCAGCATGTGGGATCTTAGTTCCCTGACCAGGGATCGAACCTGTATCCCCTGCTTTGGAAGGCTGATTCTTAACCACTGGACCACCGGGGATGTCCCTGAAGCAGATTCATTTCTTTTTGCTAATCTCCATTGTCTCAGCTTTATCGGCATTAGCTCTTAAGCATAGAGATTTTGGATGTATATGCAGGTTTTGATTATTTAATCTGTTTCTGCTTCCCATTAGAAAATTGATCATTATTATGTATTTTAGCGTTTATTTTAAAATGAGGTCTGCTCAAAGAAAAGTTTTGTCTAGTCATTGACAGATGATTTAGTGATATAAAATAGCTCATGTTTGTTTCGGAGAAGGCAATGGCAACCCACTCCAGCACGCTTGCCTGGAAAATCCCATGAACAGAGGAGCCTGGTGGTCCGTAGTCCATGTGGTCGCTAAGAGTCAGACACGACTGAGCGACTTTTACTTTAATTTTTCACTTTCATGCATTGGAGAAGGCAATGGCAACCCACTCCAGTGTTCTTGCCTGGAAAATGCCATGGACGGGGGAGCCTGGTGGGCTGCCGTCTATGGGGTGGCACAGAGTTGGACACGACTGAAGCGATTTAGCAGCAGTAGCAGCAGCAGCAGCAGCCACATGTTTGTTTAGTTATCATTTGACACTTAACTAGACCAAAAGTATCTTTATGAGAAGGACAGTGAAGTGAGTTTATTTTTCTAACTATGTTGGTAGCTCTGATTCTAACTCTGGTTAGAGTAACTTTAACTATTGGCATATTTATTGATTTAAAATTTTTACTATTCTATTTTTAAACATCTAGATTGACTTTTCTTAGAATCATATTGTATAACCTATGAAAATTTTAGTTTTAGAAAATTTTTATTTTTGGAACCTTTTTGAAGTTTTTCCTAAGAAGTTTATAAATCAGGATTGTTTATTATAGGTAAAAGTAACACTCTTAAAAATTAATTATACCTTTAGTTTTTCATGTTTGGACTTAGTAGGTAGGCTTTTCCTTTTTTACGTAAATTAGAGTCTTTAATAATTACAATATTGAACTGCCTTTACAGACATTGAAGAAAATTATTTTTATCAAATATGACAAAGGTTTAATATACTATTTATAATGTAAGATGGCACCCTACTCCAGTACTTTTGCCTCGAAAATCCCATGGATGGAGGAGCCTGGTAGGCTGCAGTCCATGGGGTTGCTAAGAGTCAGACATGACTGAGCGACTTCACTTTCACTTTCCACTTTCATGCATTGGAGAAGGAAATGGCAACCCACTCCAGTGTTCTTGCCTGGAGAATCTCAGGGACGGGGGAGCCTGGTGGGCTGCTGTCTATGGGGTCGCACAGAGTTGGACACGACTGAAGCGGCTTAGTAGTAGTAGTAGTAGTATAATGTAAGAACTCAGCAAATCAATAAGAAAAACTTTAATATCCTGGTAGTTTAGTGGGCAAAGAACAAGAAAAGATAGTTCACAAATGAGGATCTAAAATTAAGTTCCATGGCAGAGTGTTTACTCCTTCAAGCAATCTACTAAATTGAAATTAAAGAAACCTTTTTCTGGTACAAATGAACTTACTTACAAAACAGAAACAGACTCACAGATTTAGAGGACAAACTTATGGTTGCCCAGGGGAAGGATGGGGGAAAGAAGAGATAGATTGGTAGTTTGGATAGATAGGTAGTTTGGTAGTGTGTGTGCGCTACGTTGCCTCAGTTGTGTGTCTGACTCTCTGCCTGCCAGGCTCCTCTGTTCATGGGATTATCTAGGCAAGATTACCAGAGAGTGTTGCCATGCCCTCCTCCAGGGATCTTCCTGACCTAGGGATCAAACCCATGTCTCTCGTGTCTCCTTCATTGGCAGACGGATTCTTTACTAGCGCCCCCTGGGAAGCCCAGATGGACACATACACTGCTTTATTTAAAGTGGATAACCAACAAGGACCTACTGTATAGAACTCTGCTCAATGCTATGTGGCTGCCTGGATTGGGGGGCAGTTTGGGGGAGAATGGATACATGCATATGTATGGCTGAGTCCCTTCGCTGTTCACCTAAAACTATCAAAACATTGTTAATGTACCCCAATACAAAAGCTGTACCCCAATACAAAATAAAAAGTTTTTAAAAAGCCATTTTCTTCCCTAAAAGGAATATAATTAATATTCCTTAATAATCAACAAAAGTAAAAAGCATAGTTAATACTAAAATATATTAATAAAACTGATCAGCTCGTATTATTGTAAATTGGAAAACAGTTCAACATTGGATCTCTAGAGTAGCATGTTCTATATATTCTTTAGTTCAGTTTTTGCATACTTTGTAGATCCTGTTCTTGTTGAATAATCCAAATGAGCAAACATTCATATATATAGCTATTTTCATTACAGTGTTATTTATCATAGAGAAAATGAGTCATATTATTGTATTGATAAACTCTTGTTGGATTACTTCCAGGATGGCTCATTCATATGGCTATAGGCAGGAACCCTAAGTTTTTTTTGCCACATGGATCTCTTCATAGGGTTGCTTGACTGTCCTTATGACATGGCAGCTGGATCCTTGAGAGAGAACAGGCAGTGCCTTTTGTGACTTAGTTTTGAAAGTCACACATCATTTCTACCACATTTGATTTGTTAAAAGTAAACCACTAAGTCCAGCCTACATCCAATGAGAAGAAAACTAAGCTCCACTTCTTGAAGAAAGGAGTATCAAAGAATTTGTGGATATATTCTAAAACCCACTTCAAATGTCTAGCATTTAAATAAGACACAAAATTGAAATTATAGTGATTACAGTTGGACTCTGTTGCAGAGGGAGAGGGTGGGAAGATTTGGGAGAATGGCATTGAAACATGTATGATATCATGTATGAAACGAGTTGCCAGTCCACGTTCGATGCATGATACTGGATGCTTGGGGCTAGTGCACTGGGACCACCCAGAGGGATGGTATGGGGAGGGAGGAGGGAGGAGGGTTCAGGATGGGGAACACATGTATACCTGTGGCAGATTCATTTTGATGTTAGGCAAAACTAATACAATTTGTAAAGTTTAACAAAAAAAAAGACAAGCTCAAAACAATAAATTAAGGAACCTAATTCAATCAAAAAAAAAAAGTATAAAGAACAGAAGGGATCTTAATGATTGTGTTAAGATTTGGAGAGCAGGAATGAGTTTTCCCCTTCTACATTTTCCAAACTGTGTTTTTATGTGACTTTTACAACAGAATTTTGTCATCAGTCTGTTTAGTTAGCGTAAGTAGATCATGATCTTTCTCTTTGAGTCATTATATACTTTTTTCCCCTTTTTAATTTGTGTTTTGTGGTGAGATACATGTAACATAAAATTTACCATGTTAACCATTTTCCAGGATTCAGTTTAGTGGTACTAAATACACTATTACTATTATGCAAGTCATAGTAACCATCCATCTCTAGAACTCCTTTCATCTTGCAAAAATGAAACTCTATACCCATTAGACAATAGCTTCCTATTTTCCCCTTCCCCCAGCCCCTGACAGTCGCTATTTTACTTTCCCTTCCTATGATTTGGACTATTCTGGGTATCTCATATAAGTGGAATCATATAGTATTTGTCTTTGTAACTGGCTTATTTCACTTAGCATAATGTTCTCAAGTTTCATTTATTGTAGCATATGTCAAAATATCCCCCTTCTTTAAGACTGAATAATAATGTTTTATGTGTATCCTGAAAGTGAAAGTGAAGTCGCTCAGTCGTGTCCGACTCTTTAGGACCCCGTGGACTCTAGCCTACGAGATTCCTCCATCCATGGAATTTTCCAGGCAAGAGTACTGGAGTAAGTTGCCATTTCCTTCTCCAGGGGCTCTTCGCACCCAGGGACTGAACCCGGTTCTCCCGCACTGCAAGCAGACGCTTTTACCGTCTGAGCCACCACACTACATTTTACTTATTTTTTCATTTGTTTATGGACACTTTGGTTGCTTTCGTCTTTTGACTGTTGTGAGCAGTGCTGTGAACAAATATCTCTTCAAGCCCCTGCTTTCAATTCTTCTGTGCTGGACCATATGATAGTTTTCCTTTAAATTTTTGAGGGGCTACTGAGCTATTTTCCATAGCAGGTGTACCATTTTACATTCCAACAAACAGTGCACAAGAGTTACAGTTTCTTCACATCTTCATTAACACTTTTGTTTGTTGTTTGGTTTGATAGTAGCTATCCTAGTTTGTGTGAGGTGGTTATGATATAATTTTTAATGGTTTAGCTTTCCAAGCAAAAATTAAGTTACTAAATTATCAGGAACTCTTAAGAGAATATAAAGATAACTTTTAGAGATGACAAAATTCTTTTTTGACTTTCACAAAAGGCAAGATAGGGCATTTTCTTCACTGATATTATAATGTTGATTTTCAGTGAATGCTGATGATGTGATTGCAGGTAAATTGGCAGGATGAGGAGCAGCAAATCAAAAGAGGTGCCTTTACCAAATCCAAGGAACTCTCAAAGCACGGATACTATTCAAGGTATGATTTGTTTTTTTTTTTTAACTGAACTTAATGCTTTGTTTAGGTCCTGTGCCTAAGATTTTGGGCTATTCAGTAAATGAAAATACCCATATCCTTTGATTTATAACAAATGGATAAATGCTTTTTAAAATTCAGTTTCATTTTAAATATACGATGTACTTTACCTTCAGAGGCACACAATAGTAAACTGTCTTGTAAAGCAATACATTCTTTTTTTAAAAAGAATCAGTATATGTAAAATTAGTTATATATAATATTTTACAATAAATTCTGACTTAATGTCAATAAATGATACTATATAGCTCCCGATGTAGACCTGTAGTGCACAGATTAAAAAGTTATAGTCTCATTGAACTTCTTGTTTTTAGTGATGCATGGGGGTAACTTTAATTTAGGACTTGATTATTTTGAGGGACTTTGACAAATGTGTACATCTGGAGCAAGATAATTGGGTTCGTGAGGGACCTGGAAATCATGTCACATGAGGAGCATTTAGAGAAGATGAAAATATTTATCCTAGAGAAGGCTGACTCGGGAAATATATAGACTGTTTGAATATATACTCTTTGAAGGGCTATTGTCTAAAAGAATGAATAGATGTTACCTTTGTTTCTACTAGTAGGTTGAAGTCTGGAGTAGTTTTCTGATCTTTTCATATCATAATACGAAATGCAGTATGGTACTTAACAGTGTATTTGTTCAGCTCATTGGGATAAACTGAGGATACTGCTTATTGTTGGAAATGTAGATGGGGGTGTTAGTCTAGTTGTCCTATGGGATCAGTGTCCTAGGGGGATCAGTGCCTAATACAGCTCTAAACCATGTATTGGGAAGCTAGGCTTTACAGGATGGGAGAAGAATCATGTTTTGGCTCAATGTAATAAAGCGCTTGCTGGAGAACAGTTCTGCCTAATAAAGTGGTTCTCAAACTTTTGAGTGCATTTAGGAGCTTATTAAAATGCAGATTTCAAGGTCCACTTCAGAGATCCTAATTCAGTAAATATTAATGTTGCCCAGCAGATATAACCGCACCATGGGATGCACTTTCTCAGACCAAGGCTGCTGTAAGTAATTATAGGTTCCATTTATTTCCTTCTAGTTTAAAATTTTCTGTTATGATTGAGTAGATTAAAATTCTTTTCTATAGTGCTTTTTTTATGAGAAAATAGTTAAACTTTTCAATATGAAAAGTTACATACTATGTTACAAAATTAACGTTAGTGACAACTATTAGATAGTAAAGTAGTAATTAGGACATTACTTTAAGTATCAGAAACATTAGCACTATGGCATATAAATTATTAAACTATGTTGTGTTATTTATTCTGCTTTAATAAATTTACTCAGTTGATATGTTGAGATGAAGTTTTAAAATGTAGAATTTATTAGAGAAGTTAGGAATGTGTCTATGTAGGAAGCTCATAGAGCAGAAATGAAAGGGACAGCTTTTGTTTGAGTGGACTGTGAGTCACCTGCTAGTTTTTTGTGGCAGTAACAGGTTGTTTTCTCTTAGTACTGCTGAAGAAGGATGATTATGTGCCACCGTTCTCATTTATATTCAGTCCAGTCTTGTCTGGAGTTTAGGAATCCAGATTTGTCAAGTGATACATAGCTCTTTAAAGAGAGACCTTTTTCTTTTCTTTTTCATTTGCTCTCTAGGCAAATTGCTCTTCTAATATATATTAGGTTGGTACAAAAGTAATTGTGGTTTTTGCATTATTGAAATTTGCCATTTGATATTGGAATACACTCTAAATGTGGTTATGTTATACATCATTTTAACGTGCATTTCTCACTTTATGTTTTTTTTTTTGCTAAAGACTTAAATTACTTGCTGCTTATTTTATATTTTTTTTAGACTATGGAAATTATGTTAGACAAAAAGCAGATTTGAGTGATTTTCTTATTCGAGTTCAAAATGGGTCATTTGATGCAACAGAGACAACTGACAATAACAGTGCTTTTGGACCAAGAACTGCTAACAAATGTACAGTGTAGTGGTAGTTCAAGAAGTTCTGAAAAGGAAACAAGAAGCTTGAAGATAAAAGAGCATAGTGGACGGCCATCAGAAATTAACACGACTAATTGAGAGCCATCATCGAATTGATCCTTATATAACTGTGCGACAAGTTGCTAAAGAACTCAGTGTTGACCATTCTACAGTCGTGCAGCATTTGAAGCAAATTGGAAAGGTGAAAAGGCTGTATAAGTGGATGCCTCGTGAGCTGACTAGAAGTCCAAAAAATCGTCATTTTGAAGTGTCTTCTCTTATTCTATGCAACATCAGTTGTATTTCTGATTGAGAATCCATTTCTCAATCGGATTGTGCCATGCGACGAAAAGTAGATTTTATATGACAACCAGTGACAACTAGCCGAGTGGTTGCACCGAGAAGCAGCTCCAAAGCACCACCCTAAGCCAGACTTGCACCAGTAAAAGGTTCTTGTCACTGTGTGGTGGTCTGCTGCCCGTCTCATCCACTGCAGCTTTCTGAATCCCAGTGAAACCACTACCTCTGAGAAGTATGCTCAGAAAATCGATGAGATGCACCCCAAATTGCAACACCTGCAGCCAGTATTGGTTAACAGAAAGGGCCTAATTTTTCTCCATGACAGCACCCAACTGCATGTTGCACAACCAGCACTTCAAAAGTTGAACAAATTGGGCTACAAAGTTTTGCCTCATCCAGATATTTACCTGATCTCTTGCCAACCAACTACTACTTCCTCAGTATCTCAACAACTTTTTGCAGGGAAAATGCTTCCACAGCCAGCAGGATGCAGAAAATACTTCTTAGGAGTTTGTTGAATCCTGAAGCACAAATTTTTATGCTACAGAAATAAACTTCTCATTGGCAAAAATGTGTTGATTGTAATGGTTCCTATTTTGATTAATAAAGATGTGTTTAAGCCTAGTTATAATGATTTAAAATTTGCAGTCTGAGGGCTGCCCTGTTGTGTCAGTGGTAAAGAATTCACTTGCCAATGCAGGAGACACAGGTTTGATCCCTGATCCACAAAGATTCCACATGCTGCAGAGCACAATAGCTGAGTTCAAGAGCCTGGAAACCACGACTACTGAAGCCCTTATGCCCTAGAACTTGTGCTTCCCAACAAGAGAAGCCACCGCAATGAGAAGCCGACACACCACAACTAGAGAGTGGCCCCCGCTCTCTGCAACTAGAGACTCAAGTCCACACAGCAATGAAGACCCAGGACAGACAAAAATAAATCAATAAAATTAGTTTTAAAAAGTCACAGTCTGAACTGTAATTATGTTTGCACCAACCTTATATATGTGTGTGCGTGTGTGTATGTATATATATTTATATATTTGTCTTATTTGTTTTGTATTCTACCAGAATTCAAGTCATCTGTTTTTTAATAGTATAAACTTGATATTTTCTGTCCTATAATCTTTTGAACTGATTTGAAAGTCAATCTGATAACCTAGATTTGGTCATAATGCAGAGTCAGATTTTGGGTCCATGAATGTAGCAATCAGCATATATTCTCTGTGAGCATTGTACATTTATAATGTAAGAATAATTTTTATCCCATATTAAATTTAGAGGTAAACTAACTTAGAGCTGAATTGTTAATAGTTTTTAAAAAAAAATTATTGGGTTTTAAAAATAATTTTTAGGGGTGATCAGTGGTTCATAATATAAATGGGGGAACAGTCTGATATAGAATTATTAATATATAAAGGATTATTCCAGTTTTGTGAGTACATTGCACTGCTAAAATATGAAAGAAGATAAATCAGAATTTTACACAAAGCTTTTATTTCTTTGTGGTGGAATTTGGAATTTTGATTAATTTTATTTTTTTCTACTTTCTTGTTTTCTTCACATTTTCTCCTGTAAGCATTTAGGAGAAAATACTTTTTAAAATCATTGGTGGTTATATCAAAAGTCAACTGTAGTGCCTGGAAACCTGAATTTTATCTTATTAACTTTGTCCTTATTGTAAAACTTATTTTGTAGATATAAAATGATAAAAAGTTGTGGCTATTTAAATCCTAAATTTTAGTCTCGAGGAATTGTTCTTTCCTCACTTTTGCATATAAAACACATAAAATATGTAGAAATGCAGAAAATATATGTAGCATAATGATATGCAGCATACAATGTCAGAAAATTTACTGCTTTTAAAAAACTCAACAATTAAAAAAGTAGTCAACAGGTCAAATGGAAAACTCTTGGTATTCTATAGACATTTTTATTTTTGTGTCCAAATTTGGGCAGCATTGGCCAATTGCTTAAGTAGTAAATAATAGAAAAACTATATTGTTTTTAGTTAAAATAAAGCATTCCTAAGTTTTTTCTGCTTTGGAGAAAGTTGTTGGATAATATAAGTAATTAAATTGATGGTAGCTGGTTTAGAATAGAATTAACCTATTTGTTTTGATGGTGTTTAAACTTTAGCTGAGACACATTGAAAACAAATTGGAAGTAGCCCCTACAAGTACAGCTGTGTTTGATTCTGTCATGGATACCAAGAAATCTTCTGCAAGTGCTACCAGAAAAATTAGTAGAAAAGGTATGTATGAGGTGACTTCCAAAGATATAAATATATTAAATATGAATTTTTGGCGTTTTGGTTTAATTTCTCCATATAGTCCCATGTATTTCCTTGTTCTTTTGTCAGAGACTAGGTGCTTCATCAGCATTTAGTTCTTTTCCTTTGGTACTGAGTAGTTACGAAGCAGCCTCATGTTCAGTGACTGTAGACGACGTTTTCTCCATCTTTTGATCAGGGACTTAGCACTACAGCATCACCTTTGGCAGTGAGTTTTCATTTGTTAGTGAGAATTTGATTTTGAGCCTTTAGGGTTATATATGTCCTTTTTAAAAAAGAAAAATTACAGGTATTTTAGTTTGAAATTTAGTTGACTTAAGACTTTTGTTTTTTTGGTTGGGATTTCTGATCAAAATTAGAATATTTATCTTACAAATACTATCATAAATTGACACTGTCAATATTTTCTTTGGTTACCTTTTATATATTTAATTTTGTGGTTGCATAATTAGTGAAATAAACCTGCAGATTAACTGAAACTATGATTCTTTTTTATAATCTGTGAGTCTTGGGTTTTAGCTGGTGCATCTTTTTTGAAGTGAGAGCCTTTGACAAAAGGAATTTTTTATTTAGAATTTCACTTGGTGTTGTTTGCTTAGAATGCAGTCTTTCTCTATAGATTGAGTTACTGTAATAATAGAACCTGAATTTTTTTTTAATCTACTTGTATGGTATTCAGCTTGAGAGTCCAGAAACAATAAGATACCTAAGTTATTTTCTTAAATGCTAGCCACGTTCAGAGACAGTTGTATTTTATATCATATGTTTTCATAGATTTCCTTTTTCTTCAGATGGTAGATACCTAGATGATTCTTGGGTTAATGCTCCAGCCTCCAAATTTTCTAAATCACGAAAAGAGAAATCTCGTAGTCCTCTCAGAGCTACCACCCTGGAGAGTAATGTAAAAAAAATTAATCGTGTGGAGTTTCGTGACCCTTTGGTTTCTTACAGGTTAGTGTGGGTTTCTTTTTTTTTTTTAATTATCTATAGAGTTAACCTATAGTATTTGTACTAATATTATAGTTTATTTTCTCAGTTTTTCATCACACTCTGAATCTAGTAGTATTACCTTTTCCATTTTCCAAAAAGGTAAAGCAAAATCTTTTATGAAATGCTAACTTTCTGTTCTTTTACAGATTGAATATTTGGGGAGAAGTAGTAATATTTACTCCAGACCACTCCATTGTAATATGCTTCCTGCACACAAATTATTCGGTTTCTGGAAGTATGGCTTTCTTCTCCCTTATATCTCAGATTGGATGTTCTACACAGTGGTCTTCACATAGTTTAGTTTTCTTCTCTTTTTTGAGTTGGAGGGGGCTAGCATTAATCAGTTACCTAAAATTTCTTTCTTCTGAGAATGTGAGTTGGTTTATTGTTTGTGTTGCCAGTGGTTCCTTTTAACAATTTAGTTAGATGTTCAAGATTGATGAATGAATTTTAATATATGAATAGTATAAAATGCTTTGCATTTTTGTTAGCTAATTTAGGATATTTACCAGATAAGATTAAAGAGTTTTGTATTTGAGGGACGTTTTAACTACTGATAGAAATATGTTCTTGCTGTTAGGATAGCAAATAGTATTAAGTAATAGACACTGAAACTTATAGTTTGTTGTTTCATTTATAATCATTTTTTAGTATTTTAAAGTATCAATCAGTAAAGCAAGGAGTTTTTAATGATGGTGCTTAGAAATACTTAGTTTTTATATTTGCTCTTGTTCAGTTGCTAAGTCATGTCTGACTCTTTGTGACTTTATCAACTGCATCATGCCAGGCTTCCCTGTCCTTCACTATCTCCCCAAGTTTGCTCAACCTCATGTCCATTGATTCAGTCATGCCTTCCAACAATCTCATCCTCTGTTGCCCCATTCTCCTCTTTCCCTCAATCTTTCCCAGCATCAGGATCTTTTCCAATGAGTTGGTTCTTCACATCAGGTGGCATTCAGCATCAGTCCTTCCAATGAATATTTAGGGTTGATTTCCTTTAGAATTGACTGGTTTGATCTCCTTGTTGTCCAAGGGACTCTCAAAAGAGTAGTCTCTAGCACCACAGTTCAAAAGCATCAGTTCTTCAGTGCTCAACCTTCTTTATGGTCCAACTCTTACATCTTATATTTGAGATAAAAAATTTGGATGATGAAGGTGAATTATGCTTCCCCAGTGGCTCAGCGGTAAAGAATCTGCCTGTAATGCAGGAGCTGCGGGTGATGTGGGTTCGTTCCCTGGGTCGGGAGGATCCCCTGGAGGAGGGCATGGCAACTCACTCCAGTATTTTTGCCTGGGGAATCCCGTGGACAGAGGAGCCAGGTGGGCTACAGTCCATAGGGTCACAAAGAATTGGACACAAGCAACTTAGCACACAAGCATGCAGAGGTAAATTATGGGTTTGATTTTCAGTGTGTTCCATTTGATGCAATTTTGAAATATCTAGGTGAAAATATTCAGTAGGCAGTTGGATGTTTGGGTAGGAATGTGTGTGGAAAAGTCAGTGCTACGAATATAAATATGGGAGTTGTCAGTAGCATTGAAGTGATAAAAGTGAAAAAAATAAATAGAGAAAAGGCCAGGGACTTAATCTGGGTACAAGTGCATAGTTTAGAAAAAGGAGAAAGGGAAAATTTAAAAGAATAATGAGATGCCTAGAAACATAATCACTATCAGAATTGAAACTAAATTACTATTTCTATTCTAATATTCTTTCTGCAAATAATACTACCTCACATTTAAAATTGTGTAAATTATGTGTATTTTAAGAAAAGAAACAAATATCCATAGGATAGCTGTGAATAGAACACCCTCCACCTGGCCAGCTCCATTCATCATCTAAAACTCAGCTTTTATCACCTTCTGTATGAAACACTGCTGTATCTGTTTCTACCCCATTTCATTCCCTAGCTTATTCAGACCTTCCTCTGTGCTTCCCAGGTGGCACTAGTGGTAAAGAACCTGCTTCCTAATGCAGGGGACAGAAGAGACTCAGGTTCGATCCCTGGGTCAGGAAGATCCCCTGGAGGAGGGCATGGCAACCCTCTTCAGTATTCTTGCCTGGAGAATCCTATGGACAGAGGAGCCTGGCAGGCTGTAGTCCATAGGGTCATAAGGAGTCGGACAAGACTGAAGCGACTTAGTACCACCTGTGCTTCCTCTGTTGGAGCATTTTCATGCTGCATTATATTTTGATTAAATGTGTACCCATTACATTACTTTATGTAAAACTACAAATCTGTCTCATTCCCAAATCATCTTAATGCTTGTTATTTAACTAAGTATTCTATAGATATTTTTTCCAGCATTTTATTACGACAATTTTCATATTTATAGAAAAGTTGAAAGAATTGCATAGTGAACATCCTTATTCATAGTAGATATTTAATGAGTGAGTGAGTGAAAGAATGTGTGAAATTACTTTTTTTTTTTTTTTAAAGTTCATTTATTTTGGTCTATCTAATTTGGCTCTGCTGGGTCTTAGTTGTGGCGTGCTGAGATCTTTAGTTGCAGCATGTGGGATCTAGTTCCCTGAACCTGGCCTCCTTCATTGGGAGTGCAGAGTCTTAGCCATTGGACTACAAGGGCAGTCCCTACTTTACTTTTTTTAGTTAATTTTCTTTCCCTTAACGATTAAGACATGTAGGTAACCTACCATTTTATACTTTATTTTATTCTCTGTTGTTTAGTCGCTAAGTTGTATCTGACTTTTTGCGATCCCATGGACTGTAGCTTGCTAGGCTTCTCTGTGGGATTTCCCAGGCAGGAATAGTGGAGTAGGTTGCCATTTCTTCTCCAAGGCATCTTCCCGACCCAGGCATAGAACCACATCTCCTGCATTGGCAGGTGGGTTCTTTACCGCTGAGCCACCAGGGATTCCTGTTTTATTCTCTGCATGTGCTGATTTTAGACCTTAATCATTTAAACAGTGAGTTGTTGCAGTCTGGTTGAGATAGTGAAAATAATTGAATTTAGTCTTGATCTCTAGTGAAAGCTGCAGAACTCAGTTCTCAGCCCCCGTCTTATTTAATAATCAGCCTCTTAGAAGAGGGTCTAATGTTTTTTGAGTCATGGACCCCAGTGAGAATCTGATAAAAGCTATAGACTGTCTCTTTAGAGAAATGCACACACTTGTGTACTCATGATAGCTGCAAAATTAACCATATTTTGCTGTAATAGAGTCATGACTTTAATAATTTTTGTGATATTTAGAGTTTTATGCCTAAACTGAAAGATTTAGGTCAGTATATACAATGGCACCATTAAAGTGAACCACACATACGTAATTTAAATATTTTTAGTAGTCATATGCACACACCCAAAGATGTTTTACGGTCTTTATTTTTTAATTTTTAAAAATCTGGTATGTAGTTTACATTACAGCACATCTCAGTTTGGATTAAGCACATTCTAGTGCTCAATTGCCACATGTGGCAAATGTCTACTCTTTCGGAACTTGGGGGTCCAGATGATTGTTATGTCTGTTCCTATAATTTTGTTGGGTAGCTTTTCATGTCTTCTTCCTACTGCTGAGGCTTGTCTTCATTAATCTCCCTTTTAATAACTGCTTCTGTTTCTAAAATATAACTTACTAGAATGATACGTAAAATCAAAATAGTTTCTGAAGGAATACTTTTGCTAGTGTTTTTGTGAGTAGAGAATATGGACTTTGTGATGCATGCTTTGGCTGTGTCCAGTCTTCTTTGCCTACTCTGGAATTTCTAGACATGCTTTACATAACTTGAAGCTGCCAAAAAAGTTGTCTGTAGTTCAGAGAGATTTAACTTTACTAACCACGTTTATCTGGAGGTGAATGTTTATTGTACTTCCACTTTATTTCTACTCCCAATCTGTTAATTTCGTACACTATTTAGAAGTTATATATGTGAAATGCCAGAATTTGAGAACTTTTCCCCCTAGTTCTTAAGATTTTATGGAGAAGTAAAATGTACATTTTGGTAGTAAGTGTCAAGTGAATATCCAAAGTCAGATTGTATTTCTGCTTTCTGGGGTTCTTAAGGAAATCTCTGCATGCATCTTTTGCATAGTTTTATAATATGCACATTATGATTTAGATTATTTGCCATAATCTAACCTTTGATACCCAGGAGGCATTGAGCACTGAATTATTTCTAACCTACTAGAGTGTCTAAGTTTTGGGGTCTCTAATGTTTAGAGTTCTCCACTCAGTTTGTATTGGTTTTTGTATTCTTTATTTAAAGCTTATTATTTTTTAATAATAGGGAAGTCCATGGCACACCATCCAGTATAAGCCCCAGCCATTTAGAGTCAAAGCACGTATATTGTGTGGATGTTAATGAAGAGAAGCCTCAGAGTGGGAACCGGTTGATGTGCAGTCAAGAAGATCGGAATATACTTTGTTGTGATTTTGAGAGCTCCCAATCATCTGCCGTTGATGATACAGTTGTTAGGTTTTTAAATGATCGACCAACAATTGATGCGTTGCAAAATTCTGAATGTTTGATTAAGGTGGCAGCTGCCATGAGAAGTGATGAAGAAAAACCTAATAGAACAAAAGGAAATGAGAACACTTTGAAGTCTTCTGTGTGTACCATGGGCCATAATATTGATTCAAAAGTGTTACGGTTAACTGACTCTTCTCCGTCTTCTACTAGTACTTGTACTTCCCAAAGATTAGATATCCTAAAGCGACGACAACATGATGTCAAACTGGAAAAACTCAAGGAGCGGATTAGAAAACAATGGGAACACTCAGAAGAAACAAATGGCCAGGGCCAGAACCTGGGTCATATTGACCATCCGGTAATGGTTGTTAATGTTGATAGCTCAGTGACAGCGAAAGTCAGGAAAGTGGCAACAGCTCCACCTGCTCCAACATATAAAGGTTTGTAATCAGTGTTTACATCTTCTCTTTTCCTGCCTCCTTGTCTCCTTGTTTCCCTAGGGTGTATTGGAGTAGAGAGGATCATTTAGAATAGGGGGTGATTCTCAAATCAAGTGCATAAAAAAATTAATTCAAAGTGCATGCTAAAAATGCAGACTTAGATCCTTCAAGAGGTTCTTTTAGTTTGAGACTTCCCATATGAACCTTTAATAAGTTGTACAAAAGAGAAAATAAAAATTAGTATAAATTTTAAAATAAAATATATATAAATAAAATATAAAAATAAGTATAAAATTTCAGAGAACTGAAAGAATATTGCTCTTACTCTGTCATTGTATTTCTATTGTTATTAGAAATTCTTTTAAAAGCAATGTTTGAAAAATACTTCAATCACTGCTAGTAAATATTTGGTTACAGAATATCTTGGCACTGACATTTTGATCCTCTTTTATTAACCTTAGAATTTTGACAGGGGTTTTCTCCATGTTTAAGAAAACAATAAATCAGATTTCCATTGAGAAGATGCTTTTCAGAGAGAATTTCTGCTTTCAGCCTAACTCAAGTTTTTATATATGGTGGTTTTGCATTTTTATGTTCCTGAAATTATTTTCACAGGGTCAGGGTCATCCATGTAAAATTTTGATTCATTGATGAGGTTAGACTTTGGTCTTAAAGTTCCTACCATTCTGGCCTTTCTTTTGCAGATATTTTTTCAAGTTCAGTATTTATAAATGTATGACAATCAAAATATAATCAAGATTGGTTTATTCTGTTAATTTTAACAGAACAAACTTAACTATCTATAGTTTGAACAGTTTATCAGTTTTTTTGTGATATGTTTTGCTAGTAATATTCATTATGAATTAAAGATAGATAAGTAGCATTTAATTCTAGACAATTTATGATAAAATTGTGGGTAGTTCCCTTAATAAAATTCTTTCTTATCCTTCTAGTTGTTTGTGTGCCATGTAGAAATTGTCCACATTGCTGACAGAGCAATTAGCAAATGATGGGGTCAGAAGTTCTGGCTGGTTCTAAGATAGTGATTATATAAAACTTTGGCTATATTTATATCAGACCCATTAAATGCAGATTGTACCTTTAAGCTTTGTTCATTCTAGAAGTCAAAGTCTGCGGTTTCAAAAGTTCTTCCACTAAGGCAGAGTTAAGATGGTTGATTTGAATCTGTGTTCTATTTAATAATTTGTAAAAATCTAAAAATTAAGAAAGAAAGCAACCTTAAAGAATCAGAGTGAAAATCTTAAGTATGACTTTGAGTTGTGACTAGATTTTGTATATTCCTTTTATTACTAGTTTTAATACTTTAGTTTCCATATTAAAATATATTATGAATGTAACTTTTATGAGGTTAACTAATGAAATATAGTATTCATTTCAGAAATCATAACAGAATATGGTTTCCAGTGGCATCCTGAGCAGTGGATTTATCTTTTCCACCAGTGAAGAACTGTTTTTCTGCTAACTTTTTGTTAGTGTAAATTAAAAGTATCTTAATATACTGTATTCTAAAGTGACATTTTAATTTCATTTGTTTAAATACTTAGTAAATTCACTTGATTTGCAGTTGAAAAGATGAAAAAGACATACATTGAAAAGCTGTATCATTCTTGTGCTCCAGTCACCTGGTCCCCTTTCTGGAGGTTACTTGTGTTAACAATTTATGTACCATTCCAGAGATAATATTCTCTTACACAAATGAAAGAGAGAGAGAAAAGAGAGAGAGGAGGAGATTTTTCTTTGTCTTTTTATATAGTTGTTAGTATATGAAACCCATTCTAAACACATTACATTTATGTGTGTATATGTTTAAAATTTGAAGTAGTGAACACAGTGGTTCTTTCATTGTTTTATACTTAGTGGTTTACATATCTTTTTCTTTCTGGTTTAAATGCCCAAGAAGATTAAGCCTTCATTGATCATCTTATTTTATTTCAAAACTTAGTACAGTGTCTTGGACACAAATGCACAGTAAATATTTTATTCTATTCAATAAATTCAATTAGTAAGAAAAATGTACACAAAGAGAATGGAAATAAAAACTGGGGAACAGAAAGAGAAACTGATGTAGATACTGAAAGCTGCTTAAAGTTGACTTATAAGTAAAGATGCAAATATAAAGAAAGGCTCCCATAAAGATAAATGTTTCCTGAAGGGAAGAGAAGAGAAAAGTGATAAGGTTGAATGTAGAGAGATGGAACGAGGGTAAGAAATGTTGGGAGGAAGATAGGTTTACATGGAATTGCCACACTTTCTTGTTATAAACTGTAGTTTGCAATAGACTAAACACTTTATAAACTTTTTGTTTATATAGCTATAAGCATAGTTGTATGTGTCCTGTGGTACAAATTTCAGGTGAAATTAAGCTTATGCTGTTGTCTTAAGAGCTGAATAGAGTACTTCTTATTAGACATGTAATTATTTTACCAGTAACATTTTATCTAGCACTTTTAAAGTGCTTTTACCAATTTTTGACTCCATTAAATTGATTTAATTTTTACAAAATATTTAGTGGCAATTCTTTGGTAAGTTGAGCCCATTTGAAAATACAGATCTTTTTACTATTCTGGTTATCATCCATATTCATTACTTCATCTTTTTTTGCAAAGTGACATTTTAAGTTTAGTATATTTCTTAAGGAATAAGTGATAAATTTGAAGTAGGAAACTAGAATGATAATTTCTAGGAAATAGCACATGTGTAATGTTTGTTAAGAAATAGAACAAGTATGTTTTAAGCAACTGTTTTCCACACTTTGGTTGTCTGATTTTGCCTGCGTAGACAGAAGCTTGTCCATTTGTTCAGCCATAGGCAAAATCAGAAAAGTGTGATTATTGTTGTTTCTCCTCAGACTTGAAAAGGTAGTTTCTTTCTCGGATATCCATAATTTATGATTGACATTCTTTTATCATTTAATTTGGTGCTTCTCCATTTCTAGTCTTTTTGAACAAATGTATATTGCTTTGTCTAACTGAAGCTTACTTTTCCAAACAGCACTTGTTAACACATTATGTGGTAGCTAATGACGCATTCCTCTTTTAAAAGCTTATAAAGCTGTTCAACGTTTAATTATTAGGGATGCACAAATTAAAACCACAATGAGATACCATTTTATACCTATGAGGGTGACTATAATAAAAAAGACAATAACAAGTGAGGATATGGAGAAATTGCTGGTAAAAATGTAAAATGGTGCAGCTTCTTTAGAAAACATTTTGATAGTTCCTCAACAAGTTCAGCGTAAGAGTTACCATATGACCCAGCAATTCCACTCCTAGATATACTGCTGCTGCTGCTGCTAAGTCGCTTCAGTCGTGTCCGACTCTTTTCCACCCCATAGACAGCAGCCCACCAGGCTCCCCCGTCCCTGGGATTCTCCAGGCAAGAACACTGGAGTGGGTTGCCATTTCCTTCTCCAATGCATGAAAGTGAAAAGTGAAAGGGAAGTCGCTCAGTCGTGTCTGACTCTTCTCGACCCCATGGACCAGCCTACCAGGCTCCTCCGTCCATGGGATTTTTAGGCAAAAGTACTGGAGTGGGGTGCCATTGCCTTCTCCGCCTAGATATACTACCCAAGGGAATTGAAAAAGGTATATTTACACACATCCTTGTGCATATATGTTTATAACGACATTATTCATAATAGCCAAGAAGTAGAAAACAGCCCAGATGTTCATCAACTGGTAAATGGATAAGCAAACATTGATATATCTGTACAATGGAGTATCATTCAACAATAAAAGCTAAGTGAAAAGCCAGACACAAAAGGCCACACATTGTAGGATTCTATTTATATGGAAATGTCCATAATAGGCAAATCTGTAAAGATAGAAAATAGTTGAGTATTTGGCAGGGAATAGAGGGAGTAGTGTGGGGAGCAACTGCTAATGGTTACAGGGTTACTTTTCAGGGTGATGAAATGCTCTAGAATTAGATGGTGGTGATAGTTGTGTAACTATCTGAATATCCTAAAAAGCAGGGAGTTGTACACTTTAGAAGAGTGAATTTTATAGTATATTAATTTATTTCACTTTAAGTTAATAATATAACAAAACTTTGAATGCAGTATTGATAAGGATGTTTTGTATTGTTGGTTATATATTAGGCTTCAATCCTTCAGAGACCAAGATTCGAACACCTGATGGGAAAGTGTGGCAGGAGGCTGAGTTTCAAAACATGAGTAGAGAACTGTATCGTGACTTAGCACTTCACTTTGCAGGTGAGAGTAGAGTGTTCCTAGGTTTTCAGTGTTTTATCATGCATACTACCTAAGCTGCAATGCTGAAACATAAAATTGTCACCAAACTAAAGTTATTTCCCATTTCTAAATGCATGGTATACTTAAGTGGTGATATTATCAGTCACAAGACTCTTAGCTTCTAGGCTTTGCTCCAGGGTTAAATTAGCATATATAGCTGAAAAGACAGAAACTAGGCTATTTTTAAACTAAGGGATGTTCTGAGTGGGCTTGTCTGATTTGAAGGAAACATAGGAGTCTAGTTGAAGTTTAGTAGCCCTCTGAGATCTTTGAAATGGTCAGTAATTTGGTGGGCAGCAGATAAGATACTATGAGGGCAAAAAGCAGGAAGAAAAATGAACATTATCAGAAGGGAATAATGTGTGTTAGAGGATTGAAAATAGAGGAACTTATGGAAGACTCGAAGAGGAAAATAGGAAGATCATACATATAATATTACTATATTGAAACCTTGTATGATTTGGGGCAAGATGCTGCCCAACATTTAGTCTCCTAAATGTTTTGCTGTTGAGGAAGTGTAAGGTCAAGGAGTAATTTTCCCATGGTTGCATAGAGCAGTTAAGAATTGAAGCCAAGGTTTAAAACCAACTCAGTCTGACTCTGAAGCCTGAAAATTTTCTGGTAAGCCCTAGTAGAGACTCTGCTAATAAATATTATGGCATTCACAGTCCAGTCCAATTTTCCTACTGTTATTTTTGAAACAATATCTTCAGAAATTTTTTCTCATATAAAAAGGAAATATAATGTAATAGTTAAGAGCGAGATTTTGGAATTAGTTTACAAGGATTCAAATTCTGGCTCTGCCACTTAATTAGTTTTTCATACTATCTGTGTTACATAAACTCTCTTCCTTGGTTTTCTCATTTGTAAAATGGGAATGGTAATATGCTTCATAGAACAGTATCAGTAGACTAGTGGAATGATGTATGCCAAAGAACTCTTAAAGAGGTCTGCCTATTATAGTCTGCCTTCTCTTTTGTTTCGGTGGGTCAACTCTCCCGCTGCTTCTGTCTTAAACAAAACCCATCTACTTCTGTATTAAATTCCAGTTGCTCTAGTGTATTTAAGGACATTACTACAGCCCTGTTTTCTCTTTTCCATTATCAAGTTTTCCCTCTCTATGAGGTCATGCCCATCAACATAGTGTTTGATAACATGCTGTTATCTGGGCCATCATAAAAGAACCCCTCTTTTGGCCCTACTCTGCTTTATTTCTCTCCTTTTATTTACAGTGAAGCTTCAGAAAGTTGCTTTATCTTCATAGTCTCCAATTTTTCTCCTCCATTTTACTCTTGAATCCTTTCTGTTAGGTTTTTGCTCCTACTTCTCTGTGGACTGCTGTTACCAAGGTCATCAGTGACTTCCACATCACTAAATCCAGTGTGTAATTCTCATTTGTTATCCTGCTTGATCTCTCAGAAACATTCAGTTCAGTTCAGTCGCTCAGTCGTGTCCAACTCTGCGACCCCACGGACTGCAGCATGCCAGGCTTTCTCAGAGCTTGCTCAAACTCACGTCCATCAAGTTGGTGATGCCATCCAACCATCTCATCCTCCGTCGTCCCCTTCTCCTGCCTTCAATCTTTCCCAGCATTAGGGTCTTTTCAAATGAGTCAGTTCTTTGGATCAGGTGGCCAAAGTATTGGAGTTTCAGCATCAGCATCAGTCCTTCCAATGAATATTCAGGGATGATTTCTTTTAGGATGGACTGGTTGGATCTCCTTGTAGTCCAAGGGACTGTCAAGAGTCTTCTCCAACACCACAGTTCAGAAACATCAATTTTTCGGCACTCAGCTTTCTTTATGGTCCAACTCTCACATCCATAGATGACTACTGGAAAAACCATAGCTTTGACTAGACAGACCTTTGTAGGTAAAGTAATGTCTCTGCTTTTTAATATGCAGTCTAGGTTGGTCATAGCTTTCCTTCCAAGGAGCCAGTGTCTTTTAATTTCATGGCTGCTGTCACCATCTGCAGTGATTTTAGAGCCCCCAAAATAAAGTCTCTCTCAGAAATGTTGGATATCACTAATCACTTCATCTTTGAAATTCTTCACTTGGAATCTTATCTATGATACCATAAGTGTTTAGTTTTCCTCCCAAGTTTATCTGCTCTTTTTTGTTCTTTTTTTTCCTTAATCAACTATCTGATCTCTGAATATTGGCATGTCCTGGTCCCTGTGCTTGGATCTGTGTTTCTCATTGTTTTTCTTTTTTCGTTTTTCTTTTCTCTTCCATCCCTTTCTTTTTCCTTGGCCGCTGCTGCTGCTGCTAAGTCGCTTCAGTCGTGTCCGACTCTGTGCGACCCCATAGACGGCAGCCCACCAGGCTCCCTGGTCCCTGGGATTCTCCAGGCAAGAATACTGGAGTGGGTTGCCATTTCCTTCTCCAATGCATGAAGGTGAAAAGTGAAAGTGAAGTTGCTCAGTCCTGTCCGACTCTGAGCGACCCCATGAACTGCAGCCTACCAGGCTCCTCCTGTCCATGGGATTTTCCAGGCAAGAGTACTGGAGTGGGGTGCCATCGCCTTCTCCGTCTTTTTCCTTTATTGTTTTTTAAATTTTTTGTTTATCCATATACAAACTAGGCAAGCTCATAGAGTTTCAGTACTTTAAATATTTTCTGCTGATGATTCCCACATTTATGTCTCTGACCAGACTTCTCTGAATTCAGATTCATATCCACCTGCTAACTCTGCACCTCCCCCTGGATGTATAATAAATTTCTTAAGCTTAATATATCCAAAAATGGAGCTAGCTAACTAAATGAGGTCATGGTACACCCCTTAAACTTATTCCTCTGGTAGTCTCTCCATCTTACTGGAGAGTAAATCTTGTCCTTCTGATTATTCAGGTCCCAAATCCTTGGTCATCCTTGACCCCTCTGTTTCTCTCATACCTTATATCTAAATTGTCTGAAATACCTCTAAAATATAATCACCTTCACCTACCACCTAGGTTCAAGCCATCCACTGTCAGTCTCCTGGCTGGATTACTGCAGTAGCCTTCTAACTGGTTACCCTGCTTCTGCTCTTCTTCTAATGAATCTGTTCTCATCATAGCTATCAGAGTAAGCTTATTAAAATAACATTTAGGTCATGTCACTCCTTTGCTCAATTTCTCATCCTATTCTTGAGTAAAACCTGAAGTTCTCACAATGACCTGTAAAGCCCTATGTAATCTGGCCCTCAGTCATGTCTTTTGACCCTAACTCTTATTGCTTTTCTCTTTCTTCACTTCATTCACATTGATTTCCTTGCTATTTCTTAGACACTAAGTATGCTTGTGCCTCAGGGCCTTTGAATCACACTTAACTTCTTTGCTCAGAATGCAGAGCTCTATATATGTTTAAAGTACATTTATCCAGATCTGTGGTTGAGATTAATTTTCAAGTTTATGTGTATAGTCAGTTTATTTCTGCAGATTGGAATTTAAAAATTAGTGAGCATAGTTTATATGTGAAATAATTTGACATATTTCACTAGCCTAATCATCAGATCAGATCAGATCAGATCAGTCGCTTCCGACTCTTTGCGACCCGATGAATCGCAGCACACCAGGCCTCCCTGTCCATCACCAACTCCCAGAGTTCACCCAAACTCACGTCCATCGAGTCAGTGATGCCATCCAGCCATCTCATCCTCTGTCGTCCCCTTCTCCTCCTGCCCCCAAT
>NW_011494861.1:21434627-21468386 GCF_000754665.1 Bison bison bison
GACTCTCAAGAGTCTTCTCCAACACCACAGTTCAAAAGCATCAATTCTTCGGCGCTCAGCCTTCTTCACAGTCCAACTCTCACATCCATAAAAGGGCCTAATTTAGGAATATTGAGTATTTTATACAGTTTTATTCTAGAAGTTCATGATATTTCAGTTAAGTGGGAATTTTTAAATGAAATAGGAATCTGTGAAAGTGCTTGCTTCTGAGATTCTGTAAATGCTGTAATCTAGCTTGGAAAGCATTATTGTAGCTTCTTTCAGTTTGTGAAAACCAGGTGAGTGTCTCAAGGGTTTCCTGAAAAAAAAAAAAAAAAAAAAACCCACAAAGAATTGAGACTTAACAGTAGAGTAATTGTGATCTCTAGACCTTTCTGTAAGAGGACTTGACATTGCAGCTTTTGAGTCAAAAAATAGTGAAGGTTTCTCTCTCCCTTCCTGAACCGTGTATTCTATATAGCTTTCTCATACTGGGGGGAGGATGAGTGGGTCAATACCATTTATTATAATATTTGCTATAAATGTTTCTGTTTTTCAGATGATAGCTCTATGAAAGAAAAACCAGCTGAAAAAAGTAGAGAGAAGAAAGTGGTCAAGCCAGTACGAAAAGTCCAAAAGGTAGCACAGTTATCAAGTTCAGAATGTAAAACAGGTTGGTTTTCTCAATATTAGGCCCATCTTAAAATTACATATTAGTGAAATGGCATCTATTCAGAAATAAATGTTCTTATTATTTGACACATACAAAAATTCAGTATATTTTATATATCATTTTATGTGTGTTTTCTTGAGGTTAATTGACATATTTAGAATATGTAGTCTGAAAAGTCTTCATATATGTATATACTCATGAAATATGTTCACCATGATACTGAACAGTGCCCCCCCCATTTTTTTCTGTCATTATTTTTTAATAGAAATTAACCAGATTAAAGGTAATGATTTTTATATAGTGAACTTTTATACACAGAGGGATGGCTTATGCCTGTAGCTAAGTCTCTTTACTTATTCTAATGAGTGAATAAATATTACACAAGAAAATCCGGCAGTTTGTGGTAGTAATGGACTGGATGCAGAATAAATCAAGATGAGGGGAAAGAGAATTCCCTGGCTTTATAGTGATTACCATTTTAGGCTTAATCTATATTGCCTGAATTGATACGCTGGTTCTGTCATGTCTAACTTTATTCCTTTGGTAATTGAGTTAATTTTGGTGTCCTTTGGTTTCCCTGTTTGTAAATGGGAAACCACTAGTTACTTTTCTCATAGGTTGTTGTGAGAACTAAAATAGTTAATACCAAAAGAACTCAGTATAGTACCTGACACATTGTAAACACTCACTTGTTAGGTGTAATTTCTCTACTACTAATTATTATTTCTAGCTATATTGAAAATGGCTGTTTAGTGTGTCATATTTAAGTCATTGAGTAATTTGGGTCAAGGGAGTGGAGAAAGTTGGAAACTTGTCACTTTCAGTTTGGAGACAGTTCACACATTCATTATGCAAATATATGTGCTTTATTTAAGGCACTGGGATATTCTAAGCTTAGGCAATATAGTGGTAAGCAAGATGCACATAGCTCCTTCCCTCCTGGAACTTAGAATCTTGTCAGGAAAAAAGTAGATATGTATTATAATAAAGTGTAATGAATATTGAATAAAGTGAAAGTTAAAGTGTTAGTCACTCCGTCGTGTCTGACTCTTTGCCAGCCCATGGACTGTAGCCCACCAGGCTCCTCTGTCCATGGGATTCTTCAGGCAAGAATTACTGGAGTGGGTTGCCATTCCCTTCTCCAGGGGGTTCTTCCTGACCCAGGGATTGAACCCAAGTCTCCCACATTAGAGGCAGATTCTTCACTGTCTGAGACCACAGGGAAGCCCCCAAATAATTGAATAGGGAACATACAAAGTCCTATAAAAACATGAAAATAGAGTGATGGGGCACTGGTTTCTGACGAAGTGCTTGTTTTTCTGATCATAGACTAATCAGTTCAGTTCAGTTGCTCAGTCATGTCCGACTCTTTGTGACCCCATGGACTGAAGCATGCCAGGCCTCCCTGTCCATCACCAATTCCTGGAGTTAACTCAAACTCATGTTCATTGATTGGGTGATGCCATCCAACCATCTCATCCTCTGTTGACCCCTTCTCCTCTCACCGTCAATCTTTCCCAGCATCAGGATCTTTTCAAATGAGTCACCTCTTCACATCAGGTGGCCAAAGGATTGGAGTTTCAGCTTCAACATCAATCCTTCCAATGAATATTCAGGGCTGGTTTCCTTTAGGATGGACTGGTTGGATCTCCTTGCAGTCCAAAGGACTCTAAAGAGTCTTCTCCAACACTACAGTTCAGAAACATCAGTTTTTCGGCGCTCAGCTTTCTTTATGGTCCAACTCTCACATCCATACATGACTACTGGAAAAACCATAGCCTTGACTAGATGGACCTTTTTTGGTAAAGTAATGTCTCTGCTTTTTAATGTGCTGTCTAGGTTGGTCATAACTTTCCTTCCAAGGAGTAAGCGTCTTTTATTTCATGGCTGCAGTCACCATCTGCAGTGATTTTGGAGCCCAAAAAAATAAAGTCTGCCACTAGTTCCATTTTTCCCCATCTATTTGCCAGGAAGTAATGGGACTGGATGCCATGATCTTGTTTTTCTGATCATAGACTAATCAAAAGAGTGCCAAATAACTTACTTTGTGACATCCATTGTTAATTGTAGATGCCATACAAGAAAGACCCTGGCTATATACCAATAAAAAAATAAAATTTTATAGGAACAGGAATTACCTGGGTGTAAACTAAACTAATTCTTACATTAAAAAAATGTAAGAGTGTTTTTCATGTGATATTGTTGTGAGGGGCATAGTTTGAAAGGAAACACTGGGACCACTGTAACTTGTAAATACTGATCTTGGATTGTATTTATCCAGTTTTGTGGTGGGCTAATTCTGCCATGTGTATACTGTGGCAGTGACTGCTACAGAGAGTCATTTAATTGAGTTAAAGCTATTTTAAGAGTTTATCTATAGTAAAAGTTCTTTTTCTACCAATGACTGCATGGGACTATTCCAGAAAGCCAGAATTTAGAAATAACCACCCAGCATATTTGGAAGCCAACATTAATAACCACCCAGCATATTCATGATTGCTTGCTCTTGATTCAGAAAATTAAGCTGAAATTGAAGAGAAACCTGTTCTCCCATTTTGCTTAAGCACATGAAGTATCTTATAAATAGATTGAACAGTAGACTTAAAACCATTTAAATATTTTAGATAAACTTTTTAAGGTTAATAGCAAGGTGCAAAAGCTTTTATAAAGTAAATAGTACACATTTATAATTCATGTTTTTTAATGATAGACGTTTTCATTAAAACTACTTTCATTTAAACTTTTAAATGGTACTCTAAATATTTTTAAAAATTATAGATGCAAAGTAGTATCACAGAAAGCTTGGAAAATAGAAAAAAACAGATAAAAACCACTGCTCTTACTTAAACAAAGGACTAGTAGTTTTGTGTATTTTCTTAATTTTAAAATCAGTAGTAGATTACTGTAGTCATTGTATTATAAGATTTTATCTTTTTCTCTTAGCATCTTAGGACACGAATATTTCTGCTATTTCTTATAGAAATTGTAATGGAAATGGCCACACAGTACTCCTAATAGAAACATAGTTTATCTACTATTCAATATTTAGGTTACTTCTGATATTATAAAAATAATACAGTGAACATTGTCATTTATTTTTTTTCTTTCTGTTGGATACATTTCTATTACTTCGATTATTTGATCAAGGGAAATGACCCCTTTGACATGTAATACTATTTTTTAAAAGGAAACTATATCCATTGATATTTCAACAAGCATAGTAAAAATGATTTTTACTGTAATTTTACCAGCTTTGGCTAGAATGTAAAAGTATTTTTTCTAATTTAATTAGGTTTAAAGTATTACTTCATTATTTTCATTTCTATTACATTTTTATATTGCTTTGTATTTAAATACTTTTGCATATTTATTGCAGATTTTTTAAAATGGTTTCTATTTTATAAATGGTCTTTCATGGTATTTTTTGTTTTTTAAGTCACTGTTTTGAAATAATGGTCTAATTTTATTTTTTTTTACTGTCTTAAGCTAATAAATGAAAATTTTTTCTCTTGGTAAACAGCTGTATTTATTGGAATATACTTTTATTTTTATGAACTTCTATAATGGCAGTTTAAAGCATTGATGATATTTGCTTTTTGAGTGTCATTGTTTTATGCATTAAAAAGTAATGTGTAGTAATGTGTTATATGTCTGTAAAATCCAATGTTAAATTCTCTGTAATAACCATCCCCTTCAAAGGTAGTAGTCACTGTTAACTCTTTGTTACATGTTTCCTTAAGGTTTTTTTCTATGCTTTGCTTAAGTCATTTGCTCATTCAGCAGACATACATTTTACTGTGTCAGGTACTGTGCTAATTTTGGTAAAACCAAACACTTACAGTTAAGACATATTTTTATTCTGTGCCAAAATTGTTGAATTTGGTGCCCTGCTTAAAGTTTCATAATTCATTAATATTTGGTACTTAACTTTCAAAGCATTTTACACTTAGTATTTGAGGTGTGTGGGTAAATAAAAATTTAAACAGACTCCATTAATTGATTTGGGGGGGACTTGAGTTTAAAAATAAAATTAGATTGTAAATATTTTGACTTTGGCATAAGATAAGCAGAAGATTAATTACAAGTACTTGTATGGTTAAGTAAGAAGTACTTCTTACAGCTAAAATTTAAGTTTTATATATATATATATATCTTTTCTTTTTTAGGTAGCAGTCATCTGATTAGTACATCGTCTTGGCGAGATGGACAAAAATTAGTAAAGAAAATTCTTGGTCCTGCACCTAGAATAGAGCAAAAAGAGCGAAGAGCAGCATCAAGTGACAGAAGTGGAAGAGAAAGAACTACTAAATCTGGTGAGCAGTTACGTTAGTTAAACTACTTAATCGTTTAAATTGTTGAGCAAAGTGATTAAAAGTTGATTGTGTAAGTACTTTGAGAGATGAAAATATTCCTTTAAGAATACTCTTTAAAATTTTGCTTTTTAATTGTGAATGTAGCTTAAAAAAGAAGAAATGTTCTGTTGGGCTTGGCTATGGGTAATTTCCATATATAGATGTTATGTTGATCCTTATTAAGAATTTTGTTTGTGTTATAGTAATTACATTTATCTGTCATTATGAATAAATAGCAAGGCATCATATAATCAAATCCTATTAGACTATTAGGGACCTTTAGAGGATTAAGTCCAATCTGTCTTATCTCCATAGATACAAGCAGAAGTAGATACAAGCACAAGGTTGGATTTGTTTGTTTGTTTGACAGATTAGGAAACAGGCCCTGAGAGAGAAGTGAGTTTTCTCAAGGATATACAGTCAGTGGGTGACAAAATTTGATCTAGATCCAGCACTCTTTAGTTTGACACTCAAGTCCATTCTCCTTTTAAAATGTCATGAGTGCCATTTGAAATAACTAGTTACTTTTTCATGAACACTAATTTTAGGAAATGAAATATAAATACCTACAAGCCAGTTTTCCTTTTCAGTTGAAAAAAAATTGCCTCAATTTGAGCTTCTGAAATGGATTCAGTAAGAAATGCTATTTGATAGAAGTTAACACATATTTTGTATTTGCTCTTTTTATCTGACTTATAAATAAGCTCATACCATTGTCAGTCTAAGACTAAGCCACATCAGCAAACATTTAGTTGATAAAATGATTGTTTTTCTATATATTGAATTTTTTCCTGTTATTCATTGGAGAGTTGTGGCAGCCTGACATCAGTTTTTTAACAACTGATTGAGGGTTTGGGGAGAGAGATAAATAGTAACATTAAATATGCATATGGGAGAGAACTGTATCTCTCTATTAATAGTTGATATTGATAATTATTAATAGTTAGATATTCACATAAATAGCAAGATTGTCCTTATTTCAGAAATATTAAAAGATGCACTAAAAAAATGCTGTGGAAGTACAGTTTCTATGGAGTATCAGAATTGTTCTCTGTTTTTCTTTTCTTATGTTCTTTATAAGACTTTTTAAGATATTTGAGTTAAATGAAATTTCCTAATTTTCTCCTTAATGCAGTAAATCTTAGAAATGAATATAGAATTTTCATACTTTGCAGGGGGCCATATTGGAAGAGCAGAGTCGGATCCTAGATTGGATGTTTCACATAGACATCGTCCACGAAACTCAGAACGTTCAAGAAGTAGAGCTCGGTCAGAAAATAATGTAAAGAAATTAGTTCCATCTCTTCCAGATAATAAACAGGAGGAAAATGCTGCCTTAAATAAGGACTTTTTACCTGTTGAAATTCGTGGAATTCTTGATGACCTCCAGTTGGATTCAGCAGCTCAGACTGCAAGACAAGAGACAGGAGAGTTACAGAATCAGAAGTCATCAGCATCCATACAAGCTCCTAGAAGTCATAGCCCAATAAAAAGAAAACCTGACAAAATAACAGCTAATGAAGATCCCCCTGTTATTTCTAAAAAGCGTCACTATGATACAGATGAGGTACGACAGTACATTGTTAGACAGCAGGAAGAAAGGAAGAGGAAACAGAATGAGGAGAAGAAGGCCCAAAAGGAGGCCACTGAGCAGAAGAACAAACGATTACAGGAGCTCTACCGGAAACAGAAAGAAGCCTTTACTAAAGTGAAAAATGTGCCTCCTTCTGAGCCATCAGCAACTAGGCGACTGCAAGAAACTTACTCCAAATTGCTTCTAGAAAAGTCATTGCTTGAAGAGCCAACTCATCAACATATTATGCAGGAAACACAGGTAATGGTACTGACAAAATTAGAAAGGGAGGTAATTCATGGTTAGGAAAAACTTGCTTGCTGTAATATTTAAAAATTACTCACCATTCCTAATATTCAGACATATGTTCAGACAGTATTGATAATAATGATGGCCTTTCATGAAGTTTATTCAATATGCAGAGTAATTTTATAAATACAATTGAAAACAAGTGCTCAGTTAGTTTCCTAGAGTGATTGTTGATCTGTCTCATTTCTGGTTAGTTATATTCTTGCCTAGTTTTTGTTGTATTACTGAGCAAAGTTAGACTGTGTTAATAATGAAAAACCTAGTTTTGTTATCTGTGCTGAAATGAGAGAATATTCTATTATAGTATGCTAATTTTATGAGTATTGATTTTGTTTTTAAGGATAATAAAAATAACATCTGAGTCTATGCTGTGTGCCACTTACCATTTTAAAAGCTTTACAGGCTTAAGTTTCAGTAAACACAACTCTGAGAAGGGGAAGTACTGCTAGCATTTCCACTGATTAGGTGAAAAAGAGAATTAGAAAGAGTGTTATTTCCTCCAAAGTACACAGTGAATTAATTGTAGGTGCCCTTGTTGGATTTCAGGTGTAATTTTTGCTGTTAACCGTAATGGTTGGTTTTAAGACAAACTAATTTAAATTGGTTTTATTCGAGAGGAAAACAGCTCCGGCATTTCATGATCTTTGTAAAGCTGAAGTGACTTAATATTTGTCTTATGTATAAATGTGTCTTTATTATGGGAGTCAGATAAAAATACCCTTTTTTTTACAGACCAGACCAGGGTATCAGCCATCTGGAGAATCTGACAAAGAGAACAAAGTGCAAGAACGTCCCCCAAGCGCATCTTCCAGTAGTGACATGTCTCTGTCAGAACCTCCACAGCCTCTTGCCAGGTATAAAGGGGAGAATGACAGATGCTTAAGGTTCTTTCTTTCTGTGATTTTTACTATAGTGGTCTATGCCCAGTGAATTTTGTTCATTGACCTTCTGTGAGAACAAGAGGTTTATCTAGAAATTGGTTAATATCTTCTAATGGACACTTAAGCATGGTTATACATCTGTACTTGGTGCATGCCCTATTTTGCTGTTTAGTTTCTTCCCTGTTCTTTAATATTTGGTGTAAATAGCAGTTCCTCTTGGGGATCACCTTCAGTTGGAAGTACTCTTGCTTTCTCTGACCTCAACCCATGAAAAAAGTTTGTTGGATAAGTGAATCACAGTGGAATTAATATTTTTAAGTATTTGTGTTAAATATTTTTGAAAAGGTGTTTCTTTATTTATTATTACTCAAAATTTCTTCATATAACTCCTGCATCAACATATCTTACCTCTCAAAAGCTGTATTTGGATACACATATGAACAAATGAACAAGGACTAAGAGGGGATTTGATTTGAATTCAGATTGGTGACTGAGGGCTATTTTACCTTAAATTAAGAAAAAGGTTTTTTTTTCCCCCTTGGGCTGTATTGTTTGCAGTAAACAAACAAACCTATTTGTCCATGAAAGTTAAGGTGATCTTCAGACTGCATGATTATAAATTATGCTTTGAAATAATCATTTTTGGAAGAGAAAGATTTTAAAATTCTCTTTTGGGAATGCACAAATAAAAATCAAGTCACTGGTTTGGGGTTAATGTACATATGACCCTCTCACCCCTTGCTGACCCCCATGACCACCCTCCACCAAGAGAGTAGTAAGTTTGATAAAAATAGCTAACATTTATTGTTTGTTACATTTCGGACACTGATCTAAGTACTTTGCATTTAACCCTTGTAAATTCTTTGAGTTCTCTCAGTTGTTGTTGTTCAGTTGCTACGTTGTGTCCAACTCTTTGTGACCCTGTGGACTATAGCATGCCAGGCTTCCCTGTCTTTCACTATCTCCTGGAGTTTGCTCAGACTCAGGTGCATTGAGTCTCTTGGTTTCTTTGTCCTTAAAAGCACAGCATTTCTTTTCCTTTCCCTTCTTGTTCCACCATTCTGCATTGAAAGTGAAAGTTGCTCAGTTATATCTGACTCTTGTGACCCCATGGACTATACAGTCCATGGAATTCTCCAGGCCAGAATACTGGAGTGGGTAGCTGTTCCCTTCTCCAGGGGATCTTCCCAACCCAGGGATGGAACCCACATCTCCAACATGGCAGGCAGATTCTTTACCAGCTGAGCCACCAGAAAAGCATACCCTATTGAACTTTTATTATAAGTGAAGTTGCTCAGTCATGTCCAACTCTGTGACCCTGTGGGCTGTAGCCTGCCAGGCTTCTCCATCCATGGGATTTTCCAGGCAAGAATACTGGAGTGGATTACCATGTCCTTCTCCAGAGGATCTTCCTGACCCAGGGATTGAACCCTGGTCTCCGCATTGCAGGCAGACTCTAGTGTCTGAGCCACCAGGGAATTTCATTGAACTTTATATATTTTCGTATTAGTACTTAATGGCATCGTGTTTAGCTGTTTATTAGTCTGTCACCCCTGTTAATTCTTTTGAAACTGAAGGATTAGGTCTTAATTGATCAAGTTTATTTCCTTTTTTGTGTATGGCTGTTCTTCTACCGTTAAAATTAGCATTCTAAACACTTGAATATAAAGATCACAGATTTTTACTCAGCAGTACCTTTTTATTTGTAACTTGCTTTGTATTTCCATTACTACCATTACTAGTTTAGTTTGGGCACTAATAACTTCACACCTTGCATACGTAATAGTCTATATTCTGTGGCATAGAATCCATTCACTAGTCTTCCTTTACTCCGCTTTCATAGCAGTCCTTTAATATGAAAGACTGCTACAACATAACCTTCAACCAAACTGTGCATGACATGCTTTTCATTTCCTTTCCCTGGTTACTCTCTTCCAGATGGGTTTTTTTTTTAACTTAATTGGTAGGACTTCATATTTATTCATATTTGATTGGTCTGAGGTTGCAGCCTGTCTAAATACCTTTGAGTCATAATTTGATTATATGTTGGGTTAACCATGCCTCCTAGCTTTCTGTCATCTACAGATTTGATAAGCACACCTTCATGTCATCATCCAAAAATAATGGACAAGGCCAAGGACGAAACCTCATTTTTTTTTCTCCCCTAAAGATCTTCTTAATAGTTAACACCAGCCTTTAATCTTTGTGTATGGTATTCCTTAATATACAGGGAGGTATCCATAGTCTGGAAACATAAGTGAATTATATAATGTCATCTAGGACATCTTTGTTCTGTTTCTAGCCTCTGTGGATGGACTATCAGTTATTTCTGAGAACTAGTTTGTATTCATCTCATTTCTTTAGAATGCACAATGTTAAAACCTAACTGTTTGATGCTTACTAAATATACGTTGATTAGAGTAATATTATGCCTATAATCTTAAGCATTTCTCTTTTATGAAACATTATTTTTAAAGGGAAAGGTAGAGCCAATGTTGTGAAAAATTTTGTCCATAGAGTTTTAAGGGTTATAAGGCCTTCTCTTTAAGTTTTAAAAATGACTTAGTTTAAAAAAAAATGTCATAGTGAAGAAAGCTGTTTACAAAACAATATGTATGATAAAATCTCATTTTTGTGAAAGTAACACCACCAAACACAACATACATGTAGAAAAGGGTTTGGAAAGATATAATTCTAAGTGAACTAGTGATAGCCTTTCTCTCATTGGTTAGCTATGAGTGATCTTTATCCTTTTCATCCTTTGTTGTTGTTGTCCTCGTCTTTTTTTTTTTTTGCAGTTGCTATGCATTATTCTTATAATCAGCAAATGCAAAACTTTAAAAAAGAAAAGGATGGCTTAGTTATGAGGTCCTGTGTTAACATATTGTAACTTTCATTTCCAGAAAGGACCTGATGGATCCTTCATGGATGCAGCCTGACAGACTAAGTCCACGACTCCACCATCCTCAACCACAGCCTCTTGTTGGGACAGCTGGAAGTTTACTTTCCCATCTCTTGAATCTAGAGCATGTAGGAATTTTGCATAAGGATTTAGAATCCATTTTACCAACGAGGAAGAATCATAATATGGCTTCGGGGCCGTTAACTTTTACACCTCAACCATATCTGACCTCACCAACTGCTCATCCAGATGCCTTGTTAAAATCTAGTGCTAGCCAATATAAAAGTAAACTGGATCGTATTGAAGCCTTGAAAGCAACAGCTGCTTCTTTATCCAGCAGGATTGAAAGTGAAGCCAGAAAATTAGCTGGGGCTAGCATTAACTATGGGTCAGTATGGAACACTGAGTGTGATGTGCAGCGAACACCACAAGAAGATGGACATTGGACCAAGGCTATAAGTCCACCTGTGAAAGAGGATGCAGAAGATGTTTTCTCTGCTCGAATTCAAAAGATGCTGGGAACCTGTGTATCTCATGCAACTTTTGATGATGATCTTCCTGGTGTAGGCAACCTCAGTGAATTTAAAAAGCTTCCTGAGATGATAAGACCTCATAGTGCCATATCAAACCTCAGAATGAGATCTCCTGGACCCAAACCAGAAGGGCTGCTAGCGCAGTTGTGTAAGAGGCAGACCGACTCTTCTGGCTCTGATATGCAAGTTTGTTCTCAAGACAAAGCCAAGATGTCTCTTGGTTCCAGCATAGATTCCGTCAGTGAAGGGCCTCTTCTTAGTGAGGGCAGTCTCTCTGAAGAAGAAGGACATCGAGATGAACAATCCCCTTTGAAGTTAACAGAGATCTTGAAAGAAAAGGAATTTTGTGCTGGAGAAAGAAATGCTTATGAACCCATCAAAGAGTTTCAGAAGGAAGCTGAAAAATTCTTACCACTCTTTGGGCCTATAGGTGGTACACAAACCAAAGGACCATGGGAAGAATTGGCAAAGGGAAGTCCACATAGTGTCATTAATATTTTTACAAAATCATATAAGTTATATGGAAAAGGTGAGAAAAATAGTAACCCTTGTAATATTTGTATGTTATCTTGCTGCTGTTACTGCTGCTAAGTCACTTCAGTCGTGTCCGACTCTGTGTGACCTCATAGACGGCAGCCCACCAGGCTCCCCCGTCTCTGGGATTCTCCAGGCAAGAACACTGGAGTGGGTTGCCATTTCCTCCAATGCATGAAAGTGAAAAGTGAAAGTGAAGTTGTATCCAACTCGTAGCGACCCCATGGACTGCAGCCTACCAGGCTTCTCCGTCCATGGGATTTTCCAGGCAAGAGTACTGGAGTGGGGTGCCATTTCCTTCTCCAGTATGTTATCTTAGGATAAATTATTTTGCAATCCTGTACAAGATAATACTTAACTACAGATTTTCATCATTCATTATAAGGGTAGTAGAGATATATCATTATCTAAATTAATCTCAATTATCTGCAAGCTTCAACTAGAGTATTGTAATTTAATCTTTAAAATTTTATTTTTTAGCTGTTGTGATTAAAACAGTAGTTGATTGATGGTTATGGAAATTTTGGTCTGATTCAGAGAAATTCTTAGATGATGTTCAAGATTGGTATATTATCAAGTGTATACTCGGGTTACTCTGGCCAGAGTTATATATTTAGATAGAAAATATATGTATTTCTTAAAATGGTGATTTGTGTGTGACTCATAACAAATAGATCTTTGGGACTATAATGGTCAAGAATTGAGAGGGGCAGCTGTAGTAACATTTCTAATATGGAAGCAAATTTGTTATTGTTTGTCTAAATGAATGCTAAAAACAGACTTTGAACAGTAATGTAGCTGTATATTTGGGTCCTAAAATAATAACTTTTAAGGTACCCTTGTGATCCCTGAGATCCTGCAATGCAGCATTTCCTTTTGTGTGGCAGACTCAATTCCTTCAAGTTCCTTTCTTTGTCCTTCCTACCATAGGTGGATTCTACCCATCTTATGCTAATATCACCTTAGAATTCCCAGGTTGGAGAGTGAGTGAGGCTGAACCTGAAATAGGCTATGGATACTGTGGGGTTTTTTTTTTTTTTCATTTCCATTCTACATAGTGAACGATTTATCTGACAGATGAATTGATTTCATCTTTTCATCTTATGCTTAATTGGGTTTCCCATTACATTTGACTAGAATTCATAGTTAGCTATTTCATTTGATCTTGTGCAGACCTATATGTGCCTGTTTATCTCTTTTGTTTAACACTTATTTCTATAAGTGGTCATTTTCAAGTTCTTTGAATATTAAAGTTCTTTTGATTAAAGCAAAGTGCTTGTAAATCAACCCCCTCAATTTTTTTTCCACAAGAAGGTTGGATTTGTTTTTAAATCCTTCTATTAGATTTTCATTAAGATATTATAGTTATACTGAAATATTTAGAGTTGAGATGTTATCTGGGATTTGTTTCAAAGTAATATTTGAGGAGAATTACAGATGGAGGGAGTATGAAGTTTGTGTTGCTATTTGTTAAAGCTGGATAATGGATGCATTAGTTTCATTATATGACTCTCTACTGTCATATATGTTTGAAAATTTCCCAAATAAAAAGTTAAAAATGTATTATCAGATATAAAGATAACTTGAAAAGAAGAGCTAATAAAAGAAAACTAAAATATTCCTAAATCCATGTTGTTAATCCCCAGGTTGTGGAATGCTTTGCTTGTAGTTTTTTAAATTTTAATTTTAAAACACATTTCAATTACTACTTTTGACAGAATTTGAAGACAGGTTGGAAAGAGGAACATCAGCATCACGGCCTTTGAATGCCATCACAACCCCTTTAAGCAGCATTTCCTATGAAGATGATTTTGTCTCCTCTGCAGGGAGTGGAACTTTGACAGAAAGAAAGTCAGCTCTTGAACCCAAGTAAGACTGTGTTAACAGTATGGAATAAAATCTGAAGAGTGAGACAAATGTACAAATGAGAACTGAGGTCTGGATATAAGTCAGATTTTGCTTGTTTGAAGATCATGTAGAAGCTGCATAGCCTAGTAGTTATTAAGAGCATGGGCTCTGGATCCAGACCACGTGGGTTTAAATACTGACTCTACTAGTTTGTCTTTGGGCATGTTGTTTATCTCCCTGTGCCTCAGTTTTCTTCTCTGTTTAAGTGTTATGAATGTTCAGTGAAATACAAAGTACTTGGAATGAGTCTGGCACATAATAAACAAAATATAGATTGTTAAATCAATCTGTGAATCCCCGGTCGAGGTTAGTATTGGGAAAATTATCCCATGGTGTGTTAATGTGAGATGATTAAGAAATGGTTTTCTATAACGGAGTTGAAGATGACTAGCTAAACACTTGGCTCCATGATCCTGTTCAGTTCAGTCACTCAGTAATGTCTGACTCTTTGCGACCCCATGGACTACAGCATGCCAGGCTTCCCTGTCCATCATCAACTCCCAGAGTTAACTCAAATTCATGTCCATTGAGTCGGCGATGCCATCCAACCTACCTCATCCTCTGTCATTTCCTTCTCCTCCCACCTTCAATCTTTCCTAGCATCAGGGTCTTTTCAGATGAGTCATTTCTTCACATCATGTGGCCAAAGGATTGGAGTTTCAGCTTCAACTTCAGTCCTTCCAATGAATATTCAGGACTGATTTCCTTTAGGATGGACTGGTTTCATCTCCTTGCAGTCCAAGGGACTCTCAAGAGTCTTCTCCAACACCACATGATCCTAAGTAATCAGTAAATTTTTTTATAATTGGAATAGCATCAAAAACTTTGCAAATCTTTGAATAGTAGCGATATTATAATGTTAATATTTATTGAGCAGTTAATGTACAAGGGACTTCCCTGGTGGCTCAGTCAGTAAAGAATCTGCCTGTAATGCGGGAGACCAGGGTTTGACCCCTGGATGGGGAAGATCCCCTGGAGAAGGAAATGACAACCCACTCCAGTATTCTTGCCTGGAGAATCCCATGGTCAGAGGAGCCTGGTGGGCTACAGTCCATTGGGTCATAAAGAGTTGGACACAACTGAACAACTGACACTTTCACTTTAATGTGTTAAGTTACTAAGAGGACTGATTGGGCTTTCCCTGTATGAACTCATTCTTCTAGTAGCCTGATATGATAAATATTTTTGTTACTATTCATACTTGAGAGAGGAAACTGAAGTCCTAAGGTTGTTACTTGTACAGTGTCATATAGTAAGTGAATCATATTTCGCCAGAGAATTTCCTCCCTAAATTTTGTTACCATATAAAATAATCTGTAGTCACTCACATGCAGTATAATTTTCTTCACACATTACAAATTGTAATGCACATAAAATTATTGGATGATCTTTTAAAAATTAGTTATATCCTCATATATATGAAATCTAGAAAGATAGTAATGATGATCCTACATGCAAGGCAGCAAAGGACACACAGACATAAAGAACAGACTTTTGGACAAAGTGGGAGAAGGGGAGAGTGGGATGATTTGAGAGAATAGCATTGAAACATATACCTACCGTATGTAAAATAAATAGCCCGTGGGAGTTCAGTGTATGATGCAGAGAATCCAAAGCCGGTGCTCGTGACAGCCTAGAGGGGTGGGATGGGGAGGAAAGTAGAAGGAGGGATTCAAGAGGGAGGGAACACCTGTGTCTCTAATGCCTGTTCATGTTGATATATAGCAAAAACCATCACATTATTATAAAGTAATTATCCTGTAAAAAATTTAATCAAAAAATTAGTTATATATAGCTGGATTAATGAAAATAAGTATTATTAAGATTATAGCAGAAGTGTAGTTTTAAATTTTGAACTTCAAAGAAAAGGTTTATTTTTTAATCAAGATGTGTAAGGATTTAATTGTGGTAACATTTAGTATCACCAATCAATATGATTTATCATATTTTATTTCTGAGTTGGAGTAGAACATATTATTCCCTATAAGATTGTTAGAAGGAAAATAATAAATTATACATTTGAATAGAAATTGAGCTCACATTTTTCAGTATCCAGCATTATATTTTTTTCTTTTATGTGTCCGAATTACCCATTTTTATTGGTTTCACTTCAGTAAAAAACTGCCTAAGACTTTTCTCAGTAATAAATTGAGCCATAGGGAATAATGCAGGCTTCTGGTACTGACAAAACAAGACAAGTGGAAAGCATCTTTGATTATAGTTATATTCTCTTTGTGACTAAATAGATTTTAAAATATCTATAGTTTTAGCTGTGAGTTGAAACTTTTTATTTCTTTCTTTAACCACTGTTACTTATTCTTTGACAGTATTGGGGGTCACAGTTTAGGCATTCAGGAGGATCATTCTAGCAGAAAGTCTGCCTATGATCTCTCCTCTGTGGATGTTACTTCCCAGCACTCATCAGGGGCCCAGTCTGCTGCATCGTCTCCTTCTTCTTCTTCTTCTAAAGGGAAGAAAGGAAAAAAAGAAAAGATAGAATGTAAGTGGAATCTGTGTGATGATCTTTTTCTCTTTACCAGTGGCTTTGTGACTGATCTAAAGTTAACAATTTGATTTCATAAGTTAGATAACTTCGTTATGATAATAGTATAATTGACTTTCATACTTACTTATCATTACAATAATACCTTTTGATATATAGCATTATAAATCTTTTGCTTACTATGAAAGGAATACGTTAACAATGGTAAAATATTAAAAGTTGTAGAACAACAATTATAAACCACTGTTGATTCTTCTCCTCAGAGATAACTACTATTGATGTTTTTGGTGCCTATTTTTCCAATATGTACTTAAAACCAGGCACACTCCCACATGCATTTTAATGAAATAATATTTTGCAGCTGCTTTTTAAAAACTTTGTATTCTGTATGTTTCTGAGTGTTGTTAAATATAATGGTCAAATTTCTGTATCTACAAAGGGAAGATGATAATAAATGCTTTCTATGGTAATTTTGAAGCCTACATATATAATATGTACATCTCAGTACTTGCCACAGTAGCTGGCCATTTGGCATTCTTGACTAATTGAGAATACCTTTCAGTCCCCTCAGTTCTACTGGCTATAATTTGCTCAGTAGGCCTAATGATGAGAAGATAACAGTCATTAGGCAAAGGCCTCTTAGATTCACAGGATGGTCTCTAGGGAATGATTTTGCTTCCACAATTATTTTTTCTAATAGTAAAAAATTGCTTGTTGAGTTAAAAAAAAAAAAAAGACTGGGGAGGACAAATGTATAAATATAGAAAGCTATTTAAAAATGAAAAATCATCTGTATTCCCTCCACCTAGAGATAACCAATGTTAATGTCTTTTTAGATTTTATTTTATTTTACTGTGATAAAATATACATAATGTAAACTTATCATTTTAACCATTTTCAAGTGTTGAATTCAGTACTGTTAATAAGCATGTTCATTGTGTTCCACAACCATCATCATTACCCAACTCCAGAACTTTTTCATCCTGCCATGCTGAAACTTGGAACCCATTAAACAGTAATTTCCCTTCCCTGAGCTGCTGCTAACCACTGTTCTACTTTCTGTTGCTAAATTTGACTACTCTAGGTACTTCATATAAGTGGCATCGTCCAATATTCTTTTTGTGTCTGGCTTATTTCATTTAGCATAGCATCTTCAGATTTCATCCACATTGTTGCATGTATCAGAATGTCCTCCCTTTTTAAGGCTGAATAATATCCCATTATATGGATATACCACATTTTGTGTATTCTTTGATCAGTTTATGGGTATCTTGGTTGTTTCATCATTTTAGCTATTGTGAGTAATATGGACATGAACATTGGTGTACAAATACTGTTTGAGTCCCTACTTCCAGTTCTTTTGTGTATATATCCAACTGTAGACTTGCTGGATAAAAAGTCATTTCTATATTTTAGCTATAACATTTTACATTCTCACCAGTAATGTACAAGGGTTCCAGTTTCTCCACACATATACTAACGCTTGTTTTGTAGTTTTTGTTTTTTTAAGAATAGATATCTCAATGCATGTGAAATGTTAACATTTTTAGTGAGAATACTTCTAGACAGTAGGCATATGTAAATAGAAAATGTTACATGTATGAGATCACATTTTATGTGATTATTTTTTTTCCTGTCAATGGGTTACAGAAACCTTTCTCTGTTAGTAAATATGGTTAACCCTTTTTAAGGGCTTCCTTGTTTGTTGTTTAGTCACTAAGTCTGAATCTTTCTGCAACACCATGGACTGTAGCCCACCAGGCTCCTCTGTCCATGGGATTTCCCAGGCAGGAATACTGTAGTGGGTTGCCGTTTCTTTCTCTAGGGGATCTTCCAAACACAGAGAGCGAACCCGCATCTCCTGCATTGCAGACCGATTCTTTACCACTGTGCCACCCGGGAAGCCCAGTGGCTACCTAGTGTTCTGTTGTTTGAATGTATTGTAATTTGTTATCCAGTTCCCCATTGCTGGACATTTAGATTCTTTCTTTTCTGTAATAAACACTGCTGCATTTTCTATAATAAACACTGTAAGGCATTGAATAGCCTTACAAATGCATCTTTACACATTGATCTGGTTCTTTTAAGAGAAAATCCTAGAAGGAAGATAATGGACAATGAGTATAACTTGCTTAAAATTTGGATACATTTTGCTGAATAGCTCTTCAGAAAGCTAGTGCCACTTTATACTTCCAATGTGAGACTGCTAGGAGAGATTTTTTTTCTTTTAATTTTAATTTTTTTATTGAACGATAATTGCTTTACAGAATTTTGATGTTTTCTGTCAGATCTCAACATGAATCAGCCATAGGTATGCATATATCCCCTCCCTTTTGAATCTCCTTCTCATCTCCCTCCCCATCCCACACCTCTAGGTTGATATAGAGTCCTTGTTTGAGTTTCCTGAGCCATACAGCAAATTCCTGTTGTCTGTCTGACAGTTTTACATATGATAATGTAAATTTCCATGTTACTCTTTCCTCCCCTCTCCTCCCCTCACCCCATGTCCATAAGTCTATTTTCTATATCTGTTTCTCCATTGCTGCCCTGTATATAAATTCTTACAGTAACATTTTTTTAGATTCTGTATATGTGTATTAGAATAGATATTTATCTTTTTCTTTCTGACTCACTTCACTCTGTATAATAGGTTCTAGGTTCATCCACCTCATCAGAACTGACTCAAATGTGTTCCTTTTTTATGGCTGAGTAATATTCCATTGTGTGTATGTACTACAACTTCTTTATCCATTCATCTGTCGATGGACATCTAGGTTGCTTCCATGTTCTAGTTATTGTAAATAGTGCTGCAAGAAACTGGGATACATGTGTCTTTTTCAGTTTTTATTTCCTCAGGGTATATGCCTACGAGTGGGATTGCTGGGTCATATGGTGGTTTATTCCTAGTTTTTTAAGTAATCTCCATATTGTCTTCCATATTGACTGTATCAATTTATATTCCCACCAACAGTGCAAGAGTGTTCTTTTTCTCCACACCCTCTCCAGCATTTATTGTTTGTAGACTTTTTGATGAGGGCCATTCTGACCAGTGTGAGGTGATATCTCATTGTGGTTTTGATTTGCATTTCTTTAATAATGAGCGATGTTGAGCATCTTTTCATGTGTTTGTTAGCCATCTTTATGTCTTCTTTGAAGAAATGTCTGTTTAGGTCTATTCCCTACTTTTTGATTGGGTTGTTTGTTTTTCTTGCATTGAGTTGAATGAGCTGCTTGTATATTTGGGAAATTAATCCTTTATCAGTTGTTTCATTTGCTATTATTTTCTCCCATTCTGAGGGTTGTCTTATCACCTTGCTTATAGCTTCCTTTGCTGTGCAATAGCTTTTAAGTTTAATCAGGTCCCACTTGTTTACTTTGGTTTTTATTTCCATTACTCTAGGAGGTGGGTCATACAGGATCTTTTTGATTTATGTCACTGAGTGATCTGCCTATGTTTTCCTCTAAGAATTTTATAGTTTCTGGTCTTACATTTAGGTCTTTAATCCATTTTGAGTTTGTTTCTGTGGATGGTGTTAGGAAGTGTTCTAATTTTATTCTTTTACATGTAGCTGTCCCGTTTTCCCAGCACCATTTATTGAAGAGGCTGTCTTTCCCCATTGTATATTCTTACCTCCTTTGTCAAAGATAAGGTACCCATAGGTGATTGGGTTTATTTCTGGACTTTCTGTCTTGTTCCATTGGTCTATATTTCTGTTTTTGTGCCAGTACCATACTGTCTTGATGACTGTAACTTTGTAATATAATCTGAAGTCAGGAAGGTTGATTCCTCCATCTCTATTCTTCTTACTCAAGACTGCTTTGGCTATTTGGGGTTATTTGTGTTTGTATATGAGCTGTGAAATTTTTTGATCTAGTTCTGTGAAAAATGCCATTGGTAATTTGATAGGGATTGCATTGAATCTATAGGTTGTGTTTGGTAGCATAGTCATTTTCACTTTCCTACCCGGGAACATGGAATGTCTCTCCCATCTGGTTATGTCATCTTTGATTTCTTTCATCAGTTTCATACAGTTTTCTGTGTATAGTTCTTTTGTCTCCTTGAAAGTGAAAGTGAAGTCGCTCAGTCATGTCCGACTCTTTGCGACCCCATGGACTGTAGCCTACCAGGCTCCTCCCTCCATGGGATTCTCCAGGCATGAGTGGCCTTAGGTAAGTTTATTCCTAGATATTCTTTTTGTTGCAATGATGAATGGGATTGATTCCTTAATTGCTCTTTGTGTTTTTTAATTGTTAGTATATAGAAATGCAAGTGATTTCTGTATATTGATTTTGTATTCTGCAACTTTTTTTTTTTTTTTTTCTGCAACTTTTCTTAACCTCACTGATTAGCTCTAGTAATTTTCTGATACTATCTTTAGAGTTTTCTATGTAGGGTTTACTTTTTCTTTTCCAATCTGGATTCCTTTTATTTCTTTTTATTCTTTGATTGCTGTAGCTAGGATTTTGAGAACTATGTTGAATAATAATGGTGAAAGTGGACACCCTTGTCTTGTTCCTGACCTTAGGGGGAAAGCTTTCAGTTTTTCACTATTGAGAATAATGTTTGCTATAGGCTTATCATATATGATCTTTACTATGTTGAGGTACGTTCCTTCTATGCCCATTTTTTGAAGATTTTAGTTATAAATGGGTGCTGAATTTTGTCAAAGGCTTTTTCTGTGGCTATTGAGATTATCATATGGTTTTTGTCTTTCAGTTTAATATGGTGTATCACATTGATTGATTTGCGTATATTGAAGAATCCTTGCATCACCGGAATAGACCCAACTTGATCATGGTGTATGAGCTTTTTGATGTGTTACTGAATTCTGTTTGCTGAAATTTTGTTGAGGATTTTGGCACCTGTGTTCATCAGTGATACTTTGCTGTAGTTTTCTTTTTTTGTGTTGTCTCTGGCAAGGAGAGGTATAACTCTCTTGCGCATTGGAAGTGTTCTTTAAAACAGATTGGAACATTAGACATCATTTTATCAACACTTCTCAAAGCCTGTCTTTTCTTGTGAAATACTGATTCACTGCAATAGGCCGCTTCATAGGTGTTCTGAGAACAAAAGAACTCCCATGATTCCACAAACCTGGGAAATGCTTTTAGAGTGAAACAGGCTTCTTTCTAACAGGACTTATCAATACTTTTAATATGCTGATATGGATTATTTAGGATGAGGATGAGACTATAGTGTGATATTTTTCAAATTTATTTGACCACAGAATCAGTTCTTCAGTTAGCATGTTATATACAAATTCAGCAGAATACATTTCAGGAAATGATTTTGCTCAGTTTTTTTTATTTTGCAGTTGTTATGCTTTATTATGTTAGTTTCTCACCTAAGGTTACTAACTGCTGCTGCTAAGTCGCTTCAGTCATGTCCAACTGTGTGACCCCATAGACAGCAGCCCACCAGGCTCCCCTATCCCTGAGATTCTCCAGGCAAGAACACTGGAGTGGGTTGCCATTTCCTTCTCTAATGCATGAAAGTGAAAAGTGAAAGTGAAGTCGCTTAGTCGTGTCCGACTCTTCGCAACCCTATGGACTACAGCCTACCAGGCTCCTCTGTCCACGGGATTTTCCAGGCAAGAGTACTGGAGTGGGGTGCCATGGCCTTCTCTGAAGGTTACTAACTAGTTATTGGCAAAACCTAGATTCTGACTTCTAACTTATAAATCAAGTTTATGTTTTACTATAATATATTGTACAACTTAAGATATCATGATATATTAAATTATGAGCGTAAACAATATGATTCAGTGTAAGTTTTAAAAATTATAAGCTAATCCTTGATTAGGTGAAATACAGGTAATTTTTTATGGTTTTCAGTTTCCCTGATTCCTTCTCACAGTGCCTTAAGAAAACCCATATATTTTACTTATCACAGCATCAACTTAAACTTAGTATCTTATCCCAGAGTTCTAAGATGTATACATTTTGTTGCATATACTTCGATCTGGTGGTGAAAAAGAGTGCATGCTCACTCACTTCCTCAGTGTTGATGAAAATAGTAGATGAAAGTGGTAATCATAAGAAAAAAATTATGTTAATTTAACTTTAAAACATATAAATATACTTTCATTTGGAAATCTTTTAAACTAGGGGCAAATGATTTCTTTGCATATAGGTCCCTTGAATGGAGTTTAGATCTTTCTTGCATAGACCATTGTATTGTCTACGATTTCTAGTTTTTTGAAATGAACCGTTTTTAAATTGTGTATTTTAAAAAATAATATATTAAGTGAATGAATTGTTTTTATTCTATAAGAGTGCATCTTTATTATGGTAAAGTTAGAGATAACCAGTATTAACAGCTTGTTTCTAGCCTAGGGGTCATAAATAGATTTTAGATTGTAGAATCCTTTCTAATTGATGGACAGTCCTATTTGTATTTTTCTCCTCATTATGATATACTGACTAGCATATTTAATTCATTGTATACATCCTCACGTAGCTTCCTAGGATAAATTGCTATGAAGAATTCCGCTGTCAAGGGTTTGGCTGGAAAATTATTTTTATGTATTTTTTGAGTTGTCCTTAAGAAAGGATATATGATTCCTTAAAAAACTAGGAATAAAGCTACCATATGACCTAGCAATTCCACTACTGGTCATATACTGTGTGAAAACCATAAATGAAAAAGACACATGTATCCCAGTTCATTGCAGCACTATTTACAATAGCTAGAATATGGAAGTAATCTGGATGTCCATTGACAGATGAATGGATAAAGATGTGGCATACACACACACACACACACATATACATATACACACACACAATGGAATATACTCAGCCGTAAAAAAAAGAATGAATTTGAGCCAGTTCTAGTTAGGTGGTAGATTTACAGAGTGAAGTAAATCAGAAAGAGAAATATCATATTATTGCACATAAATGGTATCTAGAAAAGTGATATTGATGAACCTATTTTTAGGGAAGGAATGGAGATGCAGATACTGAGAACAGACTTGTGGACACAGTGGAGGAAGGACAGTGGAACAAATAGAGAAAGTAGCATCAGCATATATACACTACCATGTGTAAAATAGATAGCTGGTGAGAAGTTGCTATATAACACAGGGATCCCAGCCAGGTGATCTCTGATGATCTAAAGGAGTAGGATGCGGGGAGGGGAGGGAAGCTCAAGAGGGAGTTGATGTATGTATAACTATGGCTGATTTACATTGTTGTATGGCAGAAATTGTCATAATGTTGTAAAGCAGTTTTCTTCCAATTAATAAACTAAAAAACAAAGAATATATGAGTTTGCACTCCCATGAAAATGGTGTGTGAGTATTATTTCATGTGTGTGCTGAATGACAGTCAAGGTTACATTACTTCAAAAATATTTGCTAATCTGATATTGAAAAATGGCATCTCATTGATTTGCATTTCTTTGGTACTTGGGTTTAATATTTTTCACATGGTAAGACTGTTCAAATTTTTCCTTTTCAAACCAAATTTTGATGAAAAATTGTTACTTTATTACCATCACTACAGAATAATGTAGCTTAATTTTAAAACTTATTTTCTGTGTGACAAACATAGCTAACATAAAATTTGCCATTTTAACCATTTTTAAGTGAACCATTCAGTGGCATTTAATTTATTCACACTGTTTACAACTAAGTTTCACTACTATCCACCTCCAGAACTACTTCATCCTCCTGTACTGAAACTCTCTATACCTATTAAACAGTGATTCCCTGTTCCCCCCTTTCCAGCCCCTGGCAGCCCCCATTCTACTTTCTGTCTATGTGGTTAAGTGTGTAGTTCAGTATCATTAGGTACATTCACAGTGTGCAACTGTCACCATTTCATTCATCACAGCTGTTTCATTATTCCAAACTAGAACTCTATGCCCACTAAATAATAGCTTTCATTCTCCCCTCTGCCATTGTGTTTCTATGAATTTGTCTATTCTAGGTACCTCATATAGATATGTAATGATACTATTGTTCTTTTGTGACCAAATGGCTTGTTTCATTTAGCGTAATGTTGTCAAAGTTCATGCATGTTGTAACATGTGTCAAAATGTCCTTTTTTAAGACTGAATAATATTTCATTATATGTATATGCCAGTTCTGCTTATGCAGTCATCGTTGAAGGACATTTGAATTGCTTCTGCCTTTTGGCTATTGTGAATAATGCTGCTATGAACATGGGAGTGCAGCATAATTTGTTTTTTACTTTTCCATTGTCTTTTGATCTTTAACCATTTAAAAACCAGATTAAAAAAAATTTAGCTGCCATTAAAATGTGTACACGGTTCTTTTGTGCCTTTTTTTTTTTTTTTTAAACATAGCGTGCATTTTTCTTTGCTGCTATTGAAGCATATCATCAAGATGAACAATGCCCTAAAGTCTGGGTTTATGTCCTATTTCTGCTGTCAACCATGATTCCTTAAGTTATTTAGCCTCATAGATCTCTAGTTACTGCATCAGCAAATTAAACATACAATACCTACTTCATAAGGTGTTTAAGAGCAATAAGGTAATGTATGTGTTCAAATTACAAAAAGCTGTTTCTTTATTCAAGTTACTATTATCTATGTAATTTAGACAATTCTATTGCTGGTAATGGAGGTTGAAATTTTTTAAATTATAAAGTTATACTTTGAATGTCATGTACAACTTTTGTTTCAACAGTCTCCTTAAGATACCCATATAAGTAAAATTATTTTGAATCAGAGAATAATTGTTCAGAGAATATGAACAATTTTGTAAATCTGGGTGCGTAGTTCTTACCATAGAGTTTTTCAAAAGGATTATGTAGTTTAGTTGACAGTTGATAACCTTTTTCTCTCACCTCTGAGTTTTACCCTTAAAAATGTGGTGGTGGTTACTTTCTTATAGGGATGGAGTAGTACTTCATTCTTATTTAATATGCTTGTCTTTTTTCTGAACCATTTGATTTAAAAACAGTTTATTTTTTAATAGCAAGTAGATGTTAATGGAAGAAATGTCACTTCCCTTATATGGAAGTAAAGAAAGAACTGCATTAAAGTCCATTTTAAGATATTCTGGTTTGTGTTTTTCATTATTTTATTGAAATCTAGGTGTTATCTCTTAGTAGCTTCTAATACTGGGAATCAGTTTTATAAGAAATTTACTTTACAGGGCTAGATTCACTCACTGGAAATATTCAGAACTCACTTGTTGATGAAGAAAAAGTACACTCTGGTTCAGAACGTGGCTCTCATCAAGGAAAGAAATCTGGGACCAGTAGCAAACTTTCTGTGAAAGATTATGAGCAGACTCTTGATACCGATAGCACTTTGGAAGAAATTTCTGGGCATTCTTTGAGGTAAAGTTATGCATATTTTATACTGGAATTTGTATTTCATTAAAGTTATAATATCATTGATGCTCAGAGAATTCACTTAGTAAATTTATGTATTTTTTATAGTTTTGTTCATAGCTCTAGTCTTTATATTATAGAATATACTCATCTCTCACCTAAACTATTATAGCTACTGCTACAGGAATTCTTTGCCTCTAGCACAATCCACCCTTCTATTCCAAACACGATTTTCACAGTTGTTTTCTTCACTCAGTCATTTGACCAAGCAACTACTCTCCTTAGAATACTCTGGAGCTCACAATTACCCGACAGATCAACACTTAGAGCTTAACTTTATTTGAAGTGTTATCACTAGGCTACCAAAGACTGTCTTACTTCCTTTGTTTATGCAATTTTTCTTCTCAACTGTATTCTTCCACTCTTTAAACATAACCACTTAATACCCTTTTGGTATCATTGTTTATTTGTACCTCTGAACTTTTCGCTTATGCTCAACTTATTAGACAGTTAGATTTTGAAATCTCTTAAATTGATTGTGTAACTTGCACACTGTAATATATTATGCACTTAGCCTATTGCTTACAAATAACTATTGCTTCATGTACAATTCCTGCTCTGTCTGCATGACTTTTATCTGCTATGCTGGTTCTGTTCTTCTGGAAATTTAAGCTCTGAGAAGGCATGGACTTATTTTTTTACTTTAAAACTATTTGCTTTTTCCAATACAGTGTTACATACAGACAATCATTTTTAGTGCTTTCATGTTGCAGATAGTGCCATATTATTAATACCATCATTCCTGTGTCTAAAGTTGAATTTTAATTTCTTTGTCAATGATTTTGGAATTCAGAAAACTTTACCTTTCCTTAAGAGATACCTGATGATTTAACTGGCAAAATTTACAAAGTTAAACATTTCTAAAACTCCAGAGCCAAATAAGTTGATAAATGCCCCATGCTATAGTCTAGACCCCCTACTTCCTCACCTATGGAATTTGACAGTGGATAAAACAATTTAAGGATTTGATACAAAGGAGTCCAGTTTTTTAAAAAAATTATTTAACTTATATTGTCTTATTTGGCTATAGACACTTTCTGTGTCCACATTCTTTTCCTTTGTTTCTTTTTTATATTTTAGAAAACTTATTAATATCATTGGAAACAGCTAGTCTAGGTAAGTCTCTGCAGAGCAAATATGAATTCATCTTGTAAATCCATATGGTGAGATTTATCTTATGAGTCAGTTCAGTTCAGTTTAGTTGCTCAGTCATATCGGACTCTTTGTGACCCCATGGACTGCAGCACGCCAGGCCTCCCTGTCCATCACCAGCTCCCGGAGATTACTCAAACTCACGTCCATTGAGTCAGTGATGTCATCCAACCATCTCATCCTCTGTCATCCCGTTCTCCTCCTGCCTTCGATCTTTCCCAGCATCAGGGTCTTTTCAAATGAGTCACCTCTTCGCATCAGGTGGCCAAAGTATTGGAGTTTCAGCAATTGGAATATTGAGCTTCAGCATCAGTCCTTCCAGTGAACATTCAGGACTGATTTCCTTTAGGATGGACTTGTTGGATCTCCTTGCAGTCCAAGGGACTCTCAAGAGTCTTCTCCAACACCACAGTTCAGAAGCATCAATTCTTCTGCGCTCAGCTTTCTTTATAGTCCCAACTCTCACATCCATACATGACTACTGGAAAAACCATAGCCTTGAGTAGATGGACCTTGTTGGCAAAGTAATGTCTCTGCTTTTTAATATGCTGTCTAGGTTGGTCATAACTTTTCTTCCAGGAAGTAACTGTCTTTTAATTTCATGGCTGTATCACCATCTGCAGTGATTTTGGAGCCCCCAAAAATAAAGTCTGCCACTGTTTCCCCATCTATTTGCCATGAAGTGATGGGACTGGATGCCATGATCTTTGTTTTCTGAATGTTGAGCTTTAAGCCAACTTTTTCCCTCTCCTCTTATGAATACTTTGTTTTAATATTGTGTTGGAATTCTTTCAGGGAAATCTATTAGGAAACAGAAGCAATGATAATTCTTTCTATGTTCTATAAATTGTCAGACTGTTAAAAACAGTATTTCTCTAAACTTCAGAAAATTAAAGGTTACTGGAAGCTAGTAAGTGCCTCTGAAGACTACTTTTATTCAAATTTAAATGCTGGTATAAGAGAAATTTTTACCTTTTAAAACCATGTCATAGTTTTATTAAAGCTAAAAGTAAGCTTGCTTTAGTATGTTGAAATATGCTAACTGCTAACATGCTTTATAGGATATTTGAGTCAGTATATAAATCTTTAGTGCAAAGCAACATGCTTTTTGTTATCAGAAACATTACCTTTAATGAGCTTAATTTATCAAAGAAGGACTTGACCTGTGCCTTGTGTTGAATTAAATGCTTTGAGTTGTTTTAATAAAACTGCTATGAGAGGTTACTTCTTAGAAAGTTCAGGAAAGAACTATAGCATTAAAAAGTGGAAAGAAACAAATGGACATATATATTTAGAGATGGTTAGTATGAAACTTTGCTGTGACTTTTTGGTTAATAAAAGTAATAACAAAAGTAGTTTTGTCATTTTAAATTTTTTAACATAAAATGATATTCTCTTTCAGAGACATTTTAAGGTATTTTTATGAAATAGGCTTTACCTTGCTTTTTTATATGTTTGTAATTTTATTGCTATATAAGATTTTAGTATTCTAGAGGATTTTGCCTGCTACTAAAATAAGTGATTCATAGTAAATTACATTGTAGAGGAAGGAGTTTAGTCCCAACTTAATCAAGACTCCTTTTCCATATTATTTTGAGCAGGGCTTGTCCCTAGCTTCTTCCCCTCTGTAAATCTAGCAATAAAAGGAGTATTTATAGTCATTTATTCAGTGTAGCAACTCTGTTAAAATGAATAAATCAAAACTTTTTAAAGCTAATGTTAATAAGTTTTGCATGTTGTTCTTATTGTTTAGATGGTTTTTGAAGTAGATTTCCTGTCTCTAATGTCTTTATGAAACAAACTTGTAGTGTCTCATCAGATAAGGGAAGATCTCAGAAAACTCCAACTTCTCCCATATCTCCAAGTTCTCAGAAACTGTTGCAGTTTGACCTTCCAGGAACTTCATTAGAAAGATCTAAATCCTCAATAGTAGTGACTCCAACAGGGTTTAAGCCTAATGCACCTTTTGCTGATGTGAACCTGGCTGCCAGCAGAACGACAACAGAGATGGCGTCAACACCAGGCAAGTAGATCCATGCAGCTGTAATTTTAAAAATAGGATATGAATTTATTTCTAAAAATTTATTTCAGTTAAACCATAGAGGAATGTTACTTCAAGTGAATGCAATTACTATTTGAAGTATTAAACAAAAATTGTGCCAGAAAATAAATATTGAAAAGCATGAGAGATTCAGTAGTGGTGACTTTTCCCATCTAGCCAGCATCAGTCAAAAGACACTTGAAAAATGTGTCTTGTGTATGTATTATGTACACTGGCATGGTTTATACGTATGTTCACATGCATACACACTCAAAAAAAGTAGCTAGTAGAATACTATGTACTAAAACGTCACTGTCTTTCCTACAAAGGATAGCAGACTTGTTTTTGGACCTTAAGAAATGAAGTTTAGAAATCAGATGTAATTTCACATGAACTTTTATATATGACAATTATATGTCTTCCAGGTTCTAAGCGCTTTTCTCCTGCTGGCCTCCAGCATCGGATGGCAGCAGAACTCAGTTACTTGAGTGCCATTGAGGAGTCCGTGCGTCAACTATCAGATGTAGAAAGAGTTAGAGGAGTTTCACTTGCTCAACAGGAGAGCGTGTCTCTGGCTCAGATCATAAAGGTATTTGTGGAATTTTCTTTAGCTTTCTGTGTTTTTTTTTCCTCTTTTCTTTGCTATTTAAAATGATCTTAATGATGAGTTAAAAAGAAAACACGAAACTTTAAAGTGCTAAGTAGAAAAAATAGTCTTGTCACACAGTACCTATAAATAATCTTGAGAAAAACTGTCATATGCTAAAAAGATAATTAAACATGCAGTATTTGGCAACAGAACAGTAATACAGTCATTCTCTTTCAAATACTTCATTTTCCACATTCTTTACCTTTTTTTGTTACAGTGTGAAAATTGGCTTATCAAAATTTTTCAATATTTTCTCTTTTTGTGTGACAAGTCAGAAATGACTTAGTTTTGTTTTGTTTTTTTAATACTTTATTTGTACTGAAAAGTTTCTGAGCTCTAAGTGGTAGTACCAGGATAATAGGACTTTTCCTTAAGGAAGCTAACAAAAATCTTAGTGTTCCTTGGTGGAGATGCTATTGGTATCTTAAAAAAAAAAAAAACCTGAGGTGACATTTGCATATAATAAAATACACAGATTTTAAGTGTATAATTTGATGAATTTTGACCATGTAACAACCACCTTAATCAAAATGTATTACACTTTTATCACTCCAGAAGGTTCACCCAGGCCCCTTTTCAGTTAATCTCACCACCCAGAGGCAATTAATATTCTGATTCATATCACCATAGTTTATTCATATCACCATAGTTTATCGCTTCAGTCGTGTCTGACTCTGCGTGACCCCATAGATGGCAGCCCATCAGGTTCCCCCGTCCCTGGGATTCTCCAGGCAAGAACACTGGAGTGGGTTGCCATTTCCTTCTCCAATGCATGAAAGTGAAAAATGAAAGTGAAGTCGCTCAGTCGTGTCCGACTCTTTAGCGACCCCACGGACAGCAGCCCACCGGGCTCCTCCGTCCATGGGATTTTCTAGGCAAGAGTACTGGAGTGGGGTGCCATTGCCTTCTCCTTCTGCCAGTTCTAGAACTTCATAAAATGGAAGTATACTTTGTAATGTGTTGTGTTTAGTTTATTTTATGCAGCATAACATTTTTAAGATTGATCCATTTTGTTGCATGTATGGTGCTTTTGGTTTTTTTGCTGAGTAACATTCCACTGATGATTATATCATGTATATTTATCCATTTAAATTCATTTGGATGAATTTAAATGGATAAATATTTAAATGGATGAATGGATAAAATTCATTTATCCATTCTCTTTGTTGGTGTACATTTGTATTATTTCCAGCTTTTGGCTATCATAAATATTCCTGCTGTGAAATTTTTTTTTCCAATTCTCTGTGTACGGTACAAAATTTTACTTTTCTTGCTTAAATACTTAGGAGTGTAATTGCTTGGGTTAAGTATATATTTATGAGAAAATGCCATTCTTTTTTCCAGAATAATTGTAACATCTTATACTCTGATGGCAGTTATATGAGAGTTCTAGTTGTGTTGTTTCTTTGCTGTTATTGTGTATTCTAGTCATTCTAGTGAGGGTGAGGTAGTATCTCATTATGGTTTTTAATTTGCATTTCTTTTATGACTGATGAAATTGATCTTTTGGTATATTTATGATTCTTCTTGTATCTTCTTTTGTGAATATGTGAGCAAATCATTTGCCTCTTTGATAATTGGGATATTTGTCTTTTAATTATTGAGTTGTAGGAGTTCTTTATATGTTCTAGAACAAATCCTTTTCAGATATATCTCTAATACTGCTTTCCATCCTAGACTTGGGGCTTCCCTGATAGTTCAGTTGGTACAGAATCCGCCTGCAGTGCAGGAGATCCCAATTCGATTCCTGGGTCACAAAGATCCACTGGAGGAGGGATAGACTACCCACTCCAGTATTCTTGGGCTTCCCTTGTGGCTCAGCTGGCTCAGCTGTGCCTGCAATGTGGGAGATCTGGGTTTGGTCCCTGGGTTGGGAAGATCCCCTGGAGAACGGAAAGGCTACCCACTCCAGTATTCTGGCCTGGAGAATTCCATAGGCTCTATAGTCCATGGGGTCACAAAGAGTTGGACATGACTGAGTGACTTTCACTTTCACTCACACCCTAGCCTTGCCTTTTCATTTTTTTAAACTCTGTTTTTTGAAGAGCAGAAGATTTTAATTTTGATGAAGTCTAGTTTTTAATTTTTTTCTTTTATGGGTAGTGCTCTTTGTATTCTAAGAAATCTTTCCTTACCCTAAGATATTAAGATACTCTAACAAAGATATTCTTTTATGTTTTTCCCCAAAACTTTATAGTTTTGCCTTTATATTTAAGTGTGTGAGCTATTTCAAGTTAATTAAGAATTGTGAGAAATGGGTCAAAGTTAATCCTTTCCCTCCCATTCAGATGTTTGATTGTACTAGCACCATTTTCTTAAATTACCTTGACACCTTTATCAACAATTAAGTAATCATATATGTGTTGGCCTGCTTTTGCATTCTGTTCTTTTCCATTGACCTATTTGTCTAGTACCATACTGTTTTACAATAACTTCAGAGTGAGTCTTTTTTCTTCTTTCTTTTATTTTTTCAATTAAAAATTTTTTACTGGAATATAGCTGATTTACAACGTGCTGTTTCGGGTGTACAGCAAAGTGAATCAGTTATACATAGGCATAATAGCCACTCTTTTTTAGGTTCTTTTCCCATTTAGGCCATTACAGTTTATTGAGTAAAGTTCCCTGTGCTATGCAGTGGGTCTTTATTAGTTATTTAATTATCTATTTTATATATAGTAGTGTGTATATGTTAATCCCAATCTCCAAATTTATCCCTCTCTCCCATAGTGGGTCTTGAAATCAGGCTGTAATTACTCCAGTTTTGTTCTTCCCTCAAGATGATTTCAACTTTTCTTTGTTTTTTCTATCTAACTTCTAGAATCAGTTTGTCAGGTTCTACCACAGTTTTTTAAAAGCCTGGTGTAATTTTGATTTGATTGACATTGAATCTACAGATCAGTTTGGGAAGAATTCACATCTTAACAGTATTGCATCTTGTAGTTCATGAACATAATATCTTTCTCTGTTTGTTTAGGTTTTTTAGATATTTCTCTCAACTGTAATTTTCAGTGTAGAGATGTTACACTTTTTAAAAGTTATTCTTAAATTTTATGTCTTTTTGACGATAAATCTTTTCTTTTATTTTTAATTTGATTTTCTAGTTCCATCTTAAAATATCTAGATAGTTTTTTTGAGTGGAACTATTCAGCCTTCCTTCACTCCTCCCAGTAAATAACAACAGTGCTGTCCATTCATTGTGACAGTAAAAGCTCTCCAGACACTTCTAAATGCTCACTGGCGAACAGTGGAGAGGAGCTAATTCCACCTTTGTTAAAAAATCAATGGATTGAGAAATAGCCCTTTTGCAGCTGCCATCTTTTCCTTGAAATCTGAACCACTGATACTATGTAGTATTTTAGGGATTTATTGTAACTCCGGGTTTCCACATATGGCCAGGGCATTGTATGACTTCATATGTAAACTTACCACCTTTAGAGAATCTATATTATTTAGCACCATTCTAGAAGAGATAATAATATATAAATTTATAGATAACATTATATGGAATAATTGTAAGAAAGTGTTAAAAAGGAGACCTTTGGGGTGACGTTTTAATGAAGCTGCTCCTGCAAAGTCAAAGGAGTCATAAAATTGTGACTTATGAAGCATTATTTTTATTTTTACATGTAGGATGTTTTAATGTCCTCCAAAGAGCTGCCTGTAACTTTTGTTTTAAACAAGCTTTTTGATATCAGTTCTTAGTTCTGTATGCCTTGGAAATTTTTTTCTATTATATTATTTGACAAACAGATGGTGGTCACTAAATACTTTCAGATCAGATCAGATCAGTCGCTCAGTCGTGTCCGACTCTTTGCGACCCCATGAATTGCAGCACGCCAGGCCTCCCTGTCCATCACCAACTCCCGGAGTTCACTCAGACTCACGTCCATCAAGTCAGTGATGCCATCCAGCCATCTCATCCTCTGTCGTCCCCTTCTCCTCTTGCCCCCAATCCCTCCCAGCATCAGAGTCTTTTCCATTGAGTCAACTCTTCGCATGAGGTGGCCAAAGTACTGGAGTTTCAGCTTTAGCATCATTCCTTCCAAAGAAGTCCCAGGGCTGATCTCCTTCAGAATGGACTGGTTGGATCTCCTTGCAGTCCAAGGGACTCTCAAGAGTCTTCTCCAACACCGCAGTTTAAAAGCATCAGTTCTTCAGTGCTCAGCCTTCTTCACAGTCCAACTCTCATATCCATACATAACCACAGGAAAAACCACAGCCTTGACTAGACGAACCTTTGTTGGCAAAGTAATGTCTCTGCTTTTGAATATGCTATCTAGGTTGGTCATAACTTTCCTTCCAAAGAGTAAGCATCTTTTAATTTCATGGCTGCAGTCACCATCTGCAGTGATTTTGGAGCCCAGAAAAATAAAGTCTGACACTGTTTCCACTGTTTCCCCATCT
>NW_011494861.1:21468486-21495442 GCF_000754665.1 Bison bison bison
AATAAAGTCTGCCACTGTTTCCCCATCTATTTCCCATGAAGTGATGGGACCAGATGCCATGATCTTCGTTTTCTGAATGTTGAGCTTTAAGCCAACTTTTTCACTCTCCACTTTCACTTTCATCAAGAGGCTTTTGAGTTCCTCTTCACTTTCTGCCATAAGGGTGGTGTCATCTGCATATCTGAGGTGATTGATATTTCTCCTGGCAATCTTGACTCCAGCTTGTGTTTCTTCCAGTCCAGCGTTTCTCATGAAGTACTCTGCAAATAAGTTAAATAAACAGGGTGACAATATACAGCCCTGATGTACTCCTTTTCCTATTTGGAACTAGTCTGTTGTTCCATGTCCAGTTCTAACTGTTGCTTCCTGACCTGCATACAAATTTCTCAAGAGGCAGATCAGGTGGTCTGGTATTCCCATCTCTTTCAGAATTTTCCACAGTTTACTGTGATCCACACAGTCAAAGGCTTTGGCATAGTCAATAAAGTAGAAATAGATGTTTTTCTGGAACTCTCTTGCTTTTTCCATGATCAGCAGATGTTGGCAATTTGGTCTCTGGTTCCTCTGCCTTTTCTAAAACCAGCTTGAACATCAGGAAGTTCACGGTTCACATATTGCTGAAGCCTGGCTTGGAGAATTTTGAGCATTACTTTACTAGCGTGTGAGATGAGTGCAACTAAATACTTTAGATAAATAATAAAGGGTTGATGTGTATGCTATTTACTCTCTTTCCTTTAGGCTCTCATGGGTTGCTTCAAAAGATTTGTGTTAGGAAAACAGCTTTCCATTTAATATAATTTCTGCATTAAAATAGTTTAGTATCTTAGAATTAATAGTTGATCATTTCTTTATTTCTGAAGGCACAGCAACAACGCCATGAAAGAGACTTGGCCCTTTTGAAGTTGAAGGCTGAACAAGAGGCTCTGGAATGTCAGCGACAATTAGAAGAAACCCGAAGCAAAGCAGCTCAGGTAGCTTCTTTTACAAATTTCTATCCTTGAAATCACTTTAGATTTCTTTTAATTTTATAGGAGGCATAAGGAAAGATGTAAATAATAATGTTTTAGTACATTATCCCATGAGTTGATTTTATGTCATTTGACTCTAATAGCCACCTTGTGAAATTTAAGTAGTCACGTCAAGATTTATCCTCAATTTAGAGAAATGGAAACGGAAGTACATGGTAGTTACTTGTCTACAGACACATCAACTTGTAAAGAGTGGAGTTAAGACTTAAACTTCAGCAGTGATTTTAAGATTCCAGATTTTAAACTCTAAATTTTAAGACGTGAAATCCAGATAGTCAAAGTTTGGTCCCCCCCGCCTCAGCAAGGCAGTTGATCCATGAAACTGATTTACATGTTAAAACTAATTTGGATAGGATGAAATTAGACATAAAGAAAGTTATCTTTCCCCCACTTTTATTAACAGGTCCATGCGGAATCATTACAGCAGGTGGTTAAGTCACAACGGGATATGACTGAAGTCCTGCAGGAAGCAACATGTAAAATAGCCACTCAGCAAACAGAGACCGCTCGCCTGACCGCAAATGCAGCACGCCAGATCTGTGAGGTAAGAGCCACTGACAGCACTTTTCCTTTAGGTCTTTTTAGTCAGCCTGAGTACCTTTGGTCTTAGCAGTAGTGGGTCTCTAACATCTAGCAAATGCATGCTTTTAATAAGTGACTTTCAGTGAGGGCCATACCCTATTGAAATGAGGCATCATTTATTGTAATGTGTTGTCCAGGTCAATGATACAGGGGCAAAAGATGCAAAAGAACTCTATATTTTTTCCCCCGAGTAATCTTTTTAAAAAGATTATGTAATGTATACTAATATATATTTACAATAATGTGTGTATGTATATTTACAATAATATTTATCCCTTTTAAGTATACAGTTTTATGATTTTTGACAAATATGTAGGTATAGGCATCTGTGTATATTTCTTATTTATTTATTTATGACTGTGCTGGGTCTTTGTTACCCTGTGCGGGCTTTTCTCTAGTTGTAGTGGGCAGGAGCTACCCCATGCGGTGCATGGGCTTTTCATTGCAGTGGCTTCTCTTGTTGCCGAGCACAGGCTCCAGGTGTGCAGGCTTCACTAGTTGTGGCACGTGGATTCAGTAGTTGTGACTCCTGGGCTGTAGAACACAGGCTCAGTAGTTGTGGCACACAGGTTTAGTTGCTCCATAGCATGTGGGATCTTCCTGGACCAAGGATCGAACCTGTGTCTCTTACATTGGCAGGCACACTCTTTACCACCGAGCCCCAGGGAAGTCCTAGGTATATTTCTTTATCATATCTTTCTATCCCTATAAACACCACCATAATCAAGAAATATCCAGCACTCTTAAAAGTTCCCTCATGCTTTGCAGTCAGTCCCCAATCTCAGTCCCACATGTGTTTGGTATGTAGATGTTTCATTGTTATCCAGAGTGATATTAGTGTCTTTTTTTTTTTCCTTAGTTGTACCAAGTATAAAGCCAGAAATAGTTTTACTGCTGTCTCTGTATAGGATATCATGATCTATACTATAAAGTTTCAGTTTATTTTAGCAGTTACTATTTAGGACTGTTTGTGAAATGATTCTGTTATTAAAAAGCCATGAACCTGCTATATGCTGAGTACTTGGGGTTGTGCAAAAAAGTATAGAGTCTCTTCTCTCAAGAAATTTTAGGTTACAATTAACAAAGGTTTTAAAAACACTTAGTTTGTCAAAGCAATGATGGAATTAACACCAAATAAATAATATATGGCACTAATGGCTAAGAGTAGGGAAAATGTACTTCACATTATTGGTGAAGTTAGAAAATTCTAATTGAGTTTGCTTATTGAAGAAAGATTTAATTTTTGGTTTTAGTTAGTTCAGTCACTCAGTCATGTCCAACTCTTTGAGACCCCATGGACTATAGTACACCAGGCTTCCACGTCCATTACCAATTCCAGAGCTTGCTTAAACTCATGTCCATTGAGTTGGTGATGCCATCCAACCATGTCATCCTCTGTCATCCCCTTCTCCTCCCCGCTTCAATCTTTCCCAGCATTAGTTCAGTTCAGTTCAGTCGCTCAGTCGTGTCCGACTCTTTGCGACCCCATGAACCACAGCACGCCAGGCCTCCCTGTTCATTACTAACTCCTGGAGTCCACCCAAACCCATGTCCATTGGGTCGGTGATGCCATCCAACCATCTCATCCTCTGTTGTCCCCTTCTCCTAAGGCTGTCAATCTTTCCCAGCATCAGGGTCTTTTAAATGAGTCAGCTCTTTGCATCAGGTGGCCAAAGTACTGGAGTTTCAGCTTCAACATCAGTCCTTCCAATGAATATTCAGGATTGATTTTCTTTAGGATGGACTGGTTGGATCTCCTTTTAGTCCAAGGGACTCTAAAGAGTCTTCTCCAACACCACAGTTCAAAGCATCAATTCTTCAGTGCTCAGCTTTCTTTACAGTCCAACTCTCACATCCATACATGACCACTCGAAAAACCATAGCCTTGACTAGACAGACCTTTGTTGACGAAGTAATGTCTCTGCTTTTTAATATGCTGTCTAGGTTGGTCATAACTTTCATTCCAAGGAGTAAGCGTCTTTTAATTTCATGGCTGCAGTCACCATCTGCAGTGATTTTGGAGCCCAGAAAAATAAAGTCAACCACTGTTTTCCCATCTATTTACCATCAGGGTCTTCTCTAATGAGTTGGTTCTTCCCATCAGGTGGCCAAAGTATTGGAGCTTCAGCATCAGTCCTTCCAGTGAATATTCAGGACTGATTTCCTTTAGATTGACTGATTTTATCTCCTTGCGGTCCAAGGGACTGTCAAGGGGCTTGTCCAAACCATCATTCAGAAGTATCAGTACTTCAGCATTCAGCCTTCTTGGTGGTTCAGCTCTCATATCCGTACATGACTGCTGAAAAAACCATAGCTTAGAGTAGACAGACCTTTGTCGGCAAAATAATGTATCTGCTTTTTGATATGCTGTCTAGATTTGTCATAGCTTTCCATCCAGGAGCAAGCATCTTTTAATTTCATGACTGCAGTCACCAACAGAAGTGATTTCAGAAACCCCCAAAATAAAGTCTCTCACAGTTTCCATTGTTTCCCTATCTATTTGCCATGAAGTGATGGGACCAGATGCCATGATCTTAGTTTCTTGAATGTTGGGTCTTAAGCCAACTTTTTCACTGTCCTCTTTCACTTTCATCAAGAGGCTCTTTAGTTCCTCTTCACTTTCCACCATAATAGTGGTGTCATCTGCATATCTGAGGTTATTAATATTTCCCCTGGCAAATTGATTTCAGCTTGTGCTTCATTCATCCCAGCATTTCACATGATGTATTCTACATAAGTTAAATAAGCAGGGTGACAGTATACAGCCTTGATGTACTCCTTTCCCAATTTAGAACCAGTCTGTTGTTCCACATCCAGTTCTAACTGTTGCTTCTTGACCTGCATATCGATTTCTCAGGGGGCAGGTCAGGTGGTCTGGTATTACCATCTCTTTAAGGATTTTCCACAGTTTATTGTGATCCAGGCTTTGGTGTAGTCAGTAAAGCAGAATTAGATGTTTTTCTGGAGCTCTTGGTTTTTGATGATCCAGTGGATGTTGGCAATTTGATCTCTGGTTCCTCTGCCTTTTCTAAATCCAGCCTGAACATCTGGAAGTTTTCAGTTCATGTAGTTTTGAAGCCTAGCTTGGAGAGTTGTGAGCATTACTTTGCTAGTGTGTGAGATGAGTGCCGTTGTGGGGTAGTTTGAACATTCTTTGGTATTGGCTTACTTTGGGATTGAAATGGAAACTGACCTTTTCTAGTCCTGTGGCCTCTGCTGAGTTTTCCAGATTTGCTGGTATATTGAGCGCAGCACTTTCACAGCATCATCTTTTAGGATTTGAAATTGCACAGCAGGAATTCCATCACCTCCACTAGATTTGTTCATAGTGATGCTTCCTAAAGGCCACTTGACTTCAGGATATCTGGCTCTAGGTGAGAGATCACACCATTATGGTTATCTGGGTCATTAAGATCTTTTTTGTATAGTTCTGTGTATTCTTGCCACCTTTTCTTAATATCTTCTGCTTCTATTTATTTTTTTTTGGTTTACTGTGGCCTATTTTAGACTTGAAGACTTTCTGCTTAGTAATTCATAGATTGTTATAGTTAGGTAAAACCTTAGAAATCCTGTGGTCTACCTCTGTTTATTTTATAAAGATGTGAAACTTCAAGAATCTAAATGACTTGCCCACAATATGTTACCCTATTATGGTAGAATTTGCTTGCTTTCAATACAGTGATCTTTCCAAGACACTCTACTCTCTCTCATTTCTTCTGTGACATTACCTTTTTGCTTCTTCTTTGCCTTCTGTCTGTTCATATTTAGATGGCGGAGTTGACTCGAACTCATATCTCAGATGCCATCACTGCTTCAGGAGCTCCCCTGGCAGCACTATATGATCACCAGCGGCAGCACGCGCCAGACTTTGTGAAACAACTAAGGACAAGAGCTGAAACAGATAGGTTAATATCCAGTCATTCAGCAAATATGTAATGAATATCTGTTATGTTCCAAGCACTGTTGTGGGTACTGAAAATATAGTTATGGACATATAATCTAGTGGGGAAGAGAGACATTAATCAAATGCTCTTTTAGGTGAGTAAGCACAAATTAAGATAAGTATTACGAAAGAAAGGAACATTTGTTTTTGAGATATACAGCAAAGGAGTTTGAATAACATGGAAGTCAGAGAAGATTTTCCTGAGGAAGTAAAGCTAATGGTGAGATCTAGTGGATGAAAAGGAATCAGTGATATAAAGGAGATAAGGAATAGGCAGGTCAGTGCATGCAAAGGTGGAAAAGAAAGTGAAAGAACACCAAGAAACTGGAGGCAGAGGGCGAAAGGAGAAAGGTAGGAGATGATGCAGGAGTCAGATCATGGTAGAACTTGGCAGATCCTCTGGATTTTGGAGTTTATTCTAGGAGCAATGAAAAGTCGCTAGAGAGTTTTTTAGGCAGTGCTGGGTGATGTCATCATGTCTGTGTGTATATATTTTTTATATCAGCTTTGTCTCTAGTTCATAGATTTTTTTGTCTATTCACGTTCATTGATAATTGAGGTGATTTGTGTTTATTTTGCATAGTAAATAGATATTCTTTAATGTGTTATATACTTTTCTATGAACAAATACCTTTCTCAAATAGTTCGTAACCCATATTTCATAATTTCTATTCAAGATTTTATCTCAATATTAAACAGTATTTAAAATCTTTCTCTTATTTGAGACTTTAAATGTTTTAATCAGTTTTTCTTTTCTTTGTAGGAAAAGTCAATCTGGTTCACTTTCTCAGAGTAAAGAAGGAACCCTTGACTCTAAGCATCAGAAATTTTCCCCTTCGTATGATAGTTATTCTGAGTCTTCAAGATACAAGAATCGTGATAGAAGGTGAAGACAGTTTGATTTAGTAAAGTTTGACAAATGGCTTAGACATTGCTTTTTTAAAATTCTTTTGTCTTATTTCTTTAAATGAAATAGTGTTTTCCCTTCTGTTCTGGCTTCCCTGATTTTTAGCCCATTTATGAAATAGTTGTTTCATGTAATAATATAGCTACCATTCCTTGACAATCTACTGTACAAGTACTGTAAGAATTGTTTTTACTGCATTTAATCTTCACAACAACCTTCCAAGACAGATGTTATTGTCATTTTTTAGGTAAGGGAACTAAGGATCATGGAGATGTTAAGAAACTTATCTATAATCACATAGCTAGTAGCACATCAAAAAATTGAACCATGATGTATCTGGCTTGAGAGTACACTGCTTTGCTGATATCCATATTTTTTGACATTACTGTATGTACTAATTTTTATCATTATGAAAGAAGATTGAATACTTTGTCATTGATACTTGATACTTGGTAACATCTGTAATTTTCAGTGATGGATCTGTCCTTCGATTAAAAAGTTTTAGAGGCTACTTTCCATCATTCCTAGAGATAGGATACCTATGTTATCAAAGTATACTAAAACCTCAATTTAAAATATTAAATCATGAGACTGAAAAATATGAAAATTAATGGGGGTTAAGTACCAACAGTTATTAAGTACTTTCATACTTAATAACTGTTGTGTGGAACTGTTGTGTGGAAAAAGTGTCTGGAACTATGTGACTTTCATTTAACCTTCACTGACAATTTAGGCCATCACCTGAGTTCCTGCAGTGGTCTCCTAATAGGTTTTCCTGTCCTTTAACCTTTCCCTTCCTCTATTCATTAACCACATGGCAACCAGAGTGATTGTTTGAAAATTTGCAGCCGATTGGTTATTTACCTCTTTGAAACATCAGTGTTTCCTCAGAGCCGCTTAGTACAGCACAGAAGTCCCTTTGTGATTAAGCCTTTAGTCCATCTCCAGCTCTGTCACTTGGCATTTCCCCTCTTACCATATTTTACTAGTTCTAACTACTTCATTTCTCTAAGAGCCTTGCTCTCTTTGTCTCCTGTGCCATTACATGCTGTCCCTTCTTTCTAGACCCTCCCTACTCCATTTCATTTACTATAGTTTTACTTCCCCTTTAAGAATCAGTATTAGCCCCTCATCTGCTTTAGACATCCCTTCTGTGTTTACCCACAGCAATCCAAGTGTAACTATTACAGCCATTAGCAGCTTCTATATTCTTACTCCTTTACTTATTACTTGTAGACTGAACTTGGAGCTCTTTGAGGACTTCATTTTCATCACCCCCGCAATGAAACCCTATACCCATTAGCAGTCAGTTCGTATGTCCCTTCTTTCCCAGCTTCTGGCAACAACTAATCTACTCTTTGTTTTCTATGGATTTTTGTCTATTTTGGATATTTCATATGAATAGCACCATTCAATAGGTGGCTCTTTGGAACTGGCTTCTTTGACTTAGCATAATGTTTTCAGAATTCATCTATCATGTATCAGTACTTTTCCTTTCTATAGCCAGATACTCTATTGCATGGATGTCCCACATATATCCATCAGTTGATGGACTTTAGGATTTTTTTCATTTTTTTTTTTGCTCTTGTGAATGGTGCCACTGTGTACTGATTCATTCATGTACAAATTCTTGTGTGGATATATTTCATTTCTCTTGGGTATATACTTAGGAAAGGAATTGTAACTCTGTTTAACATCTTGATGATATGCCAAACTGTTTTCCAAAATAGCTGCTCTGTTTTACATTTTCACGAGGAATATAAAGATTTTCCACATCCTTACTAACACTTCTTGATAGGCTGATGAAGACTGTGTGATTCCTATATCCCTAGAGCTTAGCAATATGCCAAGTACATAGGTAGGCAGTCTACTACATGTTTATCGAGTGAATGATTGGCACATAACTGCTAAGTAGAAGAATTGAGATTAACCGCATACCCTACTGATTGCAAAGCGCTTGTGGTCTCTTGCATTCTTTTACCTTATAGCTTTATTATACAATTTATCCTTTCAAAAACGTTTATTAAGTCAGACAAATAATTATGTAATATTCTGATAAGTACCATCATAGAAATCTGCACACACAGTATAAACACAGAAAAAGAAGTGACCAAACCCTCTTTGAGAGTAGAGAAGGGGTCTACAAACAGTTTGCAGAAATGCTACTTCAACTGAGTCTTGAATTCATTAAGCACAGAGGAAAGGTAGGGCGTGTCACAGGAGGGAAATAGCTTATTCAGGGGACCTTAAAACTTGGCTCATGGTTGGCTATGTATTTATATTTAGTGAATAGATAAAGAAAGCAAAGAGGGAGGGAGGAAAATACTAAACTTTAAAACAAGTTCACTAAGCATTTGGAAACCCGAGGCTTAAAGTAAGGAGAAGAGCAGAGCTAATGATACAGACTTGAGGCTTACTCCAGATGATAGCAGTAGAAATTATAGATATGCATAAGATTGTCTAAGGAGAGTATAGAGCATAAAGGAGAAAGAAACCAAAACCCTAAGAAGCACAATCATTTTAAGAAAAGATAGAAAAATTAAAAGGAAGTGAAAGAAATACAGGAAAACTTGCTAGGGAGGTAGGGAGAGAAGCAGGGGGGAGTAGAGTCAGGGAATATAAGAAAGGAGAGCCCTTTTATCATTTAATTTTGTTGTAATTTCAAGCTTACAAAAGCATTGTAAGAATAATACAAGTTTCCCAAATATCTTTCCCCCAGATTACTCTACTGTGTTAACATTTTACTACATTTGCTTAGCAAGTTTTTAAAGGAAGAAGATAAGAGATTCATATCACCTGATGTAGAAAAATAAATTATCTATTGGATGTGATAGTTAGAATTTAGGTAGAGTTTACAAGAACAGTTCCAATTAGAGCAGGTGGGAAATGAGGCAGGCTTCAATAAATTATGAGGTTGATGAAAAGTAAGGAAGTGGAAACAGCAAGTAGAAGCCCCTTTTACTAGTAGATTGATTGATTTTAAAATGAAAGGCAAAAAGGGAATGAGAGCCTGAGAATAGTCGTTCCCCATCATTACTATTTAAAAGTGAAACCTCTTCTGCTACTCATCTTTTCTAAAATAGTTTCTTCTCAGACTTAGGTCTAAGTGGCATTTTTATGTTTTATATCTTTCATTGTTTCAAATCTTGATCATAAGGCACATTTCCTTGGCCAAATAAGTTACTTTGAAATTATATCCGTATTTTGTTGCCTTAATTTTTTTTCTCATTTGTTTCCATAATATGCCTAAACAGGAGTAGTAGTGGTAGCAGCCGTCAAGAAAGTCCTTCAGTTCCATCTTCTAAGGAAAATGAGAAGAAACATCATGGTGAAAAGATGGAGAGTTCTATTGATGAACAGGTTCAGACCGCTGCTGATGATTCTTTTCGAAGTGATAGTGTACCATCTCTTCCTGATGAAAAAGGTAACTTTGTTTGCACATATATGTGTAATTACTTATGTGGGGAGGCTTCTGAGCCCTTCCAGATATTTGTGACTGAGCTAATTAGTATAGTTAGAACATGGTGATATTATAGACAGGTTTCATGTTTGATATTAAATGTGTTCAGGTAAAACTGTTTCAAATGCACCATGCCTTGATGGTGCATTTATTAGTAACATTGCTAATATTTTACATGATTGTGTGTCATGATCCTAAAGGGAGGCAAAACTAAATCTAGGAGAATGTGCATGTGAATGGAAAATATATATTCAATACTGAAAAAAACTACTTTTCTCCTATTGTAGGTATGTAACATGACCATAAGAAGGAAAATACATTATTAGACCTTTAAATTTTAAACAATATAGTAAGGATACAATTTCTTATAAATGATGATGCCATCAGATATATTAATTAGAATAAACTCATTACCTAACTCCTCCTGGATCATAAACTAAACGTGTACACCTGTCAAATCAAGAATAGTAAATAATACAGCAAAGAAAATAAAATTTGGCAACAAATGGCACCTTTAAGACATTAACTCAACAAATTAACAGCCTCATTTTTAGATATGCTCTTAAATAACTTTATTAAGCAGTGTTTTTGATCGATAGTCTAAAACTCTGTTCAAAGCAGGATGAGCTAGACAATCTTTGGAAAGTAAGAAGAAAATATTTAAATTTATTCATCCTTTAAATATTTTTTTTGTAAATTTTATAGTGAGTATAAAATAGGGGTGCGTGCTAAGTCGCTTCAGTGGTGTGCGACTCTTTGCGACCCTGTGGACCATACCCTGAGGGGCTCCTCTGTCCATGGGATTCTCCAGGCAAGAATACTGGAATGGGTTGCCGTTTCCTCCTCCAGGGGATCTTCCGAACCCAGGGATCAAAACCAGTGTCTCTTGCATGTCTCCTGCATTGGCAGGTGGGTTCTTTACCACTGGGAAGCCCTAATATAGGGTATAGTAGTCTATAGTTATGGCAGCCCTAGCTGATTAATACAGATGTTGGTACCTAGAAGTGAGGTGCTGCTATACTTTAAGTGTGAAAGTGGCTTTGAAACTGGATAATGAGTAAAGGATAGAACAGTTTTGAGGTTCATGCAAAAAAAAGCTCACATTGCCCTGCAGAGATTATTGGTAGGAATATATATATATATTAAAGGTGATTCTGATGGAGTCTGATAAAGGTGGAAATAAGGAACATCTTGGGCTTCCCTGATGACTCAGTGGTAAAGAACCCACCTGCCAACGTCAGAGGCGTGGGTTCGATTCCTGGGTCAGGAAGATCGCTTGGAGAAGGAAATGGCAACCCATACCAGTATTCTTGCCTGTGAAATCCCATGGACAGAGGATCCTGGCAGGCTACAGTCCATGGGGTCGCAAAAGAGTTGGACACCACTTAGTGATTAAACAACAACAAGGAACATGTTACTAGAAATTGGAAGAAAGACAGTCTTTGTTATACAGTGGCAAAGAACTTAATTAAACTTGTTCTAGTGTTTGTGGAAGTTCAGTTCAGTTCAGTCACTCAGTCGTGTCCGACTCTTTGCAACCGCATGGACTGCAGCACTCCAGGCCTCCCTGTCCGTCACCAACTCCCGGAGCCTACTCAAACTCATGTCCATCGAGTCAGTGATGCCATCCAACCATCTGATCCTCTGTTTCTCCTCCCGCCCTCAATCTTTCCCAGCATCAGGGTCTTTTCCAGTTAATCAATTCTTTGCATCAGGTGGCCAAAGTATTGGAGTTTCAGCTTCAGCATCTGTCCTTCCAATGAATATTCAGGGATGATTTCCTTTAGGATTGACAGGTTTGATCTCCTTGCAGTCCAAGGGACTCTCAAGAGTCTTCCCAACACCATAGTTTAAAAGCAGCAATTCTTCGACACCCAGCTTTCTTTTTGTCCACTCTCACATCCATACATGACTAGTGAAAGAACCATAGCATTGACTAGACAGGCCTTTGGTGGTAAAGTAACGTCTCTGCTTTTCAGTATGCTGCCTAGGTTGGTCACAGCTTTTCTTCCAAGAAGCAAACATCTTTTAATTTCATGGCTGCAGTCACCATCACCATCTGCAATGATTTTGGAGCCCCCAAAAATGAAGTCTGCCACTGTTTCCACTGTTTCTGCATCTATTTGCCATGAAATAATGGGACCGGATGCCATGATCTTAGTTTTCTAAATGTTGGGTCTTAAGCCAACTTTTTCACTCTCCTCTTTCACTTTCATCAAGAGGCTTTTGAGTTCCTCTTCACTTTCTGCCATAAGGGTGGTGTCATCTGCATATCTGAGGTTATTGATATTTCTCCCGGCAATCTTGATTCCAGCTTGTAACTTCATCCAGCCTGGCATTTCTCATGATGCACTCTGCATATAAGTTAAATAAGCACTGTGACAATATATAGCCTTGACATACTCCATTCCTGAATTGGAACCAGTCTGTTGTTCCATGTCCAGTTCTAACTGTTGCTTCCTGACCTCCATACAGATTTCTCAGGAGGCAAGTCAGGTGGTCTGGTATTCCCATCTCTTTTAAGGATTTTCCACAGTTTGTTGTGATCCACACAGTCGAAGGCTTTGGCATAGTCAATAAAGCAGATGTTTTTCTGGAACTCTGTTGGTTTTTTGATGATCCAGTGGATGCTGGCAATTTGATCTCTGGTTCCTCTGCCTTTTCTAAATCCAGCTTGAACATCTGGAATTTCATGGTTCACGTACTGCTGAAGCCTGGCTTGGAGAATTTTGAGCATTACTTTGCTGGTGTGTGAGATGAGTGCAATTGTGCGGTAGTTTGAACATTGTTTGACATTGGCTTACTTTGGGATTGGAATGAAAACTGACCTTTTTCAGTCCTGTGGCCACTGCTGAGTTTTCCAGATTTGCTAGTATATTGAGTGCAGCACTTTCACAGCATCATCTTTTAGGCTTTGAAATAGCTCCATCACCTCTGCTAGTTTTGTTCGTAGTTTTGCTTCCTAAGGCCCACTTGACTTCACATTCCGGGTTGTCTGACTGTAGGTGAGTGATCACACCATCGTGGTTATCTGAATCATGAAGATCTTTTTTGTATAGTTCTGTTGTGTATTCTTGCCACCTCTTCTTAGTATCTTCTGCTTCTGTTAGGTCCATACCGTTTCTGTCCTTTATTATGCCCATCTTTGCATGAAATGTTCCCTTGGAATCTCTAATTTTCTTTAAGAGATCTCTATCTAGTCTTTTCCTTTTTGTTGTTTTCCTCAATTTCTTTGCATTGATAATTGAGCAAGGCTTTCTTATCTCTCCTTGCTATTGTTTGGAACTCTGCATTCAAATGGGTATATCTTTCCTTTTCTCCTTTGCCTTTAGCTTCTCTTCTTTTCTCAGCTATTTGTAAGGCCTCATCTGACAACCATTTGCCTTTTTGCTTTTTTTTTTTTTTTTACTTTTTCACTCTCCTCTTTCAGTTTCATCAAGAGGCTCTTCTTCACTTTCTGCCATAAAGGTGGTGTCATTTGTATATCTGAGGTTATTGATATTTCTCCCAGTGATCTTGATTCCAGTTTGTAATTCATCCATTACAGCATTTCTTATGATGTACTCTGCATATAAGGTAAATAAGTATGGTGACAATATACAGCCTTGACATATTCCTTTCCTGATTTGGAACCAGTCTGTTATCCCATGTCCAGTTCTACCTACATACAGGTTTCTCAGGAGGCAGGTCAGGTGGTCTGGTATTCCCATCTCTTTCAGAATTTTCCACAGTTTGTTGTGATCTGCACAGTCAAAGGCTTTGGCATAATCAATAAAGCAGAAGTAGATGTATTTTCTGGAACTCTCTTGCTTTTTCAATGTCCAATGGATGTTGGCAATTTGATCTCTGGTTCCTCTGCCTTCTCTAAATCCAGCTTGAACATCTGGAAGTTCACAGTTCATGTACTGTTCAAGCCTGGCTTGGAGAATTTTGAACATTACTTTGCTAGCGTGTGAGATGAGTGCATTGTGCAGTAGTTTCAGCATTTTTTGGCATTGCCTTTCTTTGGGATTGGAATGAAAACTGACCTTTTCTAGTCCTGTGGCCACTGCTTAGTTTTCCCAGTTTGCTGGCATATTGAGTGCAGCACTTTCACAGCATCACCTTTTAGAATTTGAAATTGCTCAAGTGGAATTCCATCACCTCCACTAGCTTTGTTCATAGTGATGCTTCCTAAGGCCCACTTGACTTCGCATTCCAGGATGTCTGGCTCTAGGTGAGTGATCACACCATCATCATTATCTGGGTGGTGAAGATCTTTCTTGTATAGTACTTGCATTTCTTCTTCTTCGGATGGTCTTGATCCCTGTCTCCTGTACAGTGTCATGAACCTCTGTCCATAGTTCTTCTGACACTCTATCAGATCTAATCCTTTGAATCTATTTGTCACTTCCACTGTATAATCATAAGGGATTTGATTTAGGTCATACCTGAATGGTCTATTGGTTTTACCTACTTTCTTCAATTTAAGTTTGAATTTGGCAATAAGGAGCTCATGATCTGAGCCACAGTCAGCTCCTGGTCTTGTTTTTGCTGACTGTATAGAGCTTCTCCGTCTTTGGCTGCAAAGAATATAATCAATCTGTTTTTGGTATTGACCATCTGGTGATGTTCATGTGTAGAGTTTTGTCTTGTGCTGTTGGAAGAGGGTGGTTGCTATGACCAGTGCGTTCTCTTGGCAAAACTCTGTTAGCCTTTGACCTGCCTCATTTTGTACTCCAAGGCCAAATTTGCCTGTTACTCCAGGTAGCTCTTGACTTCCTACTTCTGCATTCCAGTCCCCTATAATGAAGATGACATCTTTTTTGGGTGTTAGTTCTAGAAGGTCTTGTAGGTCTTCATAGAACCATTCAGCTTCAGCTTCTTCAGCATTACTGGTTGGGGCATAGACTTGGATTACTGTTGTATTGGATGGTTTGCCTTGGAAATGAGCAGACATCATTCTGTCGTTTTTGAGATTGCATCCAAGTACTGGATTTTGGACTCTCCTGTTGACCATGATAGCTACTCCATTTCTTCTAAGGGATTCTTGCCCGCAGTAGTAGATACAATGGTCATCTGAGTTAAATTTCACCCATTCCAGTTCATTTTAGTTCAGTGATTCCTAAAATGCCAATGTTCACTCTTGCCATCTCCTGTTTGACCACTTTTAATTTGTCTTGATTCATGGACCTGACATTCCAGGTTCCTATGGAATATTGCTCTTCACAGCATTGGACTTTACTTCCATCACTAGTCACATCCACAACTGTGTGGTGGTTTGCTTTGGCTCCATTTCTTCACTCTTTCTGGAGTTATTTCTCCACTCTTCTCCAGTAGCATATTGGGCACCTACCGACCTGAGGAGTTCATCTTTCAGTGTCATACCTGTTTGTCTTTTCATACTGTTCATGGGGTTCTCAAGGTAAGAATACTGAGGTGGTTTGCCATTCCCTTCTCCAGTAGGCCATGTTTTGTTGAAAGTGGAAATTAAAAGTGATGACCCTGGATATTTAGCTGAGGAGATTTCTAAGCAAAACATTGAAGGCCTGGCCTAGTTTCTTCTTACAGCTTATAGTAAAATGTGAAAGAAGAAATAAATTGAAGGAATTATTAAGCAAAAAGGAACCGGAATTTGAAGATTTGGAAAATTCTCAGCCTGTGCATGTTGTAAAAAAAAGGAGAAAGCGAGTTCTGGAGAGAACACTAAGGGCACAAGTAGACAGTTACTTCATAAGAAACCGCCCGTGGATTTAATCAGCCACCTCAGCATGTTCAGCTGAAGCCAGGAGTACACATGGGATTATATGAGCAGAGACACAACCAGTTTGGATTAAAGGGCAAGAGACAGGATGAAAAAGGAAAGCTTTCAGACTTCTGGGATTCTGTGGGATGAGACATTAGAGCTATCCAACAGTGAACATGCCTATAGAAGATTAAGGTGGCTAGAATTGATGGGGCAACCAAGATCCAAAGAAATTAAAACTTTGAAAAACTAATATGAGGAAGAAAAAAAGAAAAAATCTAAGTCACTTTGGTTTGGCAATGATTTGTTAAATATAACACCAAAAGTACAATCCATGAAGGAAGAAATTGACAAGATGTACTTTATTAAAATTTTTTAAATTCTGCTCTATGAGAGAGATTATTAAGATAATGAAAAATTATAGACTATTAAAAAATATTTGTACAAAAACACATATTGGATAATAGACTTATATCCAGAGTACATAAAAGACTCTTAAAACTCAACAGGAAAATCAGCAACCCAGTTAAAAAATATGCAGAGATCTAAACAGATACTTCATTGAAGAAAACATACAGATGAAAATTAAAATCTCAGTGAGATAGTGTAACTTGCTTATCAGAATGACTGAAATCCAAAATAACAACAAATTGGTGGCAAGGATCCTGGGCACCAGGAACTTGAATTGATCACAGATGAGAATGTAAAATGGCATGGTGCCTCGGGATGACATATTCACAGTATTTAATAATGACCCAGTAGTCATATGCCTAGGTATTTACCTAGTGATCTGAAAGCTTAAGTCCACACAAAAATCTATATGTTTAATGTTTATGGCATCGTTATTCACAATTACTAAAAAACTGGAAGTAATCAAGATGTCTCATGGGGGGAATGGATAAACAAACTGCTAAATCTAGGCAGTAGAATACTGTTCAGCAAGGAACAATTTGATTCATGGACCAACACGAATCAATTTTAAGTGAATTTTACTGAGTGCAGTTAGCAAGCCCCCAAATCATATATATTGTATGATTCCATTTATATGACATTCTGGAAAAGGCCAAACTATAGGGGTGGAAAACAGATTAATATTTCCCAGGTATCAAGTGGAAGACAAAGTGTTAGACTACAAAGAGATGCACAGAAGAACTTTTAGTGTGAAACAGCTGTTACGTAATAAAGTATTGTGTGTTCAGCATGTACTGTCTGATGTGCATTTGTCAAAACCCTAAAACTGTACATTACAAAGAGTAAGCTGTAACATATGCAAACTAAAGACACACACACCAACCAGGATGTTGGAATGGGGAGGTCCCAGGATGCAATGTCTGTGACAAATCAGCCTAAATGCAGTACAAATGAATAGCATAACCGCACTGAAGGGGTAGGGGTGGAGGGAAAAGGAGCTGGCCCAGATAAGTTTGGAAAATGGTATCTTCCAGTAGGAATTGTAAGCTTAAATACAAAAGAAATAGTATAAAAACTCTGTATTCTAGTTGGTAAGTTTGTTTTTTACAGATGGACAGTTTACAGTTGTTTACATATCTGATGGGGTTGAACAGATAAGTAAATGGATGTTAAATTGTGGGAAATAGATTTCTCAGTGTTGGAGATAGAAATCATAGACATACAAGAAAGGAAGACTAGAATGAATCCTGTGATACAGGATTAGAGTCAGAAACATCAGTATGGATCATGTTTGGATGGGTGGATGGATACAGGAACGTGTGTGTGTGTGTGTGTGTGTGTGTAGATGGGTTGGTATACCTGCAGTTATTAATATTACTTGACTCTCTCCACTGAGAGTGAAGAGAGAAGCTCTGTCCACTGAGAGAGAGTGGAGAAGCAACAATGTCCTAGGAGTTATAAGGACAACCATGCCAAGATTGTGGTTTCTAAATATTCTCCAATAAAAGAAACCAGAGCTCTTTGGAGAAATGACTGACTCTAGGACTATACAGGGAAAATATGAAGTGAAAGAAGGGATTGAAGGGCAGGGGGAATGTCAAAGGCGCACAGGAACCAACCTAAAAGAGCTGTTATGTTTTTAATTAAGCATGGGATTGAGGAATTTCTAAAAATTTTTTCATTTGCATTTCTTTAACTTCTAGTCATGTTAATCTTTTTTTAAAAACTTAATTTTGGCCATTAATATTTCCTTTGTGAAGCATCATATCATGGCAGTTTTTCATTTTTCTGTAGGGGTATTTGTTGTTTAGTTTCTCAGTTGTGTCCAACTCTGTGACCCCATCGACTGGTTTTCTGATTGATTTATAAGAGCTCTTTATATATGAAGTACATCACACTTTTGCCATATTTCTTGTACTAGTATTTTTAGATAGTTTAGGGTTTTTTCTGTTTCTTGTTTGTAAAGTGAGTGAATTTTGCTTATTATTCCATGCCTATTAATAACTAGTGTTCAGTTCTTTAATTTGTTAGATGGTCCTGTAAAGATGCAACAGGGGCTACTAATTGAATATCTACTGAAACCTTTGTAATGGTAATGCCTACTTGCTCCATATTCTTTTAGATTCAACTTCTGTTGCAACAGAATATTCCCTGAAATTTGATGAATCCATGACAGAAGATGAAATAGAAGAAAAATCATTTCGATCTTTACTACCTTCTGAGAGTCATCGCAGATTTAACATGGAAAAGAAAAGAGGCCATCATGATGACTCTGATGAAGAAACTTCTCCAGAAAAGACTACCCTGTCCTCTGCCAAGGTGTGTTTCAGTTTACCCGTGGAGATACTTCATATATAGTTATGGATATGCTCTCTCAAAGGTGTGAAGTATCATTTTGTATTTGAACTCAGTTGTCAGCTACCAGAATATTTTTCCTAAGGTACCAATTTTGGGGTTTTTTTTTTGGGGGGGGGGAGTATAGAATTTAGCTTTTCTTTCCTTATAAAGTAGCTTAACAAATATATTCCTCGAAATAATACATAGGACCTTTGAGGATGTGAGCCAGAGTTATGTCTTGAGCTTTTTCATTCACTTCAGTCTTACAACACTTTATTCCATTAAAAAAAATTGCATTTATATAATCCTTCTTATTAAATTTTAAGCCTTTTGGATAACAGGGACAAATTCTTACCATCTTTACATCCCTGGGACAGTGCCTGACTTACTCTAGTTATTTGTTAAAATTTTATTGGGTAAATAAATTGGCAGTTGAGTGTTACTTTCTCTCTCATGTGCCTTTTTTTTGAAGAATGTTCTTTAACATGGTTGGCAGCCTTTCTATATACATAATTTATTTTTATAAGTGCATACCTCTTTTAATGAAGTTAATTAAGTTCCAAAAGGTATATACAGTGATCAAGATGACTTAAACTCTCTAACTCAGGAGCTGAGCATGCCATTCTCAGGAGGACAAGACAGCTTTTCTAAATTTACTATGGAGATGGTTCGACAATATATGAAAGAAGAGGAAATGAGAGCAGCTCACCAGTCTTCACTCCTGCGTCTCCGTGAAAAGGCCTTGAAGGAGAAAACTAAAGCTGAACTAGCCTGGTTAGAGCATCAGAAAAAGTAAGTTCTTTCAATGAACATAATTTTGACTGTTCAGTTTCTCCTTTTGTGAAATGCTTTGTTTTTAAAGATGTTTTTGTTTCCTCATTTAATTTGATCAACCTTGTTTCTCAGGCTAGAAGTATAGCAGTCATTGTTGAATCATGTTGCTTTCAAGACCTCCTACTCATATAACATTCTCTTTGTATTTCTTTCATCACTTAACTGACTCTTATATTGTTATTTTATGCTTAATTACTTTATTGTGTTATAGATTCTCAAAGCTATTCTATCTTTAAAGGACATAGTCTAAGATTTGCTTATATCACATATCCAATAAAATATTGGTTGGGATAGGAATTGTTGCATAAAGCAACTGTTTTCTACATTTGAAAATGTTAAATGATTTAAAAATTTTAAGGGGTTGAGAATTCTTGATATTAGAATAGGAATTTAAACTAATTTTGTCTCAATGGGAATGATTGCAGACATCTACGAGATAAAGGTGAAGATGACAAAATGCCCCCACTCCGGAAGAAACAGCGTGGTTTGCTCTTAAGGTTGCAGCAAGAAAAGGTATGTTTGGAAAAACAAAGGGGACAAATTAGATTGTGAAATCTATTATTTCGCCTAATCTTTTTTCTTATTATCTCCCTGAAGGAGATTTAGTTGATATTAACCACTCGTTATGCCTACTACTATAATTACAAGAGTTGCTTAATGGCCTACTGTATTTCTTCTAAATTAGGATTGTGCTTCACTGCCAACAGAATACCGTATTAAGTCAAACCTGCTTTCATTTGCTGTGTAAAATATTGTACAATTGTGTTTTGATATGTGTATTTTAAAAATTATAATATTTGTGAGTCTAATTGTCTTAACTTTTTAGTCATTGTTTCCCTAAAAAGACTTTTAAGATACATGAATTACAAATTGACAAATATTTAGGCTTAGTGGACCTAGCAGGACCTGGGATTTGAATCCTGGAGAGGCAGTGTAGTGTCATGGTTAAAAATTCAGGCTCTAGATTCAGATTGTTTGTTGTTGTTTAGTCACTGAGTCGTGTCCAACTCTTTGCAAGCCCCTGAACTGGAGCCCTCCAGACTCCTCTGTCCACTGGATTTCCTAGGTAAAAATATTGGAATGGATTGCCGTTTCTGTCTCCAGGGGATTTTCCCAACCCAGGGATTGACCCATAGTGACAGACAGATTCTTTACCACTAAGCCATAAGGGAAGCCCTAAATTCAGATTGCCTAGATTAAAATCCCAGATCTACCAATTATTAGTTTTATAATCTTGAAAAGTTACTTAACTTATCTGTGCCTCAGTTTCATTTTCTGTAAACTGATCATAATAGTAATAACATACTTTGTTGTTGAGAGGAATAAATGAGTAATATATATAATAAATTTAGAACAGACCTTGGCACAAAGGTAAATGCTCAATAAATGTTAGTTGTTATTATTTGAATTCCAGCTTTGCCAGTTGCAAATGTGTAATCATGGTCAAGTTTAAGTAACTCTCTGAAAAAAAAAAAAAGTAACTCTCTGAGACTTAGTCTCCCCATCTATTGAAGTGAGATTATATTTCATATGGTGGTTGTGAGGATTAAATGAGATAACATATATATAATGTGTTTCACATTGCCTGGTAAGTATTTAATAAATTCTGCTGCTGCTAAGTCACTTCTGTTGTGTCCAACTCTGTGCGACCCCATAGATGGCAGCCCACCAGGCTCCGCCGTCCTTGGGATTCTCCAGGCAAGAACACTGGAGTGGGTTGCCATTTCCTTCTCCAGTGCATGAAAGTGAAAAGTGAAAGTGAAGTTGCTCAGTTGTGTCTGACTCTTCGCAACCCCATGGACTGCAGCCTTCCAGGCTCCTCCGTCCATGGAATTTTCCAGGCAAGAGTACTGGAGTGGGTTGCTTAGTTTCCCTTTATTGACCTGTTAGCAGGTACTAGCTGCTATGTTGTATAGGCTATGAACTTAATCATTTGAGTCATATATTGGAATGTTACTTAAAAGTTTGTTTTTGTTTAACTTTTGCCATAGAGGGAATTCCTTGGTGGTCCAGTGGTTAGGATTTGGTGCTTTTATTGCTGTGGTCCAGGTTCGGTCCCTGGTTGGGGAACTAAAATCCTATAAGCCACACAGCATGGCCCAAAAAAGAATGTTCACCTGAGGAAGCATCACTGGTCATATGAAGTTGAGAAACTTTTTTTTTTAAAGATGTTATTTTTTTTAATCCAAAAAAAAAAGGTTTTAAAGTAACTTAAAATTCTCCCTTAAATAAATAATTTTTTACAATATTACAGTAGCTTTCTCTTTGTAAAGCAGGAAAAAACTGAATTTACAAATAATTTCTCATTCCGTGGGCTTGTTTTCACTTTCTTGATACTATACTTTGAGGCACACAACTTTTAATTTTGGTGAATCTGTTATTTTATTGTATGCTTGCTGATACCAAATTTTACTTTCATTAGTTTGAAGATATACTTGTTTTACCTTCTTTTTTTTTCTTTTTTTCCCATATTTTTTGGCCATGCTTTGTGGCATGCAGGATGTTAGTTCCTTGACCAGGCATCGAACCCATGCCCCCTGCAGCAGAAGCATGGTGTCTTAACCACTAGACCACAAGGACAGTCCCTTACCTTCATTTTTGAAGGATATTTTTAAGTAGGTATAGGATTATTTTCCTTTAACATTTTTAATGATTTCATTTTCCATTGTCTACTGCTTTCCTTTGTTCCCATGGAGACACAAGTTAATTCTTTCAGAGATTGCTTTTAAGATTTTAAAGAATTTGTCTAGGGAATTCCCTGGTAGTCCAGTGGTTAGGACTTGGCACTTCCACTGCCAGGGATTGGGTTCAGCCCCTTGTTGGGGAACTAAAATCCTGCAAGTCACACAGTGTGGCCAAAAAATAAAAACAAAAATTTGTCTTTGATTTTACAATGATTTAATATAGATTTACTGTGATGCGCCTAGGTAGGTTTTTTTTGTTTTTTTTTTAATATTGATACTATTAGAGTTTGCTGAGCTTCTTAAATCTATTGTCTGTATTATTTCATCAGTTTTTGAAAACTCTCTCTTTAGGGTTTTGCACTGTGATATATACGGTTAAATCTATCCAATAAATTCTTAATTTGAATTTTTTTTAGTTCTCTAATACCTGTTTTGTTCTTTTTTATAGATTTTCATTCTTGTTGAAATTTTCTACCTTTTCATCTGTTTTTCTGTATTTTTCTATTATTTTTTGAACACATTATACATAGTTTTTTTAACTTGAAAGAAAAGTGAAAGTGAAGGTTGCTCAGTTGTATCTGACTCTTTGTAGCCCCATGGACTATGCAGTCCATGGAATTCTCCAGGCCAGGATACTGGAGTGGGTAGCCTTTCCCTTCTACAGGGGATCTTCCAAACCCAGGAATCTAACCCAGGTCTCCCGCGTTGCAGGTGGATTCTTTACCACCTGAGCCACCAGGGAAGCCCAAGGATACTGGAGTGGTTAGCCTGTCCCTTCTCCAGCAGATCTTCCCGACCCAGGAATCAAACCGGGGTCTCCTGCATTGGAGGAGGTTTCTTTACCAACTGAGCTACCAGAGGAGCCCACTTTTTTAACTCCCTTATCTCCAACTCCATCATTTGGACATTTGTGTGTCTACTACTATTGTCTGCTACTATTTTTTATTATCATACTATCCTTTTTCTTTGCATGCCAGTAATTTTTTTAAAATCAATGCTGGACAGTGTGTATAAATAACTGCAAAGGCTCCAAATGATGTTATCTTCCCTTAGGATTTGTTTTTTCCTCTGCTATGCATTTGGAGTGGTCAGCTGTTCATTTTATTCCACTCAAGGGCTGAGCTGGGTTGATATTGGGTTACGGTGTTGATAAGCCTCAGTGTCCTGCTTTGCATTGAGCCTAGGTTGTGACCCTGCAGGGATTTTAGCTAAAAGCCTGGTTAACTTTTTTTTTTTTTTTTTTACCAGCACAAGAGACTATAGGATTTCTGCTGTGCTGTTGAACGGTTTCTGGCTTAATTCCTTAGCCTTTTTGTCTATGCTACTTTAGAATTTGCAGATAATTTGAGGGGAAGACTGAGTTTGAAGAATTAAATTGGAAGTTTTAAGACAGGTTTAAGAATTAACTGTCTTAGGTCTCCAGTTTTTGTCACTGAAGTTCTCTGTAGCTGGTGAGAGAGTTCCTGAAACTGGTGTAACCCCTTTCAGAGTAGTTTGATTGTATCTAGTCAACTTGAAGACACATATAATCTGTGACTCAGCATTTCTGTGTCTTGGTATATATCCTCGAAGCTTTTGCACTGTATAGGGGAAAGTGGAAACAACTTATTTCTTCAGTGATAGATGAAATAGAGCATATTTCTGCAAGAAAATATAACAATGCAGGACAAATTGTACTAGATATAAAACCCATTCAATAATGGTAACATTCTGTATCTCTGCTGTCCAATACCTGGAGAAGGAAATGGCAATCCACTCCAGTATTCTTGCCTGGAGAATGCAATGGACAGAGAAGCTGGCAGGCTACCATCCATAGGGTCGCAGAGAGTTGGACATGACAGGTGGATTCTTTACCAACCGAGCTATTAGGGAAGCCCAGATAGTAAAGAATCTGCCTGCAATGCAGGAGACCAGGTTTGATCCCTGAGTCAGGAAGATCCTCTGGAGAAGGGAATAGTTATCCACCCCAATATTCTTGCCTGGAGAATTCCATGGACAGAGGGGTCTGGCAGGCTACAGTCCGTGGGGTCACGAAGAGTCAGACATGACTTATGACTAAACAACAACAACACACATAACATAAAATAAGCATTTAAAAATGAATGTACCATTAATCATTTTAAAGTGAACAGTTGCTTCTACAACCTTATGGCTTATTCTTAAGAGAGACGCAAACATTTCCCCCTTAGAACCCATTAAAAAATATTTTCTTTCTGCTAGTCTTGGATTGGGTGAAATTATACATTAATTGATTTAGAAACTCGGGCCTAAGCTAGTAGGTGGTTTGTAGAGCTCTGGGAATCCCTTCGACCTTTTTCATGGGAGAAGGAGATCAAAACTGTTTTCATGAGGACAGTAAGATGTGAATTTGCCGTTTTTATGTATTGATATTTGCACTAAATGGTGCAGCAGCAATGGTCGGTAAAACTGCTGAGGCCTTATTTAGCACAAATCAGGCAGTGGCACCAAACTGCTAGTAATCTTTTATCTTCCATTGCCATACACTTGCAGCGAAAAAAAGCTAATTTCACTAAAGAATGTCTTGATTAAGTCTAGTAAAATTATTTTTATTATGTTGGCATTTGAGTACTTGTTTTTGTGTTCTGTGTGACAGGAATGGGAAGCCTACAATGCACTTTTCCTGGATATTAGGGGAAGGTGATTAACTCATGGGAAAGCATTTGTACAGTTGTTTCAGCTGCAAGCTGAGCTAGCCACATTTTTTCGTGGAATACTGTTCTTACCTGAAAGAGTTATCCAGAGACAAACTATGTTTATTCAGAATAGAGTATTTGACAGTCATTTTCTCAAAAATGAACAAAGTGTGCTTGTACTTCAAAGAAGACAATTGATAGTATTTGTTGCCAATGGTAAAAACTTCTATCTACCACCTAAAACTAAAGAATTTTTCTTATAAGATCATAGTGATAATAATTATGATTTTCTTGGTATTGTGTAATGAAATATATGAACATTTGGAAGATCTTCATAACTGAGTGAACTAAGCATTTTCCAAATAATCAGTGCATGGTATTTTTTTTTTTTTTAAATCAAGCCATGGTGGAGGGTGGGATAGGATAAATTAGGAGTATGGGATTAACAGATATAAACTATTATGCATAAAATAGATAAGCAACATGGAATTACTGTATGGCATAGGGAACTATATTCAATATCTTACAATAATCTATAATAGAAAATAATCTGAAGAAAATATGTGTTACTGAATCATTTGCTGTACACTGAGACTAATACAGTATTATAAATCAACTATACTTCTGTCTAAAAAATTTTTTTAAACCCCAAAACTCAAGTCAGAACAAAAAAATCAAGCCAGACAATAAAGATTTACAAACATCTGAATACTACTCTTTTCACTAATTTTGTTTGTTTTAGAAAATAGAATTATTTTCTTAAAACTGTGCTCAATGCCATTGTATACACATGAGAGTGAAAAGACAAATAATGTCTTAGTATTATGAAGATAGTTTGAGAGTCTCCAGAAAGGATCTCAGGAACCCCTAACGACCATGGACTGTACTTTGAGAACTGTGTTTGAGAGGAATTTTATACATGTGCCCAAGGAGACAAAAAAGTGAAAGACTGTTGATTTTAGTATTATTTGTAATAGTAGACAGCAACCTCATCTAACCATAGGGGTAACAGATCCATGAAATATATATACCTCCAATGTAATTTTATGCAGAATTTAGGGACAAATCAACATGGAGACATATAAAAGCAATGTTTAGTAAATAAAGCAAGATTGAAAATATGTATGTATGATATTATTTATAAAATATTGTAAAACATTATACAAACCAAACAGTATATTTATTTTTGCAGGTAACTACAATTATTTGTAGAAGAATTTTAAAAAGCTGTATACCGTGGAAGCGTATATACCATGGTAGTGGTTACCTTTAGGGAGTGGGGTAGGGGATTGCAGACTGGTGTTATCTGTAATATTTTAGTTCTTTAGAAAATTTAAGACTAAGAGGAAATATGACAGAATATTCAGTTCAAGTCAGTCGCTCAGTCGTGTCCGACTCTTTGCGACCCCATGAATCACAGCACGCCAGGCCTCCCTGTCCATCACCAACTCCCGGAGTTCACTCAAACTCACCATCGAGTCGGTGATGCCATCCAGCCATCTCATCCTCTATCGTCCCCTTCTTCTCCTGCCCCCAATCCCTCCCAGCATCAGAGTCTTTTCCAAAGATCCAACTCTTCACATGAGGTGGCCAAAGTACTGGAGTTTCAGCTTTAGGATCATTCCTTACAAAGAACACCCAGGGCTGGTCTCCTTTAGAATGGACTGGTTGGATCTCCTTGCAGTAACAAGTGTTAATTTTGGAAATTAGATGTTTATTGTGCACTTTCCTGCATTTTCAGGTAGTTTCAAAATTTCTTAAACATGATTTAAAGAAATTATAATAAGTTATTCGTATCTTTATTATGCTTACTTTATTGATGAGAAAACAGATAACAAGAAATTTATGATAAAAAAAGGATAATTGTTAAATTTTAATGATTGTTAATAGTGAAATGTGTTATCTTTTGCTCACTGTTAGCAACAGAAATGGAGAAGGCAGCGGCATCCCAGTCAGTATTCTTGCCTGGAAAATCCCATAGATAGAGGAACCTGGTGGCCTACAGTCCACAGGGTCGCTAAGAGTCAGACACAACTGAGCAACTTCACTTTCACTTTTCGCTTTCATGCATCAGAGAAGGAAATGGCAACCCACTCCAATGTTCTTGCCTGGAGAATCCCAGGGATGGGGGAGCCTGTTGGGCTGCCGTCTATGGGGTTACACAGAGTTGGACACAACTGAGGCGACTTAACAGCAGCAGCAACAGAAAATAACATCCTGTGTGGAGAATGTTTGATGCAATGTTGTCTTAAGTGTTTTCTGTTGGCATTTTATGTGGAGAAAATTCTTTTCTAAAAGCAATTTTAAAAACTGTTCTGCTGCTGCTACTGCTGCTAAGTCGCTTCAGTCGTGTCTGACTCTGTGCGACCCCATAGACAGCAGCCCACCAGG
>NW_011494861.1:21495542-21496460 GCF_000754665.1 Bison bison bison
TCAGTCGTGTCCGACTCTTTGCGACCCCATGAATTGCAGCACGCCAGGCCTCCCTGTCCATCACCAGCTCCCGGAGTTCACCCAAACTCACGTACATCGAGTTGGTGATGCCATCCAGCCATCTCATCCTCTGTCATCCCCTTCTCCTCCTGCCCCCAATCCCTCCCAGCATCAGAGTCTTTTCCAGTGAGTCAACTCTTCGCATGAGGTGGCCAAAGTACTGGAGTTTCAGCTTCGGCATCATTCCCTCCAAAGAAATCCCAGGGCTGATCTCCTTGCAGTCCAAGGGACTCTCAAGAGTCTTCTCCAACACCACAGTTCAAAAGCATCAATTCTTCGGTGCTCAGCTTTCTTCACAGTCCAACTCTCACATCCATACGTGACCACTGGAAAAACCATAGCCTTGACTAGACGGACCTTTGTTGGCAAAGTAATGTCTCTGCTTTTGAATATGCTATCTAGGTTGGTCATAACTTTCCTTCCAAGGAGTAAGCGTCTTTTAATTTCATGGCTGCAGTCCCCATCTACAGTGATTTGGGAGCCCAAAAAAAAAAGTCTGACACTGTTTCCACTGTTTCCCCATCTATTTCCCATGAAGTGATGGGACCGGATGCCATGATCTTCGTTTTCTGAATGTTGAGCTTTAAGCCAACTTTTTCACTCTCCACTTTCACTTTCATCAAGAGGCTTTTGAGTTCCTCTTCACTTTCTGCCATAAAGGTGGTGTTATCTGCATATCTGAGGTTATTGATATTTCTCCTGGCAATCTTGATTCCAGCTTGTGCTTCTTCCAGTCCAGCGTTTCTCATAATGTACTCTGCATAGACGTTAAATAAGCAGGGTGACAATATACAGCCTTGATGTACTCCTTTTCCTATTTGGACTAGTCTGTTGTTCCATGTCCAGTTCTAACTGTTG
>NW_011494861.1:21496560-21497095 GCF_000754665.1 Bison bison bison
TCATATACACAGTCAAAGGCTTTGGCATAGCCAATAAAGCAGAAATAGATGTTTTTCTGGAATTCTCTTGCTTTTTTGATGATCTAGTGGATGTTGGCAATTTGATCTCTGGTTCCTCTCTGCCTTTTCTAAAACCAGCTTGAACATCTGGAAGTTCACAGTTCACGTATTGCTGAAGCCTGGCTTGGAGAATTTTGAACATTACTTTACTAGCTTGTGAGATGAGTGCAATTGTGAGGTAGTTTGAGCATTCTTTGGCATTGCCTTTCTTTGGGATTGGAGTGAAAACTGACCTTTTCCAGTCCTGTGGCCACTGCTGAGTTTTCCAAATTTGCTGGCATGTTGAGTGCAGCACTTTCACAGCATCATCTTTCAAGATTTGACAGAATATTCAGTTCAGTTCAGTTCAGTCGCTCAGTCTTGTCGGACTCTTTGCGACCCCATGAATTGCAGCACGCCAGGCCTCCCTGTCCATCACCAGCTCCCGGAGTTCACCCAAACTCACGTACATCGAGTTGGTGATGCCATCCAGCCA
>NW_011494861.1:21497453-21511410 GCF_000754665.1 Bison bison bison
CACGGCAGCCCACCAGGCTCCCCCGTCCCTGGGATTCTCCAGGCCAGAACACTGGAGTGGGTTGCCATTTCCTTCTCCGATGCATGAAAGTGAAAAGTGAAAGGGAAGTTGCTCAGTCGTGCCTGACTCTTAGCGACCCCATGGACTTCAGCCTACCAGGCTCCTCCGTCCATGGGATTTTTCCAGGCAAGAGTACTGGAGTGGGGTGCCATTGCCTTCTCCTATAAGGCCATAAAGTGATTCATTCTCTTTGACTTGTTTGTCCTACTTTTTGGAATCTCCCCTAAAGAACTAGCCCATGGTATGAAACAATTATAGGCATTAAAGCATTATTTGGGATGGAGTTTACAATAGAATAATGGTTATATTAATTACTTTACATGATATGCAGTTATTAAACAAGAACTGTAAAGATTGAAAGGCACTATGGAAAAATGTGAAAGGTATGTTAAGTTTTAAAAGGGAATATGAAATTATTACTCTGTTGTGGTTATAATTACTTAAATTAAGGATTAAATCATGTTAAATTATTTTACAGTGATAGAAATTTTTCCTCCTTCACTACTAAAACATTTTTCAATGTTATTTTATCTTGAAGTTCTTTATGTATGTAGTTTTGTATATGTGATGATTGTATTTTCTTTTTAAAATATTAGTTTGAATTTGTCTCCTCCAAATTTTAAACCCTCTCCTAAATCTTTAAACCTTAGGCAGAAATTAAACGTCTTCAAGAAGCCAATAAGGCAGCTCGGAAGGAAAGACAACTGATTCTTAAACAGCAGGAGGAGATAGAAAGGATCCGACAGACCACCATAAAACTGCAGGAAAAGTTGAAATCTGCAGGAGAGAATAAATTGGTAAACTACATGAAATTCTTGTTTGTTTTCTGCCTCATGTAGCTTCCTAACACCTAACTCTGCCTCCTTACATGATGGATGTGTGTTCATCCCAACACTGTGATATAGTAATGCACCAGGATAAAGTTGTATGTACGTGCCTTTATATAAAATGAGAGTTCTAATTTTATTTTCCCCATGGATTATTCTTTTGAATGGGACACATAAGTCATATCTTAGTTTCAAAATGTTTTCTATTTATAAACTCAGTTGGGATAAAGAGCTTTGCTTTTTGCTAATCAATCCAAATATATTCTTCAGAATTAATGGGAGGAATTAATTTTTTTACTCTTTATGTGATACCTCTTTCAGCTGTCTAATGTCTTATATAATGATACAAGGCTAAAGGAGATATTCAGACAAAAACAAAATTGGACTTATTCTGAAGTATTGTAAAGTGTCAGTGTAGTGTTGGAAGATTCAGACTGTATAGAAATATAGTTAAATAATACTTTAATATTCACTGCTTTGACTTTTAAAATACACTTTAAAGTTTGAAGCAATCTCAAATTTATAGAAAGTTTCAAACACATAAAAAGAGCTCTGATTTTCTGAGCAAGAGTTATGTTGCTAACAAATTAATATTGACACATTACTACCATTTAATCTGCAAACACTATTCAAGTTTCTCCAGTTATCACAATAGTGTTCCTTATTTCAAAAGGTAAGTTCAGAAGCACATATTGTATTTAGTTTTCATATATCTTTAGTCTCTTTCAGTCTGGAAAGATTCCTCGATTCTCTTGACCTTCACATTTTAGATTACAGGCCAGATACTTTGTAGAATGGTCAAGTTGGGTTTGTCTGATGCTTCCTCATAATTAGATTCAGTTTATGCATCTTTGGCAGGAATATCACAGATGTGATGCTGTGTTCTCTGCATTCGATCTGGTGGTACCTGATTTCAATATATCTCATTACTGATGTGTGTGCATGCATGTTCATTCGCTCTGACTCTTTGTGACCCCATGTCCTGTAGCCTGCCAGCCTTCTTTGCTCATGGAATTTTCCAGGCAAGAATACTGGAATGGGTTGATGTTGACTCAATCACAGAGGAAAAAAGGGTAACTATACAGTGAAGGTGGCATCTACCATATTTCACTGTAGTTACCCTCTTTCCCTTTGTGATTAATAAGTACTTTGCATGATGATGATTAATAAATACTTTGTGATGGTATTTTGAGACTACATTAATTCCTGTTCTTCATCAGAGTTAAATTTATTCTTTTATGTCAGTATGGACTCACAGATTCCTATTTTACTCAGGAGTAAAATCTGTTACTATCATTATTTATTGTGATGCTCACTTTCTTAAGTTGGGCCATTCGGAGCCTCTTAAGCAGGTTTCTGTGTCCTTTTGACATGTACTCATCAGTCTTTGAGCACTTCCATATTTTCTGAAACAAGATGTTTCAGTCATTTTTTACTCTTTTTTGCCTCAGCCTTGGTTTCAGCTGTTTCTCTGAAGAGGATACTTACTTAGAAATCAAGATCTGGTGCTAGGCATGCTCACTGCTATTTAGGTTTTGTTCCTCTAAGCAACAAATCTGGGGACTGTGTTAGGACATATATATACATTTTACTTGTGCAGTATAATTTTGTCCTTTAAGTAATACCTTAATTTCAGCTATTTTACAAATACTGTTTAGAAGATAAATTAATTTTGAGAAGACAGTGTTTAAATCAGTTTGAGATCTTAAATTCTAGTTTAACACTTGTCCTCTTTTGTTTGCAGGAGTCTCATAGTGATGATGATACAAAAGATAATAAAGCAGCCAGTCCTGCTCCAACTGACTTGGAGACACGCAGTCCTTCCCCTATTTCAATCTCCAGCAGTGAAACAAGCAGCATTATGCAAAAACTGAAGAAAATGAGAAGCCGCATGGATGAAAAGTAATTCATTTTTTAAAATATCTCGTTTACACTGAAAGTAGTAGGAACAAATAATATTTTTAATGTACTTCATCAGATTAGATGGATACAACATAATATTTTATGGCTTCAGCTGCATTTTAGTAGATTAAGTCATCCTGGAAGTCAATTAACTATAGACCTTATTTATAAAACAAATTTTCTCTATTTTAAATACTGTCAAGTTTCCTATTTTAAAACTAAAGTAGTATTTGCAGATATACCCATGATAATGTTTTCTCCTTGCTTTTATTAAAAGTAATAAAATGAGTAAGTGTGAATTTTTTTGTCTTTTCTGAAATCTGAGGACATGTCCACTAACTTGGGAAAACAATCCAGTGGTATAGCTTGAGATCTTATCTTGTGACTCTGACAACTCTCAGGCTTACCCAAGTAGAAGAGTGAACTCTTAAACTCGTGAGTGATTCTGAATTGCTCAATTGAAACCATAAAGTCTGAAATTCTCCCAGAATGTTGAATGATTTGGCTGTCTACCATTCTACTAAAATATTTCTATGTATTATTTTTTAAAGACTCTTGGAGAAAGCTACTACTACTTGGATATAGCTCAGTCATATGCCAGCTTTGACCATACCAATGATATTTACCTGACAGTTTACTTTTTTGCATGTACATTTAATTAAATATACTTATAAAGTAGCTGCTTGTAGACTATTTTCTACCTTCTTTAAATATGGAAGAGAGGTCCTTTAAAATTTTTGTTGATTGCTATTTTATGTTAGCAGTTTGGACCACAGATTGAACTTAAATTGTACCTTGATATCCTTTGGCAGTATACTACGCATCACCAAATTTAGTGATGTTCTATCTTTATATGTGATATTAGCCTATGATTTAGGTTCTGAATAGTCAAACAGTTCTAAGTCAAATCTTACTTACTGTAAGTACAGTGTTGTACACTGGCACTTCATTGCTTAATTGAATTGCATTTCAGTGACTTAAAATTGGCATTTCACAACTTAAAAATACCTAAATTGATTATGAAAATAAGTTTAAAAAATAAATATAAATTTAAAAAATAAAAAGTATAAGGGAGTTAAAACTGAATATTTACAAATTTTATAAGATTGCGTTTTCTAAGATTTCCATGGACTAGACCAGTTAAGACGTATTCAAGTAGGAATTCTTTCTTCCTTTCCTGACAAACTTTCCAGTAGTCTATGTGGGCATACTGTATTGCTCCAGGGATCTTTAATTCAGAATAATCTATCTCATAAATTTTCATAACTAATTAAACATTTTCTATCTGCCTTGTAAATGCCTTTGGATCATAAGTGTTGGAGGAAAAAAAGCTTCACGGGAAATTTCTTCATTGATTTCTTGCTTGTCTATACCAGTAAAATCTTCATTGCTGGTCTCTATGAATAATATTCTAATAATTTTAATCACATCTGTGGAAGGAACTGCTTATTCTGCTTGTAAGATTAGTCAGTTTATGTGGTGTTTATTTCCAATTTTGTTAGAGTTTTAAAAATCCTAAATAACAAAAGTTGAATATATTGACTTTGTTCTAAGTTTTGTTATTTTCTCAGAGCCCAAAATATTAAACACCTAGAATTTTTTTGCAACATTGCTGTCCCTTCCTTTGTCAACTACTGCAATAAATTTTTGAGAAATTTGTCAAAGAGAATAGGCCTTGAAGCATTCAGTGACTTCTTAATTTATTGTTTGAAACAATACTTTTGTGTTTATGGGAGGGATGGCGTAAAGACAGCAAATAAATTAGTTTTAATGTTTGGAAGATGATGCTGAAATTTGAGGATGAACAGGTGTATTTTTCAAAACTAGCAATGCATTAAAAAGGGAGGTTATTGTTATGCGATTTTTTTTTTAATCTCTAGAACAGTGTACAGTTGATCCTTGAACAGTGAGGGACAGAAGTATTAGGAATGTTAACCATCTACATGGTTGAAAATTCACCTATAACTTCTATGATCAGTTCAGTTCAGTCGCTCAGTCGTGTCCAACTCTTTGTAACCCCATGGACTGAAGCATGCCAGGCCTCCCTGTCCGTTACCACTTCCTGGAGCTTGCTCAGGCTCATGTCCATTGTGTCAGTGATGCCATTCAACCGTCTCATCCTCCTCTGTTGTCCCCTTCTCCTCCTGCCTTCAGTCTTTCCCAGCATCAGGGTCTTTTCCAGTGAGTCAGCTCTTTACATCAAGTGGCCAAAGTACTGGAGTTTCAGCTTCAGCATCAGTCCTTCCAATGAATATTCAAGACTGATTTCCTTTAGGATTGACTGGTTTGATCTCCTTTCAATCCAAGGGACTCTCAAGAGTCTTCTCCAACACCACAGTTTATTTATTTATTTTTTTACTTTACAATATTGTATTGGTTTTGCCATACATCAACATAAATCCACCATGGGTATACACATGTTCCTCATCCTGAATCCCCTGCCACCTCCATCCCTGTACCATCCCTCTAGGTCCTCCCAGTGCACCAGCCCCAAGCATCCTGTATCCTACATTGAACCTGGACTGGCAATTCGTTTCTTATATGATATTATACATGTTTCAATGCCATTCTCCCAAATCATCCCACCCTCTCCCTCTCCCACAGAGTCCGAAAGACCGTTCTATACATCTGTGTAAAAGCAGCAATTCTTTGGTGCTCAGCTATGTTTATGGTCCAACTCTGACATCCATACGTGACTAGTATAAAAACCATAGCTTTGACTATACACACCTTGTCGACAAAGTAATGTCTCTGCTTTTTAATATTTGTGATTCCTCCATATACGTGGTTCCTCTGTATCTGCAGTTGTACATCTTCAGATTCAGCCAACCACAGTCATGCAGTACTGCAATATTTATTGAAAAAAAAATCCACATGTAAGTGGACCTATGGAGTTCAAACCCCTACTGTAATGTGAAAACTATTTTTGAATACTATTCAGATTACCAAAGCTTTAGAGTTCAATCTCTTTCAACAATGTTGAGGTGTCAGCTCAATAAATAGAATGAGTTAATTTTGTAGTCATTTGCTACAGTAAATAACTAATGACAAAATCATTTAAGCCTTTGCTACTAAGCACTATTATTTGTTTTGTAGATTGGAAAAGCCAGTCTTCCAAGAGATTGCTATTTTATTAATATAAAATACCTGTCAGAAAATAGTCAACCTTCTCAGTAAGTTAAGATACTTTGAGAGGAACATTTTCATTATGTATTACTGCTTATTGTTAACTCTTTGAACTTTGATTCTGTGATAAATATTTTTTCTGAAATGTTGAAACTATTCTTGGCTACAATTAAAGATTTCCTTCATTAATGTTTCCCTGAAACAATAATGCCTTTGTTAAAATTTCTAGTCTGTGGCTTTTATTGACCTATTTAACAAGTTGACATTTTAGAAATCATTTCCATTTCTCAATATAGTGAAAAGCAAAAGAACTTTAAACTATGGAAAAAGTTAGTTACAATGCAGATATCAGTATGTTTGCAAAAGCCACACTGTCTAGACCTCAGTTTTTTGATCATTATTGGTAAATGGAATCTGAGTTTTGTTTACTGCTGTGAGGGGTATTATTTACAGTATAAAGTTGTGAAACAGATACTCGTGGGGAAAAACCATGCATTTGACTTCCTGTTAAGTTGACAATTCTATTTTAGGAAAATTATTTACCGAGCAAATGAAACACTGAAAGAATGATGTTATCTTCCTCATTAAGTGTTAAAATAGGACATAGGGCACTTTTTCTTTCATTTGTTAACAGCAACTTGTTCTTTATTAATTGTATACTTATTCTCTCAGCAATTATTTACTGAGAATTGTGTGAATATAGTAGGTTCTGAGGGACATGAAGATGAATCAGACATAAACCCTGCTCTTGAAAAGCTTACTGTCAAGGTGGAAAAAAGAATAAATACCAGATTCCTTTAGTAAGGTGTATAAAAATCTAATGCTAAGAAACTCAGAAGAAGAAGTTTTTACTGAAAAGAGTACATATCACAGAGATTTTCTTGATGAGTGTTCAAAATTAAATACTTTGGATTTGCACTACTCCATTAAAGAAGACATTTTAATTAAGATTTTAAACACTGTATTAAATATCATTGCCTAAATTAGATATACAGTTTTCTTAGAGAAAGTTCTAGACTAAGTGTAGTGGATGAATAAATCCTGATAGTCTAATAATATGCTCTTTTTTTCCTTTACTTCCTAGATTAGGGATAATGCACCTGTATTATTTCATTTATTTAAGTACAGTATGCTGCTGCTGCTAAGTCGCTTCAGTCTTGTCCGACTCTGTGCGACCCCATAGACAGCAGCCCACCAGGCTCCTCCGTTCCTGGGATTCTCCAGGCAAGAACACTGGAGTGGGTTGCCATTTCCTTCTCCAGTGCATGAAAGTGAAAAGTGAAAGGGAAGTCGCTCAGTCGTGCCCGACTCTTAGCGACCCCATGGACTGCAGCCTACCAGGCTCCTCCGTCCATGGGATTTTCTAGGCAAGAGTACTGGAGTGGGGTGCCATTGCCTTCTCCGATTTAAGTTACAGTATATGCAGATTATTAAACAATTCAATAGATTTTGCTGTAGGAAAAATAGACTGTGTTTTGTTTATATCAATACTATCCATATGCTCATTTATCTTTTTTGAATATCATTAGAAATGAAAGAATTGATTCATTTTAAAATTAAGAGCACTGTTTCATTTTTACTTGTAATAGTATAGAATTAAAGAATTGTTTATATCCAGAAAAAAAATAATTCAAGATGTTAGGTTTTGTATTTTGTTTAATATCTTTCAGAATCAGATGACTTTAGAACTGAAAGTTTTATTTAAAGTTTAGATCATAATTCTGCTCTTTCAAATTGTAACCTAGTTTTAGAATCTGTTGGAATACAATACACTGTTAGCTCAGTGGGAAAAAAGGGTTCTCGTATCACATGGTCTAGCAATGTGTTGAGGTATGTATTTTTCAAAAAGTGTGAAAAGGTACTTAAATGAAGAAAGAATCATAAAATGTTGAAACTAGGGAATTTTAGGGAAGTTGTCTATTACAGTCTCTTGGTTCTACAGGATGAAATTGAGGCCAGTAGATATTGAGTGCCTTGCCCTAGGTCACACAGGTAGCATAATGGCAGAGCTCGAACTAGAGCCCTGCCCTGTGGACTTCAGCCAGCTACAGTGAAAATTAAGTTAGCATATCTGTTTTCAATTTTGTAACTTTTTTTTTTTTTAACTTAAAGTTGTCTTAGTAGAAACTGACCTTCTAAATAGCATTTGTTGAAGCTGGGCAAGTGCTCAGTGGCTGATTACTAAGGTTCAATAGCTGCATGGCTAAAGTTTAGAGTCTAACATTTTGACTTTCTTTTGAATTTCTTAGGCTTAAGCATTATAGGAACATTATTTCCATACTAGATTAAATCTGTCATCTATCTCATGCTCATCCAGAGTTCTGTAACCACCAGAGGCCTTGTTGAGTAATGCCTTGACAACAGGCATAAGGTGTATCAGTAGCATTTTCTATGAGTAGGCATTTGTGTCTCCATCATTCATAATTTTGTTTCTTATTTGTGTGGCATTAACTCTAGTGTGAAGTATTACTGCTTTTATCTCAATTTTAATCAATTTTTGGAGGACCCTCTTGAATTCTAGAATATATGTATATTAAGTAAGGAACATGTTTGTGGGAAGAAATTCCAACTTTAAACTTTTCTTAATACTATCTCTTATACTGCTGTCTTTTTTTAGCGTTTCTTTTGTTGTGCATTTCTACCCTGGAGCTTTTGAATATGCTTTAATCTTTGTAAGTGAGAAGTAAATGATTAGTATTTGTTCTAAGAGAGAAAGTTATTATTCTCTATATTGAATTGGACAAAAACATTTAATATGTATTTGTTTTGTTTTTTTTACAGTTTATTTCACATGTTCCAATATTCTACTTTTTCTACTAGGTCATGCATGCATTTAGCTGTTATATACTTAAGAGGGTGGGTGATATTTGAATGTTATGAATAGAATTTTGGAATCTTTTTTGAAGTACATTTGTTTTTGCATGATATTTTGATAATTGGCATCAAAATAAGCTTATTATATATTCATAAAGAGGGGCAAGGAAGAGTGCAGTGTCTTATTGAAAGTTGGTAAAATTGGTTTTCCTTGCACTTCAGTGCAGAAAATCAAGGCAATCGAGAAACAATAGACAGAAGGAAGGGAGAGAGACAGAAAGTGAATATTAAGTTGTATGTGGGGAAACAGACTTGAAATCATCTACACATGTAGTTATCTAAAGATATACATGTAGTCAAGATTCTACATACTTTTTAAATTCCAAATAAGTAACTGGATTCATACCTAGATTTTCTCACATCTGTGATTTACTGATATATTATTCCTTGCTCTTCCAAGGCAATAAGTGTTGGCCTTGATCTACAAGTTACTGTGTGCATGTGAGCAGGAGCATGCTCTGTCAAAGAGAATTAACCTTTTTAAACCTATTACTAGACTTATGTATCCTTTCATATATACAATGATCTATTTAAAAATTTTTTTAAAAAGAGAAGCTAGTGCTTTTTTCCTACTTTTGTAAGTTTAACATATGGAATTTCTTACAACTTTTAACCTTATGATTGATTGAACTGTCCACAGCATGATTTTTTTTTTTCTTTTAAACTACTGGTAGTATTTATTGGAACTAGCTTAGTTTATTCTCTCTTTTTTGGGGTGGGGGAGCCACATCATACAGCTTGCAGGATTTTAGTTCACCGACCAGGGATCAAACCTGGGCCATTGCAGTGAAGCAGTGAAAGCACTGAGTCCTAATCACTGGATTCCCAGGGAATTCCTATTTAGTTTATTCTTAATTATGCACCCTAATATTTTATAGAATGGGTATTATATTCCAGTATTGTTTAAATGGGCCTTTGTTAAATATAAAGCAAGATAGCTCCACTAGGTCCAGTTAGCATTAAGTTTTATGTTGTAGATATGAACAAGATATCTTTACTATAAATTGATTTTCTAAACTATATTACTGTTTTAGGCTAGATTATGATGGTGAGTTGAGTAAGGCAAATGTAGTGCTTTTTAAATTTAAATTCAAGTTTAAAATATATGATAAGACACAGATATAAAAATTACTTGTTTAAGATTACATATATGTATAGAATTGCTGATATGCGAGGTTCATGGCCATAATTTTTGTACTCTATGTTAAAGCTTATGAGAAAAAAAACTTAGCTTCACACTCCTCATTACTTTACTCGCAAATAAATTTACCTGAAAGTATAGATGATGGTTAAGCAACATCTGAGAAGAAAGGCACGTACATTCAGAAATCATTGGTAAGATCTATAAAAGCAAATGTTTTATATGTCACACAAAGTATAACACTTGCTTTAACCAAGTGGCTTATTGTTGTTCAGGAAGCATATTTAAAGTTCTGTGATCGGCTCTTATGCGTTCCCTTTCTCATTCTTTCTCCTTCTTGATCTCTTGGTTTTAAAATCTTCCTCCTTATTTTGTAGACACTGCTCTCCTGTTCACTACTTCTTCTCTGTCTTTACGTCTCATCACTGGGCCTCTCTCAGTGTCTGTTTTCCCAACCTTCATCCCAAATTCCAGCTGTATATCTACAACCAGTTGGTCAGGTAACTTTGCACCTTTTTCAGTGCACTCTTTGATAGAGCATGCTCTGTTCTTTTTGCTTGTCTTTATTGCTTTTTTTTTTTCTTTCTTTCTTTTTTTCTAACAGCCTAGGGGCCTCTTGTCAAATGTCCCATAGATTTTACCTTTTTGTTCCCACAATTATTTGACATGCTGATTGTTCAAAAAGTAGAGTGACAGTTCTTGTGCTTTTTATTAAGTGTGTGTTGGATATGTGAATGCCTTTTTGTTGATTAGCTACCACTACAGATCTAACACTCGTAATATGAGCAGCCCAGCTTTTATTTAGCTATGACATCTACATTTGAGGAGAGCTTAATAGAAGCTTTTTAACTTCTCAAATAACTTTTCCTAAATCAGTGCTATTCTCTAACCCTTTGGAGCCAAGATCTGTTAGGCTATCTAATTTCAGAGATTGGGTTAAATTGAGAAGTTTGAGGATTTGGTGCATCCTTATTTTTAACTCAAGTAAATAAATAGTTATGTTTTATGCGTAAGGCATCTGACTGTGGTGCATCTGACATTGTTTCTCTCCATGAAAAACAGATATAGATTATCACTTGGCATGGCATCTCCCAGGTAATGCTTCACTATACCTGAAGCAAAACCAGACTGAATTTGAAATAAAGGTCAAAAAGGGACAAGAATATGTTTTTTGTTTGCTTGCTTGCTTGGGATTTTGGGGGTTTTTGTTGTTGTTGTTTTGGTCTTTGTTATTTTGAGTTTGTGTGTTTTTTGGTCTGAGCCTTCAGAATAAATTCTTTATACCTTCTGTTATGAAAAAAGAATCACCTATGAAGAATGAATATATAAGTACTATCAGTCATGGTTGGCTGAATATTCTGAAAAAAATTTTTTCTGAATTTACGACTCTTTTTCCTTTGCTAATCTTCCAAACAGTTAACTACAAGTAGAACATAAATTCTCTCATTTCCTGAATAAGATCACTTATAAAGTTTCTGTTCTCTCAAAAACTTTTTTCAGAGAAATATTATGAATGTCCTGCTGTTATACAGTTTGTTGATAGTATAATGAGTGATAAACCTCTTTAAGTGATTTCTGCCTATAGATTTGTTTTCTCACTATTCTTCATGGTGCGACCATAGGTTTCTGACAAAACGAGAGCAAAAACTAATGCAGCGTCGACAACATGCAGAAGAGCTACTAGAGTGGAAGCGACGTTTAGATGCAGAGGAAGCAGAAATTCGTCAAATGGAAAAACAAGCCTTGGCTGCCTGGGACAAAGAATTGATAAAACCTAAAACTCCTAAGAAAGAGTTGGAGGACCAGAGAGCTGAACAGAAAGGTAATAAATACTAACTGTCCAGACTACATTCTAAAGCCTGACATAAATGAAATATTTACTTCATTATCTTAAAAAATATGAATGATTAAGGGTAAAGAAGGTGATACAAACATATATGCTTTAGAATTGGAAAGATAAGAGAATATGGTAAATACGTTTATGCTAATATACTTGAAAACTTAGAACAAATGGGTAAATTCCATGAAATGGAAATAGGTTATTCTAGGACCAAGTAGGGTTTAACACATACTAAAATTGATAATGTGGTCAAAGATTAAAGGAGAAAAAGTATGTATATCTCAAAGATTCAGAAAAAAAACACTTAATAAAATCCAAAACATTTGTAATAAAACAAATCTCAAATCAAATTAGCAATACAGTATAGGATATTTATTAACAAAAACAAAAAACCAAACCTGCAACAGACTTCATATTTTAATGATAAAACTTAGAAAGTTTTCCCTTTGAATCTGGAGATCAGAGTTGCTTATTTTCACCTGTAGGATGAAAGAAAGAAGCAAAACTCTCATTATTGCAGATGAGAAGGCTATGCACATAAAAAATCCAGCATTTACATGTCAGTTATTAGAATTAAAAAGGGATAGAAAGTTGCTGGATTTACAATCCGTAAATAAAACTCAATTGCATGTCTATAGATAAGCAGAAATCGGTTAGAAAAATCTAATTTTTAAAAGAGATGCCATTTATAAATTTTAAAAAGTATACAAGATCTTTATGGAGAAAAATTTAGAATTTTCTTAGGAAACATTTGAGAAGACCAAAATAAATAGAACTTTTCCATATTCACAACAGATTCAGTATCATAAAGATGTTAATTCTCTATGAATTTAATGATAGATTCAAAACAATTTAAAGCAGAATCCTAGCAAGATTTCTTTGCAAGGTTTGACAGCTCCTTTTAAAGTTTATATGAAAAAGCAAAGGACTAAAAAACAATGCAAGAACTTAGCAGTTCTAAAAGTCTTGAAACTGGTAAGTTCTTGCATTGTGTTTTAGTCCTTTGCTTTTTCATATAAATTTTAAAAGGAGCTGTCAAACTTTGCAAAGAAATCTTGCTAGGCTTCTGATTTTTGTTATCGGAGATAGACAAATAGACTGTTAAACAAATAGCCCAGAAAAAGACCTTGAGTATATGAAAGTTGACTTCTGACATAGATAACTCAGGAAACTAGTGAAGAAAGAAGTGACTCCAATAAATTTTGTGAGAAGTGAAAATAAAGTTGGGTCCCTACCTGACCATATGAAAAGATCTATCTCTAGTGGGGGAGAAGAGTGTAAATGTGAAATTTAAGCTGTAAAACTTTTAGGAGACAATATAGAAGTATATCTTTATGACATCAAGGGGATGGAAAGATTTCTTTCACATTATATAAGACAAAAATCATAAAAGGGAAGATATATAAATTTGACTGTAATAAATTATTTGTTTATTAATACACCATAAATTAAAACAACATATTTGCAGCACATACAACAGACAAAGGAATAGTATCAAAAATATATAAGTAACTCCTGTGAATCAATAATAAATGACAACCACATTAAAAAATAGGCAAAAGAGCAAATGGTTCACAAATAAGAAACTCTATAAACAGTCAATAAACATATGAAAAGATGTTCAACTTCATTAGTAATCAGAGCATAAAATCTTAAAGAAATACCATTGCATGCCAATGTTCATTTCCTAGGGCTGCCCTAACAAACTACCACAAATTTGGTGGGGGTTTTTTTTTGTTGTTCGCTCACTTCCGGAGGCCAGAAGTACAAAATCAGGGTGTTGGCAGTACTGTGTGCTCCCTCTAAAGGTCCAGGACACAGTTCTTTCTTTCGTCTTCCAGCTTCTGGTGGTATGCTACAGGCATTCCTTGTGTCTGCTTTTAACTCAGTCTCACATAGTCTTCTCCTCTGTGTCTATCTTTCTCCTCTCCTGTCTCATAAGGAAACTTGTCATTGAATTTAGGGCCTACCCAGATAATTCCAGAAGATCTCATCATGAGATCCCTAATTTCATTACATCTACAGACCTTTTTTCCAAATAAGATTGTATTCATAAGTTTTGGGAATTGAGACATGGACATATTTTTGGGGGAGCCATCATTCACCCCATTGAACACACCCATCAAACCTGTTGGTTTGTAGGTGGAACAAAGAACTGCTAGTGTAAGTGTTAATTGTTAAACCTAC
>NW_011494861.1:21511510-21533175 GCF_000754665.1 Bison bison bison
CCTACTTTGAAAAACAGGTTGAAAGGTGAGGCATTAAAAATCATCAATAAAATAATAAAAATAATAGAGCCAGGTATGTATGCCCTGTAATTCAGCAATTCCATTGCCAAGTATAAATCCTAAAGTATGGTCCTTGGTCTCTGAGATCCTTTCAGAAGGTCTGAATAATACTGACATGTTGTTTGCCTTTTCTACTGTGTCAACTTTACACTGATAGAATAAAAATAATGGTGGGTAAAATTGCTGATGCGTTAATATGAATCAAGGCAGTAGAGCCAAATCACATAGTGGTCGTCGTACTGTTCACAACCCTGTACTCACAGTAGAAATGTGCCATTCTTACACTTAATGTAATTTTAAATATTTGTGTAATTAATTTAAATATTATTGAATCTCAACTTTGCGTACGTATCTTTTTAATATTTTGTGTGACCAAATAGAAAATATTCAAAAAGCACTTGTGTTTGCCAAAGCATGACATTTATCTTGAAGAAAAGCTAGTTATTTGATTTGCAAACTGAACTAGCCATTTTTTTCATTTGGTACCATTTTTACTTAAATGACCAACAAACTGTGTTTATTCAGTCTTGAGTATTTATAAGCAATTTTTCAGAAATAAATGAAGCAGCTCTGACTTTTCAAGAAAAACAACTGATAGTGTTTATTGTTGATAATAAAATTAAAACTTTCAAGTGAAGATTAGGGCTTTTAGCAATGCTATTTCCCCTGTTGTGAGCTTGACTGCTTTCCAGACTTCTCTGGTATGAGTGATGGTATCAGTCAAAGTCATCTTTTAATATTGTGTGATAAAATGTGTGAATATTTGAAAAGATCTTCCTAATAACTCAGTGAACCAATATTTTCCAAATGACCAGTGAGGATTAGAAAATCGCGTATGGGTAAAAGATCCTATTAAGGTGAAAGATCAGACTGTGGATTTTAATGCAACAGATTATGAAAAGTTCACTGATAATGGTGTAAGATTTCACATTACAGCTAACATTTAAGAAACTACTAATTGTCCACTTTTGGTGTGGCATTAAAAAAGGATATCCAGTTACCTGTAAATACTGTTAAAATACTCTTCCCTTTTCTTATTATGTATCGTTTGTGTGAAGCCAGATTTTCTGCATACGCTTCAGCCAAATCAACATATAACCACAGATTGCATACAGAAACAAATATCAGAATCCACCTATCTTCTGTTAAGCCAGCCATTAAAGATTTTATTTTACTGTGTCAATAAAAGTTTCTCTCCTTTCAATTAAACTTCATTTTTTCAAAATAAGTACTATGGTGGCTCAGAGGTTAAAGCATCTGCCTGCAATGCGGGAGACCTGGGTTCGATCCCTGGGTCGGGAAGATCCCCTGGAGAAAGAAATGGCAACCCACTCCAGTATTCTTGCCTGGAGAATCCCATGGACAGAGGAGCTTGGTGGGCTATAGTCCACAGGGTCGCAAAGAGTTGGACAGGACTGAGCGACTTCACTTTCACTTTCACTGTGTTGAATTTTAGAAAATATAATTTATGTTAACACATAAAGGTTTATTACTCTTATTTTTAATTAATTAAAAATTTTATGGATTTTAATTTATATTGTAAATACTGATAGAAATAACTGTGTCTATAACTACATAAACTAAAGTTTTGGGGGGTCCTCAGTACTTTTACAGAGTGTAAAGTGGTCCTGAGACCAAAATGTTTGGGAACTGCTGTCTTATAGCATTGTTTTTCAAGTTCTGGTTTGTACCATTAGAGATGCATGAAATCTATTTAGTGGATTATAGTCAGCATTGTTTAAAATTGAAATAGAATAGAAAATATCATTATGTCATACATAGTAAGGATAAATACTATGATAAAGGTAAAAAAAAAATCTTAAAACTACTGCTCTAGAGAACTTTTACATAGATAATAAATGGATATAAATAAAGCTATCTATAAATACTGATATTATAGAGATATACATATAGATATCTATAAGTATTTATCTATACTAGGAGATATATAACAGCAGTATTTGAAATGGCAGGGGGGAAAAAGGAAACCACCCACATTAAATAGGAAAATGGATTAATAAATTGTGATATATTTACATATTATGCTCAGTAAAGATAAAAAAATTACAGTATACAAGTCAACATATAAGAACCTCAAATCACAGGAGACTGCAAGCAGCTTGATTTCTTTTATAGAAAATTAAAAGCAAACAAAACTAAATGATATATTGTTTAGCTATACATACCAAGTGATACATAAAACTAATGATACAGTAAATGCAGTTCATCTGTAGTGTTCCTTTTTATCCTTAACAATTTTTATTTAATTTCTTCAGCAAAGGCTTCTGTGTCAGTTTCCACATCCTCATTCTGTAGCCTCAAATTCTGCTAGACTTGTCCATCTTGAAAGGAAATCTAAGAGGACCTAGTAAACAGATTCAATTTCTCAGGTTTCATCATTGGCTGTAATAGAAGTAGAAAACATTTCCAACCATGTCTGGAGGGCAAATCAAGACTAGTTGTTGTTATTCAAACCTCCATATGTCAGGAACTGTTGACCTATATGATCATGGAAAGTGTTACTGGGTAAATGAGCTAAAGACAATTTCAATCTCACCAAATATTGCTTAGGAGTAGTGTAGTTAATGAGCTAAATGACGTAAGTAAAAGAAAAATTAAGAAAAAGAATTGTGTGTACCTATTAGGGCACATTGTTGGAATAACTGAAGTTTACTAAGACCAAGCAGAAAAGTAACTTTCTGAAGACCATGTAGTGGTTCATAAAATTTTGAGTTGACTGGAGAGCCAGCTCTACACTGAGCTTCTAGAAGAAGTTCTAAAACCATACCAGAGAACTGGCTTGATGAGAAGACTGCTCTAGCAGTTACTCACCAGAGCACTAAAGAAAACTACTGTTTTTGTCATTCCCCATTCATGCTGCTTCTGCACCACTTTGCAACCTCTGAAAAATCCACTGTCACTACCAAAAGCCACCTAAAGTAGAGTCCACATGGAGCCTTCTTTTTCAGGTTATTCACTTTTGTAATGAGGTCTTCTACTGGGACACCTAGTTTCAATGCCCAAGTTCCAGTGCCCAGCAAGGAAGCTGGCAATTGGCTTTTCTGGGTTCTGTCTTGGGTGACAAGGAACTCATGTGGCAGGAAATCATCAAATAATCAATGAGGGATTAAAAGTAAGCTTGGGGTCCAAGAAATCTGACAGATGTCCATCATTAAGGAGTTTAAGCCATGTATCTTTCTTTCATAAAACATAAAATATTATTCAGGGAAGAGCTCTTGAGACTTTTCAAAAGCCTGATTTTTTAAATGGCTATTGAGCACTTGAAATTTAGCTGGTAGAACTGAGAAATTGAACTTAATTGCTATTTAAGTGGCAACATGAGGCTGATGGCTACCATATTGGACAACACCTACAGATTAAACATTTTACAAAGTTTTAGTGTTTTTCTGCTATAGTCCGTATTTCTTTAAAAGCGTAAAAATGTTGCTAGACTCCTATTGAAATATAACTCTTCAAAAGTCAGGAATACAGTGAAATACATACTCACATCTATTAGGAAAGCTATTCTCAAAAAAAAAATGTTGACAAGGATTTGGAGAAATTGGTGCCTGTGTGCAGTGCTGATGGGAATGTAAAGTAGTTGTAACTATTATGGAAATGGTATATCAGTACCTCAAAAAATTAAAAATAGAATTACTGTATTCCACTTCTGGGTTTATATACATATATACCAAAAAGAATTGAAACCAAGTTTTCAAAGAGCTATTTGTACACCCATGTTTATAGCAGCATTATTCACAATAGCCAAATGATGAAAAACCCAAGTGGCTATCAACAAATAAGTAGATAAACAAAATATGGTATATACAGGCAGTTTATTAAATGTAATTTTTTAAATGTTTATTAAAGTAAAACATTCTTTGGGGTATAGGTATTTCTTTTGTTGGGCTTCTCAGGTGGCTCAGTGGTAAAGGATTTGACTGCCAGGATATGGGTTTGATCCCCAGGTCAGGAAGATCCCCTGAGAAGGAAATAGCAACCCATTCCAGTATTCTTGCCCGGGAAATCCCATGGACAGAAGAGCCTGACAGGCTATAGTCCAAGGGATCGCAAGAAGTCTGACATGACTGAGCACATGGTGATAATAATAGTAACTGATATAAAATTTTACCGATATTGAGCCAAAGTATAACTTAATCCTTGTGGGGCATTATATCCATGGTGACAGAATGAAAGCAGTGTACATTCTTAAGATCATACAAGTATAATATCAAGAATTTTCTGTTTACTGTCAAAAGTATTTGTTTTCTTAGAGCTGAGGCCACAGTGGACAGGAAATTCCAGAGGCAAGATAGTGCTACATGTTCCAAAAGTGCTGAGTAAAATTCATAGTATATCTCGATGCATACAGTTCATTCATTTGTATTGCTGTGTAGCATTTCAGTTTATAAATATACCACAATTTATTCATTTTACTTCAGTTCAATTCAGTCACTCAGTCGTGTCCGACTCTTTGCGGCCTCATGAACCGCAGCGCGCCAGGCCTCCCTGTCCATCACCAACTCCCGGAGTTCACCCAAACCCATGTCCATCGAGTCAATGATGCCATCCAACCATCTCATCCTCTGTCGTCCCCTTCTCCTCCTGCCCTCAGTGTTTCCCAGCATCAGGGTCTTTTCCAATGAGTCAGCTCTTCCCATGAGGTGACCAAAGTATTGGAGTTTCAGCCTCAACATCAATCCTTCCAATTGAACACCCAGGTCTGGTCTCCTTTAGAATGGACTGGTTGGATCTCCTTGCAGTCCAAGGGACTCTCAAGAGTCTTCTCCAACACCACAGTTCAAAAGCATCAATTCTTCGGCGCTCAGCTTTCTTTATAGTCCAACTCTCACATCCATACATGACCACTGGAAACACCATAGCCTTGACTAGACAGACCTTTGTTGGCAAAGTAATATCTCTGCTTTTCAATATGCTATCTAGGTTGGTCATAACTTTCCTTCCAAGGAGTAAGCGTCTTTTAAAATTTCATTGCTGCAGTTGTCATCATTTTACTTAGTTTTTTACTATTATAACAACACTGCTGATAACCATGTATATGTCTCCTGCTGCATGTATACAAGATTTCTCTAGGATATATACCTAGAAGTAGAATCTCTAGATCATAAAGTGTTTTTTCATGTTTACCAAATACTCCCAAATTGCTTTCCAAAGTGATTGATTTCCATATGTTTCCATTTTCCTAAACAAATACGAGTTGTAATTGCATCTTTACAGACACTCAGGTTATCATTATCATTGCTGACTCTGTGTTACAGATAATGTCTCTCAGTTTGGATCAGCCAAAATTCTTAGACTTAAGGATGTTAACAGTAAATGTGATTCATTAAGTGATGGGATTAAAAAATATATCTAAATGCAACTAGTGAAATCATGCTAAAAACAAATGTAAAGTCTAACAGATGAGCATTTCCCTTGACTATGATTGTGTACTTTTTCTTGTTTTCACCTTCTCTTCTAGAAATAGTGAGTGAAACAGAATCTCCAGTACCTTCCTACTCTCAGCTACACAGTGAAAGCTCTATTCCAGAAGAATTGGGCAGCCCTGCTGTTGAGTATATACCATCTGAGTCTATAGTTCAGGAGCATCCTGGGAGTCCAGATCATAGTATACGTACTGAAGACATGGTTTTTTCACAAGAACTAGAATCTTCTACCTCGCCTAGTAAACATGTAAGTTAATATATATTTATATCTTAAAGGTTCTTTACAAAAAACCTATCTGAAAGGTATATTATTAACTTATATTCTTGCTATTAAGGAAGCATTGACTATCACCCATACCTGTAATGTACAGTACATGACATTTGAATAGAAATAAAGCTTTTCATTGACTCCTAAAAATTTATAAATATATGAATTTTAGCTTTAGTGGCATTTATAAAATTATATGCTATGAAGTTTTTAATAAACAAAGATAGGAACTTCTAAAGTCTTTAATAAAGATAATGTGTGGGGCAAGTTCTTATTAAAGTCTGCGATTTGTCACATAATAGAAACAATAAGACCTTAAACCATACCAGTGTGCCTTTTCTATAATTTAGTTAATGACTGCTCTATACTTCTTAATCATAGTAGTGGTTTCATCTCTTTAAGGCAGATCTGAAATGGATATGGATTCTAAATTAGAATAATAGTCACTTCAGAATAAAGAGGTTTTTCACATTGCCCTTAATTCTATACTTTAGTAAAAAACTGTCTAGTAAAACCTTAAGCTAGAAATTTAGCTTTTTCTAAGCTTAATTTTATAATGTGTATGAAGGATTAGCGTAATAATATTAAATACTATAAGTGAACAAAAACATTGGTAAAAGCCACTTTGTGTTTGAAAAAAGAATCCACCTAAGTTGGAAATAGACCATATAAGAAAGTCAAAGCTAGTGTGCCTTAAAGTCACTTTTATAATAAAAAGTAATATTTATTGGGTGTTTGTCAAGTGACAGGTAGTGTGCTGAATGCCTTATGTAGATTATCCTCACAGCAATTCTTTAGATAATGTTTTAAGCCCCACTCTGAAGCTTACCAGACTGAGTAACTTGCCCACCATTGCAGGGAAAGGAAGTGATGATATAACAGTTAGGAACCACATCAGGCTTATTCACTTCCTCTTGATACCAGGGTAGAAATTACTCCCTTTGTGATAAATAATCTAGTGTGGGCAGTCTTCTTATGCTCTTATTTTCTTCCCTCCCCCCTTTCCTATCTTCTTCTTTTCTTCCGTAAAGATAGTACCTATTTCGTATTAAATGTTTTTCAGTTTTATTGACATATAATGGACATTTAGCACTGTGAATTTAAAGTGTACAGCATGAGTTTAAAGTGTACAGCATGATGACTTGACATACACATATTGTGAAATGATCACTACAGTAAGTTTAGTGAATATCCATCATCTTGTATAGTTACAAAAACATTTTTTTCCTTGTGATGAGAATTTTTAGGGTCTACTCTTTTAGCAACTTTCAAACATACCATGCAGCAGTGTTAAATATAGTCGTCATGTAGTACATTATATCCCCAGTACTTATATATCCTATAACTGGAAACTGATACCTTTTGACCAGCTTCAGCCAGTTCCCTACCCACTACTCCCCACCTCTGGGGACCACAAATCTGATCTCTTTTTCTATGAGTTGGAGTTTTTCTGGATTCCACATATAAGTGAAATCATAAAATATTTGTCTTTCTCTCTCTGACTTTCTTCACTTAGTTAAGTGCCCTCAAGATCAATTCATGTTGTCTCAAATGACAGGATTTCCTTTTTCTTTTTTTTAATGACTGAATAGTATTTGTGTGGGGGTGGGGGTGGCGGGTGGATGTCACATTTTCTTTATTCATTTATCTATTGATGAAGAACTACCAATGATCCAGCAAATGCACTTGTGGATATGTATCAGAAGGAAGTAAAATCACTATGTTGAAGAGATATCTGTACACCCATATTTAGTATTTTTAAAGTTAAATACAGGGGTAAATATCACTGATTCAGTAGCCACTCATAGTTTATCATAAACATCTTTAAAAGCATGCTTTTAAATAACTTTTTCCATATACTTAAAAAAGTTGAAATCTTTTGTGTAATTTGCAAACTTTTTTTCACTTTTTATTTCATGAAGTTATTTAAAATTCTTTGTAAATATTACCTTTAACTTGTTAGTATCTTACATTTTAAATAGAGTTTAATAATTGTATCACAGAACAGTTCTTATTTGATTTCTGTTTAAACAGTCACCTCCCAAGAGCTGCATGTCTGTGTCAAAGCAAGAGTCTAGCAAAGGAAGTCATAGGACTGGAGGACACGGTCGTCTGCCCGTCAAGTCCCATCAACATTGTTATAGTTGGTCAGATGAGTCATTATCTATGACACAGTCAGGTAAGAGTAACAAGGAAGGAGTTAGTTTTCTTTGTAGTATGTTTGCATTTCTCTTTAATAAGCTTTGTCTGTCTATGTGACTGGTAAAATGTTATACTCTGTTTCATTTGTAAAGGCTTTTTCCTTGCCAAAATTGAATTACATAATTACATAATTCTTTGCTTTCCCTTGATAATTTATATCCCTCATTATACAAACCATGATAAATTGTTATGTTCTTAGACATTAGTAGTCATTTATTCATCAGACATTTGTTAAATTTTTTGTGTGTGACAGGTGCTGCTTATGTGTTCCTATAGTGCTCTGCACTTTTAACTTGTTATACCAGACAGCACATAATTTTAATCAAGTTATTCTGTTCATCAGGTTATTCTGTCTTGATGTATTTCAGCCAACAGAAGTCTCATTTTCCTGTCATTTCCCCTATCCCCTTTCTTCCAAAAAAAACCTGTAGGAGAGAATTCCATAAAGACAATACATTGATTTAGAGAGTTACTTGGATAAAAAAATATTTTTCTAGAGGTTCCTTTAGATATTATTGATGATAAACACTATATAGTAGAATTAGATTTGGGCATGTGGAAAATGTACTCCCATTCACTGTCATAGACTTTTATTTGATCTCTTTTTACCTTTCACTTGTAGAACTTTGGTTTCTTTACTTCTTAAAAATGTAAACATTTCACATGGTCTTTCATCTGAACTTAAAGTTTCTCATCATCTCTGTTAAATCTTCACAGTTATAGTTGAGAAATGTTTTTATTTAAAAAGATCACTGCTTACATATCCAGTTTTTAAAGTATACTCATTTAAAATAATCATTTTGGAGGCAAAGTTATAGGAAGTATAGTAGTCTCCTATAAAATTTTATCAAAGTAACATCTCAAGTTCTGGAAGCACATAAAGTTTATCAAGCTAAAAGAATACACAGCTTTAGCAGATTCAAAGGTATGGGGTTTATATTTCATTTTAGAAAGGTTATAATTTTCAGCTCAACTTGCAGTCCTACCCCCAATTATTGTTCAGAATTGTTAATTAAATCACCGTAAAGCTTACCAGTAAGATTCAGAGCCTTTTAGCTCTAGAACAAATTGAGAGGACGTCTACTCGTCTCCTGCGAGAACACCAAAATTGCATGTTCAACAGCCATTGACAGGAGGATGCTAGAACCACCATAAAAAGATACTGCACGTCCAAAGTCAAAGAAGCTATAGCGAGATGGTAGGAGGGGCACAATAACAATAAAATCAAATTCCCATACCTGCCAGGTGGGTGACCCAAAAACTGGAGACCAATAGTAGCAAAGAAGTTCTCCCACTGTTGTGAAGGTTCTAAACCCCACATCAGGCTTCCCAGCCTGGGGATCCCACAAAGGGGCTGAGAATCCCCAGGGAATCTGACCTTGAAGGCCAGTGGGATTTGATTATAGGAATTTCACAGGATTAGGGGAAACAGCAGAGAAGGCAATGGCACCCCACTCCAATACTCTTCCCTGGAAAATCCCATGGATGGAGGAGCCTGGTAGGCTGCAGTCCATGGGGTCGCTGAGGGTCGGACACGACAGAGCGACTTCACTTTCACTTTTCACTTTCATGTATTGGAGAAGGAAATGGCAACCCACTCCAGTGTTCTTGGCTGGAGAATCCCAGGGACGGGGCAGCCTGGTGGGCTGCCGTCTATGGGGTCACACAGAGTTGGACACGACTGAAGTCACGTAGCAGCAGTAGCAGCAGCAGGGGAAACAGTGACTCCAGTCTTGGAATGCACAAACAAAATCTTGCACACACCAAGACCCAGAGGAAAAGAGCAGTCACCCTGTAGAAGACTGAACCAAAACTACCTGCTAATGTCGGAGGTCTCCTGTGGAGTCATGGGTTGGCAGGGGCTCACCACAGGGAAGGGGACACTGGCAGCAGCAGTCCTGGAAGGTCCCCCTTGGTGTAAGCCCTCTTGGAGGCCGCCATTAACCCTGCCATAGTGCCCATAGACCTCAGGCCGAACAACTGCCAGTGCAACCCCACCCATCAGCAGATAACTGGGTTAAGTTTTACTGAGCAAGGCTCAGATTTTCCCACTGCCAGTCCTTCCTATCAGGAAGCTTACACAAGCCTCTTAGCCTCCTGCATCGGAGGGCAGACAGAAGAAGCAAGATCAACAGTCCCACAGCAGCTAAAACAAAACTCACATTACTGAAAGTCAGTCAGGATGAAAAAGCAGAAAGTTATGTCCCAGATGAAGGGACAAGATAAAACCCCAGAAAAACAACCAAGTGAAGTGGAAATAGGCAACCTTCCAGAAAAAGAATTCAGAATAATGATAGTGAAGACGATCCAGGGTCTCGGGAAAACAATGGAGAAGATGCAAGGAATGTTTACCAAAGACATAGAAGAACTAAAGAATAAACAGAGAAGAATAATATACTAGAAGGAATCCATAGCAGAATAACTGAAGCAGAAGAACAAATAAATGAGGGAGGACAGAATAGTGGAAGTCACTGCTGCAGAACAGAATATAGAAAAAAGAAAAAAATGGAGACAGCCTAAGAGACCTCGGGACAACATTAAACACACCAACATTCACATTAGAGGGGTCCCAGGAGAAGAGAGAAAAGACCTGAGAAAATATTTCAAGAGATAATAGCTGAAAACTTCCCTAACATAGGAAAGGAACTAGTCAATCAAGTCCAGGAAGCACAGAGAGTCCCAGGCAGGATAAACCCAAGGAGGAACACACCAAGACACATACTAATCAAACTGACAAAAATTAAAGACCAAGATAAAATGTTAAAAGCAACAAGGGAAAAACGACAGGTAACATACAGGGGAACTCCATCAGGCTATCAGCTGATTTTTCAATAGAAACTCTACATGCCAGAAGGGAATGGCATGATATATTTAAAGAGATTAAGGGGAAGAAGCTGCAACCAAGAATACTTTACCCAGCGAGACTGTTATTCAGATTTAATGGAGAAATCAAAAAGCTTTCCAGACAAGCAGAAGTAAGAGAATTCAGCACCACCAAACCAGCTTTACAACAAGTGCTAAAGGAATTTCTCTAAGCAAGAAACACAGGAGAAGGAAAAGACCTACAGAAAATGAATCTGAAACAATTAAGAAAACGGTAATAGGATCATTACAACTGCAAGCCATAATGGGAATATGATTAATCTAATAATATAAAATACTTACAATCTGGGGGGTTAAGTAGAGTGATGTGGTAAGTGGAAGTGCATACATGGACATGTTTTCATCTGCTCAGCCAGTCTGTGTCTTGTGGTTGGTGCATTTGCACTTACCACATCACTCTACTTAACCCCCCAGATTGTATGTAATTATTTTATATTATTAGATTAATCATATTCCCATTATGGCTTGCAGTTGTAATTACCTTTTATTTTTTGTCTGGCTATTGATTGTGAAAACTGATAAACATCTTTTATTATTGTGATTATGCAACTATTACTCACTTAATACCATTGTATCATGATTGTTTCAACAGAAAAATAATTGAATTCTGTATCATCAAAACTACCATTTAATAGAAAAACCTGTAATCACTTTTTAAAATCCAAATGCATATCAGATTATCTTGGAATGTTTTGAAAAATCAAATGTCCAGATCTGCTTTTTTTCCCCCAAAGCTCCAGATACGTTTCTCATGAGCAGCTGTGTTTAAAAACAACTGGACTTATATGATGATCTTTTACTTTCATCTAGTTCGTTTCATTTTTTTTCTATTTCATATTCAGTGCCCCCGTTTCACTTAGTTTATGTTTTCCAATTTCTCCATCTTCTCTTTTTTGTGATATTCTTTCTCAAGCCTTTATCAAGCGTAGTAGAAAAGTTTTTGTATACCTATATATAAGTAATATTGCCTAACTAAAAAACGTATGACATTTGACTCAACTTGTTTGACTTAGTATGAATAGAATGCTAGATTTCTAATTTTAAAAAATAGATATGCAACAAAGATTTACTGTATAGCACAGGGAGCTATAGTCAATATCTTGTAATAGCCTATAATGGAAAATAATCTGAAAAATAATATATGTGTATATGTATAACTGAATCACCTTGCTGTGTACCTGAAACATTGTAAGTCAACTGTACTTCAATAAAATATATATAAATAAAATCGATAAATTAAGCCAAAAATAAATGAATTTATTATTTTCTTCAGAAATTAAAGGAGAACAAGAGGAAGATACTCAGTTGCTGTCTCCTTACCACCACCTTTTTTAGGTTTAAACCAAAAAATATGTTACATAAAATATGGCTACATAAAAATGTTTTATGTGTACTAATACTACCACCGTTTATTGAGCTTTTTATAGTAGTCCAAGTACTGTGCTACATGCTTTATGTATCTTATTTAATTTTCACATCAGTTCTAGAAATCATTAAGTGACAGACACCTTACTAATTACCAGTAGTAGATTCCAAGCTAAAAATGACCTTTATTATTGCTTCATTTTATTAGTGTTGATCAGTAAATAGTGAACTTCACTATTCACTCAGGGTTCAGTCTGATGGCACTACTGGCATAAGATGGGTATAATTTTCCTTTTTTTTTTTTTTTTGGGTATAATTTTCCTAATGCACCTTAAGTCAGGAGACTAAAGTAGCAGGAACTTAGATGTCATTATTTCTAATTAAGATATTTAGATCACATTGCAAAAAAAGGACTTTTCAAAATAAATTCTGTGATTAGTTCTTTGCAATTTAATCTGAAGTGCTTAAAAAAAAAAAAAAAAAAACCTGGTTGTTTATGGTGTAATGTTATAATGTGCATCTAAGTCTTCAGAGTTGTATATAATAGTATTTCTCTTAAAAGACTATTAAATGCCTCACTCATCATTAGCGTGTGGAAATGACACCATGGTGTGATTCAAGGAGGAGATGTCATTTTTTTTCTGTGTAATTTCCATGTGTAGTGAAATAAGCTGTTTTTAAATGATGCTTATTTTGTTGTCAGTAGTGTTCATTTGACTGTGCCGGGTCTCAGTTGTGGCATGCTGGATCTTTAGTTGCCACATGTGAACAGCACATGGGATCTAGTTCCCTGACCAGGGATTGAACCTGGGCCCCCTGCACTGGAAGCACAAGTCGTAGCCACTAGACCACCAGGGAAGTCCTAATGATGCTTATTTTTATAAGATTTGTGTGATGCTTAACAATGAAATGTCTTTTTCATGATTTTGCTGTGACTAAACATCTACTTTGTATGTGTGCATGTATGTGTCTAAATTGTTGGGAAGAAAATAAGATTGAACTATAGCTTTATTTCATTATTTTAAATGTTTTAAGAGCTTCCAAAGGTTATCACAAAGTATATTTCTTTATAATTTTTCTCTCTCCTTTTATAATATTAAGCCATTAGCTGATGACTCACAATCAATTTCAAATGGTAAAATTCTAGTTTGATTTTAATATGACTTTAAAACTATCAAACTATCTATTAATAACCAAGAGGAGGTACAGTTAAGTATGGCTATCCTGTTACCAGGAAATAAATTCTTAAAGAATGTCCAAATTCCGCTAACCAAAAGTTTTTCTACTTCCAGCTACTTATCAAGACAGAGTATCTTCAGATTTGCAAACTTTATTTGCAGTTTCAAAATAGCACAATTAGAAGGTGAAAATAAACAGGAAGACGCACACCCACCCCTGCATAGAGATTTAGGAGAAAGGATGGAAATCACCAATAATTTTTTTCTGAATCTAAAATTTTAAATGTTAGATTAACTTTACATTGGTGCTTTCTATTAACAGTTACTGAATTTATTTTTTTTTAATGACATTAAAAGGTTTTATATCTCTTTCAGAAACTACATCTGACCAGAGTGACATTGAAGGTAGAATCAGAGCCCTGAAGGATGAGCTGCGGAAAAGAAAATCAGTTGTGGACCAACTAAAGAAGGAACAGAAAAAAAGGCAAAAGGAAAGACTCAAAGCCCAAGAAGCCAGTCTGATCAAACAATTGGAGGTTAGATATAAGAAGGCTAGTGCAAACATGAAGCCAGAAATGTTTTAAGCATTAAAAAAGTGATAGATTAAAAATTTTCAATATTAGTTTTGTGGCACATTTTAACCTAACTTTAAAAACAAAGAAACTGACGTGTCTGAACAAACTCTTGCTTGAAGCATTAAATATTAAAATGTTAAATATTATAATATCAAGTATTAAAGTAAATAGTAAAAGTATTAAAATGAGTTTTTTCCCCAAAGAGGAAAGATTAGGCCTATGAAAGTAAGCTTGATATCCATGTCATCTTAAGGAAAGAACCATTAGATAAATAATCCTGGCTATTGAAACTGTTAACTGCCTTTTCTTTTCTTTGGGTTTTTGTTTTTTTTTTGCAGAATGGTGTTTCATGCCACCCAGCTTATTAGTATGATTCTTTGTACTATTTGAATAGCTCCTAAAGATAACTTTAAACTTGAGTTTCCTTCCAAACTCTAGCAGCCTTCCCTGATTTGATTCTACCCAATTCTGGAAACCTGGTTTTTGTTTGTTTGTTTTGTTTTTAGCTTTAAAAGCATGTGGGCACAGAAGGTTTTACTGAAAATTCCTCTGAATATTTTTAAAATTAATTTATTTAATTGGGGGCTAATTACTTTATAGTTTTTATATCTTTCTCATTCTGTTTTTTCCTATTCATTCAGTTATCAGATCCCATTGATTTCTTTTTTCATAAATCTTGCTTGCCCCTTTCCATTCCTACTGACATCAAGCTATTTGGAACCTGATGTCCTCTTACCGCTGTAGTGTGCACAGCCTCTTACTCTTACATGTCCTTGCCTCTGGTTGCTTCCCTATGGCTTACATGCATTCTGTCAGCCTAGTATTCCTAAACACCATATTCATTACAGAACCAGTCTGAACTTCCTGTATCATAAGAACCCCTTCTGAAGGCCTCACCTGACGTCATTCAGTTTCTTCTCAGTCACTTTCAGTAATAACAAGTTTCAGATTTTCAAGGCAGTTGATTTCATTGGTTGGACTCCAGGTGCTCTAAGTGCTAAAAAGGTTTTTGTTTGGGCAAAATTTCTGTTATTTTAATCATCCTTGTGTGCTAAAACCAAACATGTATTCTCCTTTATTAATGTGTTTATTAATTTAATCAAATATTCAAGGACCTTTTTATGTGCTGGAAACTTGGCTAATTACTGTACACATATTTTTCACTTTATCGTCAAAGCAACAAGGTGTGGATATTACTATCCCTGTTTTACAGATGAGGAAACTGAGTTTCAGTGAAATTAATGATATCCAGAGAGATGCAGCTCAAATGTGTTAAAACTAGGATTTTAATTTAGCTTGAATTCCAAATTCTGTGGCCTTACCATTACACTACACTGTCTTCCACATAGAAGATAAACCTGCTAACAGATCTGGAGAAGATAAGACATTTACATTAGTACACAACACAGAGATGGGAACAGGAATTGTAACTTGCACATGTGTTTAGAAGAAAAGTGATTAAGATTCAGTGACCATGCTGAAAAGTAGTGAGAAACAAAATTTTAAAATGAAGATCAAATTTAGGGCTTTAGAAATCAGACTGATGAGTTTGAACTTCATCCTATAGGTCTGTAGTGCTCAATCTGACTATACATTAGAATTAATCAAGGAGGTTTTTTGAAAAATACAAATATCCAGGCTCACTCCCAGAGATTTTTATTTAATTGGCCTAAGCTGGGGCCCACGATTTAAAAGTACTGCTGAAGGTCATGTTCAGTTCAGTTCAGTCTCTCAGTCGTGTCCAACTCTTTGCAGCCCCATGAACCACAGCACGCCAGGCCTCCCTGTCCATCACCAATTCCTGGAGTCCACCCAAACCCATGTCCATTGAGTCAGTGATGCTATCCCAACCACCTCATCCTCTGTCATCCCCTTCTCCTCCCGCCCTCAATCTTTCCCCACATCAGGGTCTTTTCAGATGAGTTAGCTCTTCGCATCAGGTGGCCAAAGGTCATGAGGACCAATTAAAAGCTAAATGAAATACTATTACATTGAATAGCATTGCCCCAAAAGTTCAATAATAGATACATCAACCAGAAAAATATCTAGAGAAAAATATAAAGATCCATCTCATTCAATATTATATTAAATGATTTAAATAAAGGCAATAAAAAGTTCTTTATTTAGATTTTATAATTATAGTATATGTATATAGTATACTATATAAATTAGTGAAGCTTTATTTATAGAATGACTAATAACTACGAAGTATTTTTGCAATTCTGTACTATTATGCTCTCAACCACTCCCTTCTCTTTCCTTGAGATCTCTATTCCCAAAGTACAGATTCCCTTAAGAAGCTTACTGCCATTGAAACTCAGTGCAATGGCTGAACTTAAAAATATCAGGAAAGTATTAGGACATCCTTTAAAGAATAATTATATAATCAGCTAAAGAGTTTTTTTAATATGGCAGGGCCTGAATTATTGCTTCATAAGTATTACGCTTCTGTAATTGAGATTATATCATTTCCTAATTGATATTAGTGTTACATTATACATCTTGCTTATACATAACCTATTTCAAGAAGGCTATGCAAATAACTAATTTTAGAACTCTGAGAAATAATACTGATGCAGGGAGTAAAAATTTTATATTAATATCTTTTTTACTGTTTGAATATTTTACCATTAAATGTTTAGTTTTCTAAGTTAAGATAGTTTTTAAAAATTCTGTACATTGACTCCTCTGATTTTCCTAAACGTAGTCATACGATGAATTCATTAAGAAAACTGAAGCTGAGCTTAGCCGAGATTTGGAAACTTCACCAACAGCCAAGCCTCAGATTAAAACGCTCTCCTCAACTTCTGAAAAACCCAAGATCAAGTCCCTTCCACTGCACAGGTAGAAATTTTGATAACTAACCTATATCCTGCCTTATTTGCAAAAGAAATAAGGAAAGATTTTTAGTTGAAGCTAACTTTTGAGTAACTGTGAAATTGTAGAAGTGAGAATACTGGTTTATGGTTTTAGTGTCACTAAAGTAAATTTGTTGTTTATGATATAATCACAAATCAAATTTATAATAAGGCACAGATTTAAAAATATATTCTGAAATCTGGAGGGTGCAGTGAAAATAATACTTCCAGCATTGTTGTTACAGCTTTGTAAGTTGGTATAGTTGTTGTGAAAAACAATTTGGCAATGTTTCAAAAGTCAAAAACAGTCTGTAACTTTTGACTCAATAATTCCCCATCTGAAAATTTAGCTTGAAAAAATATAAACTACCAAAAATATCTATTTGCATGAACATGTATATCATAACATCTTTTATATTAAGTAAACACTGGAAGCAGTCTTTATATCCAGAAATAGGTGAATAACCCTGTTAATGATGGTTCTTTCCAGGGATAGAATATTATGCAATCATTGAATGCAAATACAGAAGATACAGAGTAGCACCATTAGAATATATAATATGATATATAAGGATTTAAAATGAATTTTGAACAACGAGCAGAGGTTATGTAGGTCAGTGGGACTGAAGTAGTGGGTATTGCAGAGAGGCACTGATGAGTGACTAAAAGCAATCAAGAGCTTGGCATATCATGGAAGCTGAATGCCATAGGATATTACCAGAGTTAGGAGAAGAAACTGGAAAAGTAAAAAACAGATTGTGATAATATTGTACTCAAGCATTTTTAGTATTTTCTTATTCACTTTCTTAGAAGATGTGAAACCTTAAAGGCAATATTTTAGGATATTTTTTGTTTCTTAGAAACATTACACAGACTCATTACAATTAATTTAGCATTACCTGGGTTTAAATCCTGGCTCCAGCACCAGCCAGCTATTTAATTAGGGGCAAGTTATTTAACCTCTCTGTACTTCAGTTTTTTAATCAGGATTTATATCCCTATAAGAACACCTGAGTAGTAAACTTGTTATCAGGGTTAAAAGACTTAACTTAGGGCAGGGTCTAACACACAAAGTTAGCACTGTGTATTAGTTTTATTATAATTGCTACTAAAATATTGAGGGAAGTGGTAAAAAGGAATAAATTTAAATCATATCATTCATAACTGTCCCAAAACAGCAGACATCAACAATTAGATATATTTCTTTCTCGGGTTTTTTTATAGTTAGATTTTGTATTTTTGTTGTATATATACTTTCCCTTTATGTTACATTATATGTAAGTTTTACTTTAATTTCTACATTCGATTAAGGGTTTTTATAGTTTTATTAACCAAGCTACTAAGTATTTTAACTGGAGAATGATAGAATCATATTTCTCTTTAGAGAAATCTTTTTGACTACAGTATGAAGGAAAGATAGAAAGGGATAAGTTTAGAAGCAGGGATAACAGTAGTCTAAGCCAGGCCTCAGATAATCCACTGTAATAAGAATAGAGATAGGAGATAGATTTTAGGAATATTGAAGAAGTATACTTGACTAATTAAAGTTATATGGGAATGCTGAATGTCATATTTCTCTTAAGTAGTAGTTGGTTGAGTCAAAGTTACACTAACCTAAATGGAAAATCAGGTGTTCCTCAGTGGGAGACTTAAGATTTTGGTTTTAAAATGTTAATTTTAAGGTATCTATAGTTCATCTAAGTGGAATTATCCAGGAAAGATGTTAGGTTTATACATATGTGTGTGTATATATATATATAGGGATGATCAACATATAGATCATGGTTGAGGCAATAAATATGGCAACATTTGGATAAACCTTCTTCACCCAAAGAAAGTATTCATTCAGAGAGAATAAAAGAGAGCCAAGTACTAGATATGATAAAATAGCAACCTTTGAGGAGATTAGGAAGAAATAGGAGTAGAAGGCATATAATATGACTTTGCAAATAAAAAGAAAGCAAGAAAATGAAGATGGTAAATGTCAAATTAAAGCATAAAAGAGAACAGTAGTGTAGCATCAGATGAAGGAATAAAGAATGGGGGGAGGGGAACTTTGCTCAATATTCTGTAATAACTTAAATGGGAAAAGAATTTGAAAAAGAATAAATATATGTGTATGTGTAACTGAATCACTTTACAGCTGATACTAACACAACATTGTAAATCGGCTATAGTCCAATATTAAAGGAGGGAATCTTTTTTTTTTAAGCTTGAGGTATACATATAAGCTAAAGGGGAAAAAAAATCACCAGATTGAAGGACTAACGATTGTAGAAAAAAGAATGGTTAGTTGAGGGATATTGTCAGTGAGACTGTGGAAATTATGGGATTTGGGGCAGAAAGAAATTTGAGCAAATGTAAGAGGTACACCTTTTTCTCCTTGGAGACAGAAGGAAAGGCAATTGAGATGGCTGTGAATATAGATGAATTTGTAGGTAAAAAGGTTCATGCTGATGGCCTCTCTCTTTCTTATTAAAAGAGGCAAGATCATCTATTGAGAGTCACGAAGGCCAGAAATAGGCTTGGTGAAATGGCAACGGTTGGAGTACTTCCTGTGGAGTAGAAAGAAGTCGTCTAGTCAATTCGACTGCTTTCTGTTACCAGTTATTATAGTAGCAGCAATACATTTATTTCTGTTTATTAATTTTTCTGCTTAAGATCTGAAACAGCAAAGAATTGGAAATCACTGGCAGACTCAGAACGATCCAGAGGATCCCTGGAGTCTATTGCTGAACATGTTGGTATGTAACTAGAAAAAATAATCACACTGTATCTACATGGGCTAAAGATTTATACAAATGCCTATGCAATTCTGCCTCTAAGTTATTTGGTTAAAAAGTGAATTTTCTAAAGATAGTAGATCATTTAATATTTTAAGTTACTTTTATATTTTAAAGTGATTTACGGGTTATGCATAAGTTATATGAATCAGTCTTTATTGTCCCAGTAACTGACAAAAACTGAATCATAAAGACATTGATCTAAAATGGCTATGAGGGTGTCATCAGCATCTCAAAATTCTCCCTTAATCAGATTTTGCATCTGATTGTGTAATTGTTGGCCTCCACTATTTCTCAGCTGTGTGGTTATATACATTTTTTTCAGTCGAGTCCAAATAAAAATAAGAACTATTGAAAATAAAGTATAATTAAATGAGGAATTAAAACTGAGGCATGAAAAAGCCTACCTGGCAGTAATGACAAAGCAGCAATTTGAATTCAAAACTTTTAATTCTTGGTTTGTTGGTTCACTGAATCTTAATTATTTTCTTCTTTAAAGTGCTAATATTTGCAGAAATAGGTGTTTTTTGGGTTGTTTTTTTTTTTTTTACATTCAAGAGGTTAGTTGAAGTCCCTGGGAAAATTCATTCTTTTAGAAGTATATATACTAGTACATTTGTCCCTCCTTTATTGCTTTTCTATTTGAAAAACATATGTAATATGCTTCATCCAATACTGTGTTTGCATAATTTGAGAATCAATTTCTCCATAAACTTTGATTCATTTTTCTTAATTTTATAACTTAAGACAACACTTAAAAAATTATACCAAACTTCAGATTTTTCAGTTTAGTTCAGTTCAGTCGCTCAGTCGTGTCCGACTCTTTGCGACCCCATGAATCACAGCACGCCAGGCCTCCCTGTCCATCACCAACTCCTGGAGTTAACCCAAATTCATGTCCATCGAGTCGGTGATGCCATCCAGGTATCTCATCCTCTGTAGTCCCCTTCTCCTCCTGCCCTCAATCCCTCCCAGCATCAGGGTCTTTTCCAGTGAGTCAGCTCTTCACATGAGGTGGCCAAACTATTGGAGTTTCAGCTTCAGCATCATTCCTTCCAATGAACACCCAGGACTGGTCTCCTTTAGGATGGACTGGTTGGATCTCCTTGCAGTCCAAGGGACTCTCAAGAGTCTTCTCCAACACCACAGTTCAAAAGCATCAATTTTTCGGTGCTCAGCTTTCTTCACAGTCCCAACTCTCACATTCATACATAACCACTGGAAAAACCATAGCCTTGACTAGACAGACCTTTGGTGGCAAAGTAATATCTCTGCTTTTGAATATGCTATCTAGGTTGGTCATAACTTTCCTTCCAAGGAGTAAGTATCTTTTAATTTCATGGCTGCAGTCACCATCTGCAGTGATTTTGGAGCCCAAAAAAATAAAGTCAGCCACTGTTTCCACTGTTTCCCCATCTATTTCCCATGAAGTGATGGGACCAAAAGCCATGATCTTTGTTTTCTGAATGTTGAGCTTTAAGCCAACTTTTTCACTCTATTTCACTTTCATCAAGAGGCTTTTTAGTTCCTCTTCACTTTCTGCCATAAGGGTGGTATCATCTGCATATCTTGATATTTCTCCCGGCAATCTTGATTCCAGCTTGTGCTTCTTCCAGCCCAGCGTTTCTCATAATGTACTCTGCATAGAAGTTAAATAAGCAGGGTGACAATATACAGCCTTGACGTACTCCTTTTCCTATTTGGAACCAGTCTTGTTCCATGTCCAGTTCTAACTGTTGCTTCCTGACCTGCATATAGGTTTCTCAAGAGGCAGGTCAGGTGGTCTGGTATTCCCATCTCTTTCAGAATTTTCCACAGTTTATTGTGATCCACACAGTCAAAGGCTTTGGCAGTCAATAAAGCGGAAATAGATGTTTTTCTGGAATTCTCTTGCTTTTTTGATGATCTAGTGGTTGTTGGCAATTTGGTCTCTGGTTCCTCTGCCTTTTCTAAAACCAGCTTGAACATCTAGAAGTTCACGGTTCATGTATTGCTGAAGCCTGGCTTGGAGAATTTTGAGCCTTACTTTACTAGCGTGTGAGATGC
>NW_011494861.1:21533275-21575007 GCF_000754665.1 Bison bison bison
TTGAGCCTTACTTTACTAGCGTGTGAGATGAGTGCAATTGTGCAGTAGTTTGAGCATTCTTTGGCATTGCCTTTTTTTGGGATTGGAATGAAAACTGACCTTTTCCAGTCCTGTGGCCACTGCTGAGTTTTCCAAATTTGCTGGCATATTGAATGCAGGTCTTTTAATTATTTTTAAATGTTCTATTTATTTTTGGTACAGTGTATATTCATAAAGGAAAAATTTACTACCTATGGTAACCTATAAAACAGGTCATATTTACTGACCAGAGCTTTTTCTCACTAATATTTGGTTTTTATTTAAACTTTGGTTTCAGAAATTGAAAGTTGTGATTTCAGTAATTTTGATGTGATTTTTTTTCTTCTTCCCCCTTTAAGATGCTGCATTGACAGGTTCTGAAAGATCAGTATCAGAAAAATCTTCATCTGCCTACGCAAAGAGAATGACTGAATTGGATGGTCGGACAGAAGAGCACTTTCAGACTTCTCCAATTCTGAGATCATCAAGGAGGACAAGAGCTGAATCTGGAGATTCTCTAGAAAATGTCCCTTCATTATCTCTTCTCAAAGAATTAAATGCCTCTCATAGAATTCTGGATGTATCAGGTGCCAAGGCTGAAGAAGAGTCTAGTCAAAAATCAGAAATACAAGAAGTAGAATATACAAAATTGGAGGAGAGTGCAATTGAAGATGCCTGTTCTAAACAGTCTAGGAAGGCTGATGTCTTCCTGAAGCTAGACCTGGAACAGGGAGATTCATCTGAAATTCTTTCAAGAAAAGATCTTCCTTTAGATTCTATAAATGTTCAGAAAGACTTAGTTAGATTAGCCATTGAAAATCTTCATAATAAAGAAACGAAAGAGGGACAGTCAAATGAAGATATCAGTCATAGTCCAAACATCCAGTCAGAAAAAGAGACTCATGTACAAAAGAATATAAAGAGCAGAGACTCATCTTGGTCACAGCGTCTACTTGCATCTAAAGAGATATCGTACTCTGAAGATTTTGATGTATCGTCTTTCAAGAAAGACATTTCAGCTGAATTGTACAAAGATAACTTTGAGGTGGCGTCTTTGTTGTCACTCAGGAAAGACTCTCAGTCTTGCAGAGAGAAGTTACAGGCAACAAGCATCTCTAGAAGTAGAGCCACTAGCTTTGGTAGTGATGATGAAATCAGCGAGTGCCTCAGTGAGAAAAGCCTTTCTATTCATAGCAGTGTCCACTCTGAAAGGCTGTTAGAACTCAAGTCCCCCACTGAGCTTATGAAAAATAAGGAGCGCAGTGATGTAGAGCATGAACGGGGAGTTACTGAATCCCCTTCCTTGGCTTCAGCTTCTCTTGCAGATGAATTACTTGATTTCCACATTGGTGATAGGGTATTGATTGGCAATGTTCAGCCAGGAACTCTTCGGTTCAAAGGTGTGACTAGTTTTGCCAAAGGGTTTTGGGCTGGAGTGGAGTTGGATAAACCTGAAGGAAATAACAATGGAACATATGATGGCATTGTATACTTTGTGTGCAAAGAGAAGCATGGGATTTTTGCTCCTCCTCAAAAAATATCTCACATTCCAGAAAACTTTGATGACTATGTAGACATAAATGAAGATGAAGACTCTTACTCAGATGAGCAATATCAATATTATAATCAAGAACAAAAAGATACCGAGGGTCCCACGTCTGACAGAGAAAAGGATACAATTGAATATTTTTATGAGAAATCTCTACCTAGTGTGCATGACACAGAAGCCTCAGTTGATAGAAGCCTTAAAGTAGAGACAGACAATATACAGGACATTCCTGGGGTACTCGAAGCCCATATTCACCAGCAGAATTCAGTGGACTCACTGATGTCTTCAGAGGAAAACAAAGACCTTGTTTCTGATGCCACAGAAAAGGTTTCTTCTGTTGTAGAAGACGATACTTTAGATAATACCTTTTCTGAAGAGTTAAAGAAGCAACAACAGTTGACTGAAGAGGAAGAGAACTTACATCCCGAAGTTTCAGAAACGCTTTCTACCCCACTTCTGGACCTGTTAGCAAGAGAGAAGAACCAATTGGAAGCCCAGCTGAGGTCATCTGTAAGTGAGGAAAAAAAGTCAAAGGAACAGCTAGAAACAGTCAGCTTACTGACAGACAGTTTGCTCCAAGTCTTTGTGAAAGACACAGTCAATCAACTACAACAAATCAAAAAAGCTAGAAATGAAAAAATCCAGCTTAGCAATCAGGAGCTTCTTGTTGAGGATCAAAAGAAAGTACCACCCCAAGGCCTATCCCAAAATCTTGAGGAACAGTCACCAAGTGTTCCAGGTTGCTTCTTAAGGTCTGAATTGGAAGATGAGAAAGAGGAGATTTCCTCACCAGATATGTGTCCTAGACCTGTAAGTATTTTGTTTAGAAAAAAAATGTCAATTAACCTTGCCTTTGTGGTACACTTTAATTCTGTAACTCCTAATAGGTATTTTGGTGATGTGTTGTTTATTAAATACAGATCACTGTACTAGTTTTTAAAGGCCATGTAGCTATTTTTCTGTCTGAAGTATAATTGTCCTCTATTATGTCATGAGTGGTCACTATAGAGTTGTCACAAACACAGGCAGATTTATGCTGGGTTGAAAACCCCTGTATACTGTCCACAGATTAGATTCCCTTCCAGATTCACTGATCAAATTTATTCATGGAGATTTCCATTGTTTCTCAACCCAGTTCTTTCTTGCCTATGAAATCGTTTGTTCACATATGTACTCAGTCATAGTTGCCTTGCAGAAACTGCCAGTTGTGATGTTGACTCTGGTACAACTGAAATATATCCACTGTGACATATACTCAGGCCATCAACTTGTTTAGGGTGCCCATGGACAGTTGAACAACAGTAATGATTTTGAGTAACTTGAACCAGATGATCACCAAAGGTGAGAAATTTTATCTCATTTCCATATCCCAGAAGTAAAACATTACTTGAGAAACAGAGTAATGGTGATACAAAAAGGAAAAAACTAATCAATACATATTTTGTAAAAACTGAATAATAAGGCTTATGTAAATAGAATTACAGGAAATAGGGTAGTTTTTCTTAAATTTTTCATCAGTAGCCATTATATTGTTTTTATTTTGCTTGTTTATAGAGAAATAGCAAATATACAAGTAATGTATGTAGTTTGTCTTAAAAAAAAGAAAAAAAGCCCAAACTTGTTAAGTGACCTGAGTTTACTAAGTGGTGATCTGTTTGAATGGTTCCATTTCTGTAGGAAAGTCCAGTATTTGGTGCCAGTGGGCAGGAAGAGCTTGCTAAGAGACTTGCTGAACTTGAGATCAGCCGGGAGTTCCTGAGCGTGTTGGGAGATGATCAAGACTGGTTTGATGAAGACTTTGGTTTGAGCTCTTCTCACAAGATCCAAAAAAACAAGGCTGAAGAAACAATTGTACCTTTAATGGCAGAACCTAAAAGAGCTCCAGAAAAGCCGTGTGAAACGTTACTGGCAGTCCCACATACTGCAGAGGAAGTAGAAATTCTTGTACATGATGCAGCAGAAGAACTTTGGAAATGGAAAGAATTAGGTCATGATCTTCACAGCATCAGTATTCCTGCAAAACTGCTTGGCTGTGCCAGTAAGGGTCTAGATATAGAAAGTACTAGTAAAAGGGTGTACAAGCAGGTATGTAACAGGGAAGGATAATTCTAATTTTTAAACTTCTCACCGTTGTCTGAAATTTGGATTCTTAGCCATTTCATTTGTTTCTTTTTCTCTATCAAGGCGGTTTTTGATTTAACAAAAGAGATTTTTGAGGAAATATTTGCTGAGGATCCCAACTTGAATCAGCCTGTCTGGATGAAGCCATGTAGAATCAACTCCAGTTATTTCCGACGAGTGAAAAATCCAAATAACCTTGATGAAATCAAGGTAAATTGGAAACTACAAAGTATCTCCTTTTTTTATTTGATCTTCTTTTTGTACAGGTCTATAAATGTCATTAAAGCAGGTACTCTTTTGTATTATTCACTCTTCTGCCCTCAAGACCTGTTCCATAGTAGATATTCAGTAAATATTTGTTCATTCAGTCTGTGAGCAAAAGAACAATGAGGGTGACAGGGAATCCTGAACCCTCAACTTATTGCAAAATAAAACGTAACGGTAATTTCATATACATATGTTTTATAATATTTTTAAGAAATTAGCAAATACTCGGGGAGATAAATTATTGGAATTCGTACGAGCTTTAGGTGAGTTCTTAATGATTTAGAGATAGGTATAATACTCTAAAAGTATCAGAAGACATATATCAAATATGCCAACCCTAGACACATAAATGATATAACCTTTCCATCTTTGATTTTGGAGGTTTCAGATTGGTTATGTGGTTTTGAAATATGTAGGATAGTGTGATATATAAAAAATATTGCTTGTTGTCTAAGAAGCCCCTGAAAAGATTAAGTGCCCTGAAGCTACAGGGACTCTCAACAAACCAACTTTAAAATCACATGGGTGAAAACCTCTCTGCTTGTTCACCTGTTCTTGAACTATATAGCAAAGGTTATATTCCCATTGCAGTGCCTCTCAAACTTCAATGTGCATCTGAGTCACCTGGGGATTTTGGTAAAAATGCAGATTTCTTATGGAGTAGATCTGGAGTAGGACCAGAAATTCTGCATTTCTGCAAGCTCCGAAGTGATGCTGTTGTTGCTGACTCTAGGATTATTTTGAGTAGCCAGGCTCTAGAGTTTTGTCTCCCAAACTTATTTGATCATAGAAACTATTTTTTCCCCAGAGAGTCTGCCTCCAATTACTTATTTTACTTATGTATTGTCTTACATTATTCAGTTGTATATCTGGACGATGAAAATACATTAAACGAGCATACACATTAATCTGGTATATAACATGAAAGGAGGCACTGTCTAAACAATTTGGTCTTTTTTTTTCCCTGAGATATAATTGACATATAACATTATATTAGTTTCAGGTATTTAATGTAATGATTTTATCTTTGTATATACTGTAAAAAGAGCACCACAATATGTCTGGTTAACATCCATCACCACACATAGTTACAAATTTGTTTTGCTTGTGATGAGAACTTTTAAGATCTCTGTTAGCAACTTTGAAGTATATAATACAGTATTGTTAACTATAGAAAGCTTTTAAAAATAGGCATACTGACAGAATACCAACAGATATCTATGAGATATATGCTTACATCAGAGGTAGGCAAACTATGGCCCACAGGCCAAATCCAGGCCACCACATGTTTTTAAAAATAAAGTTGCCATAACCACACCTAGTTATTTACATCTTGTCCAGGCCTGCTTTCCTACTACCAACAACAAAGTTGAGTAGCTGCAATAGGGACCATATAGCCCACAAAGCCTGAAATAGTTACAATTTGGTCTTTTACAGAAAACGTTTGCTGACCTTTGCTTAACTTAAAGCAGGAGAAAAAGAAGTTTTCAAAGATTGGCTTGATGGATTAAAAAAACAAAAACTTTTAAAATAGTGTTTGACTTTGAGAAATGAATTATCAGAACCACCTAGGGGGCTTTTTCAAAGCCCCGGTGCACTCCATTCCTTTCAGCCCCCAGCAGTTGATATATCCTTGAATGCATGTGTGTGTGTGTGTGTGTGTATGAATGTGAGTGTGAGAGAGACATTGTTTTTTTTAATAGAACCATAGAAAGTAATATTATTTTATTGGTAACAAAGAACAAACATGTTGAAATAAGATACATAATATATACCAGCATTCGTCAGACCATGTACATCATTATAACACACAGTGATGCTTCCTACCAATTTTAATATTGCTATAGCGAGGCTTCCCAGCTGGCTCAGTGGTAAAGAATTTGCCTGCAATGCAGGAGAACCCAGGTTCAATGCCTGTGTTGGGTAGATCCCCTGGAGAAGGAAATGGCAACCCACTTCAGTATCCTTGCCTGGGAAATCCCATGGACGGAGGAGCCTGGCGGGCTACAGTCCATGGGATGACAAGGAGGCAGACACAGCTTAGCAACTAAACAGCAATGGCAGCATCTCAAATGCGTATCTTGTATGTCTATATCCTCAGGTCATTGAAGAATACATTCTATAAGGCAGGAATTAAAAAAAAAAAAAAAGCAACAAAAATATTGTTAAAGCATTTTGTAAAGCTTTTTTAAAGGGTGATAGTTCAAATACTGTTAGTAAAATTACCATGCCTCTCAAACTGAAGTGTTGATTAGTATTTTTTTAATTTAACATACTTGAATCTTGGTGCTTCAAAATAAACTATCCCAACCAAAGCCTTATTCAGAGATTTACTTTACACGTTCTTTTGTAGTTTTGCCAGCTTGAAGTAAACTAACGGTGGTTCTTGGGTAGAGGGGACTCTAAAGTGATTTTTGTTTTTGCAAATTCATCAGTGGGTTTTACTTGTTTTTTTGTATGTTGTATAGAAACAAAAATTCTTTAAGTGAATAAAGTCTGAGCATTTGGGAATGCTTTTCATTTCAAATTGCTAAGTGGAACCGTAAATGAAAGAAGTTTGCATTAATGTGATCTTTTTTTTAATAAACATTGTATTCTTAGCAAAAATTTGTTTACTGCTTTATAAGTACTAAATCTGAAAAAGTTTGTGTTTCATGCATTCCTCTTATTTTCACAGAACTTCATAGCAACTGAAGTACTCAAGCTATTCAGTCTTAAAAAGGAGCCAAACCACAAAACAGATTGGCAGAAAATGATGAAATTTGGAAGAAAGAAAAGAGACCGAGTGGATCATATCCTGGTCAGTGTCTATAACTGAATTGTTTTTATTTGACCATCTTTTCCAAAATCAGAATGTAGTTAGAGTCTAAAAGGAAAGGAAATATAATTGATCTTAGGTATATGATGTGCTCATGTGCTCAGTTCTGTCCGATTCTTTGTGACTCTGTGAACTGTAGCCCGCCAGCCTCCTCTGTCCATGGGATTTTTCAAGCAAGGATACTGGAGTGGGTTGCCATTTCCTCCTCCAGGGGATCTTCCTGACCTAGGGATTGAACCCACGTCTCCTGCGTTGGCAGGAGGATTCTTTACCATTGAGCCATCTGGAAAGCCCAAGTCTATAATAGTAAAGTCTTAAAGTCTTCATTTGCTGCATGTCTCTCTGCCCATCAGTTTTGAAAATTGCTTTCTTTTAAATTCAGTAGATGAATATTTAACTTAATAGTATCTTGTAGGTGTGGAGAACTTGAGAAATAAAATGTTTGGAAACAAACTTAAGGTTCTGAATTTAAAGAGACCAGTATAGACGAGGGCCAGACCACCTGAATTTAAATCCCTTGTTTTGGCACTTTACTTGTGTAATCTTGGACAAATTATCTAATCTCTTTGTGCCTCATTTCTCTATCTGCAAAATGAAGATGAGAATAATAGTACCTACCTGTTACAATTATTAAGAGAATTAAATGAGTATTTATGTATATATATAGAACAGTACCTTGCACATAACTCAATAAACATTAGCTGTTATCATTTCATCCAGAAATTTAGCTGGACAGGATTTATTCCATTTTGAAGTATATTTTCTAGCATTAGAAAAGTGCTTATCAAACAGCAGCAAAAAAAAAAAAAAGGAGAAAAAAGGCTTTCATTCTTTCTTCCCTAAAAGAATGTTAAGATGTTGCTGCTGCTGCTGCTAAGTCACTTCAGTCCTGTGGGACTCTGTGCAACCCCATGGACTACAGTAGATGTTAAGTAGTAGCAAACCTTAGGAAACTCAGGTATTAGTTGATTCAGGTTTATCTCCAAGCATTTTCACTCTGGACTTTATATTTTATCATGAAAAAAAATATAATGCTTAAGTTTATCAATTTTTTCCAAATATGTACCTCTAGTGCTTCATTTACTCAGTAATAACTTTACTAGGTAAACATTGGTTTAAATATTCTTTCTCATATCTTACTTGATCCTCACAATAATTATATGAGGTAGGATAGACTGTTACTCTGTTTTACAAATGAGATTCAAAGATACTAAGTGACTTGCCTAACAAATAAGAGCAGGACTTTAACCATTTCATAGATCTTTGCCTCTCAAGATGAACTTGCTCTCATATTTCTGCAGTGGTTTAGATTTGAGTTAGTAATTACCACAATGTTACTTCTTCCACCTCTTTAGAAATTAAAGGAAAAAGCACACCCAGAGACATTCATTTACCCTTCTATCAGTTGAATTGGTCATATTCCCTATAAATCATCTTTGCATGCATTTAGCCAAGAATTGAAGAAGGAAATGGCAACCCACTCCAGTGTTCTTGCCTGGAGAATCCCAGGGATGGGGGAGCCTGGTGGGCTGCCGTCTGTGGGGTCGCACAGAGTCGGACACGACTGAAGTGACTTAGCAGCAGCCAAGAATTGTGCTAATTAAGGACCAATGTTATAGTAGTAAGCAAGACAGACAGAGTCCCTGCCTTCGTGGATTTTACAGTTTGTTGGTGGAAGCTGCTGCTGCTGCTGCTAAGTTGCTTCAGTCGTGTCCGACCCTGTGCGACCCCAGAGACGGCAGCCCACCAGGCTCCCCCGTCCCTGGGATTCTCCAGGCAAGAACACTGGAGTGGGTTGCCATTTCCTTCTCCAGTGCATGAAAGTGAAAAGTGAAAGTGAAGTCGCTCAGTCGTATCCGACTCCTAGCGACCCCATGGACTGCAGCCTACCAGGCTCCTCCATGCATAGGATTTTCCAAGCAAGAGTACTGGAGTGGGGTGCCATTGCCTTCTCCGTGGTGGAAGCTAGCCATTGTATATAATTATACAAATGTGTAATTATAAATTATAAAAATAGAAGAATAGGGAGCTATTGTAAAAGCATTGACAGGAAACTTATCTAATGAGGATGGTCAGGAAAGGCTTCCCTGAGAAAGTGACAGTTGAGCTGATATCTTAAAGATGAATAAGCACAACCTGAGTTTTGTGTAGAAAGAAGAGCAGTTCAGGGAGAGGAGGCTACATGTGCAAAGACGTGAAATGGGAAGGAGTATGGAACCAAAAAGTCCGTGTGGCTGGAGAGTGAGCTGAACTGCCTGGGCCTATGTAACTTTTTTCATGAGTTCATTTTTTATAATGTTTAGTGAAATGATACTGTTATCAACTTGAGTTCATTATCAACAAGAAACACTAAATAAACTGGTCATCGTCACCATTCCCACTATTATATTTAGCCAGTTTAGCATTTGGAGATTCTAATTTATGTGCATTTTAGAGGAACTGAGATTTAAAACAATTGTCATAACATGTAAAACAGAAACTGCCGTCAATTCAAAAGAAAAGGGTCTCAAAAATAGAAATTTCAAATAAGTTTTTAAAATTATATTTATTATAAATAATCATGCTCATTTTCAAAATGTAAAGTACTGATTATTTAAAAGAAAACAGTCATGATAATCTTACCATGTAGAAACTCTTAATTATTTTGACATAATATCCTTAGAGTTTCTTTTTATACAAAGAATTTTTTTTAATGTTTGGGATCATAGTTTCTTTCATATTCTGATTGTTTTTACTTAATTAAATGTGGATTTTCCTGTTATTAAGTGTATATCATTTTAAAAATAAATTTCCATTTTAATTTCTGTGGAAATAAAATAGTCCATTGTGGAATTATGTATTATGGTTTATTTAATCAGTTAATCATTTTTTTTTATTCTTTGAAATAATACTGTTGTAATAAGTATCTTGCAATATGGTATATCTTTGTAACTATTTCCAATAATTTAGTCAGTAAATTCTTAGAAATAGAGTTGCTGATTAAAAGTATATGCAGAATGTTAAAGCTTTTGTATGTGTTTGTCAGATTGTTTTCCAGAAAGGTTGTACCAGTTATACATACTCACCAGCTGATACAGGAGTGGCGCGTCTTTTTACCTTTGCCAATACTGGCTAATGTTTTGATCTTTGTAAAAAAAAAAAAAGTTCATTTTTCTTTTAAAAATTTTATTATTAATAAGGTTAATTTTTTTTACTGGTTTCATGACTATTCCAAATCTTTCATATGTTTAATAAATATATTGGAAGTACAGAAAAGAACAGAAATTAATAGAGGAACCATTGTTTGTTCATCTTTCATTCTGAGTTCAGTTTTCACCTTTGTAGTCTTTGTCTATACATCTTTTTATTTCAGCTCTTACTCCCTTTTTACTTCAGCAATTTGAATATACTATTTCATTATAATCTGACCTCTGTTGTTGATCTTGAGGAATATGCTGACAGTCCTTTATGGGGGAATTTGTCTTTTCTTTTTGTTTTCTATTTAAGATTACATGTGTTTATATATTTGTTTGGCAATTTCTCTGGATGTGTCTAGTCATGGATTTATTTTTATTCTTCCTACTTTGGATTCCCTGTGCTTATTGTATCTGTAGATTCATTGTCTTTATTCAGTTCTGGAAAATTCTCAGCTATTGTCTCTCAGAATATTGCCTTTCCCCAGTTCTTCCAGTTCCCTCAGGTACTTTTTTAGACATATCATTGGCTTTATTCTTTTTCTTTCTTGTCTCTTAATTCCTCCCCCTAAGTAGTTGCAACACTTGCCACTCTTTTAAATCCCTATTTATTCTAATACTTAAAATCTCCTTCCTTTCTTATGATATCTTTATGAATTACAAACATTTTTTATTATGCAAGAACTTTTTTGCATTATCTTATGCTTCCACTTTTGCTGGAATTGATAGTCTTGCCAGCTAGTTTTCCTGTACAGGGTTTGGGGCTTTTTTTTCCTTTTTTTTTAAATATACTCAAATTTTGTTTGTAAGTGATATTTGGGTATTGTAATTCAAAAGAGCAGGAGAAGGCAATGGTTAATAATTTGGTCAGCTTTATACTGTAGAGATAAGAAAGCCTTCCTAAGTGATCAATGCAGAGAAATAGAGGAAGACAATAGAATGAGGAAGACTTTGGTTTGAGACCCTCTACACTGCAGTTAACTTTGCTGAATTCATGACTGGCTCAGGGTTGACAGTCTACTTCCTCCACCTGGCCTCCATCCCACTCAGAGTATCATTACATATATTAAGTCTAATCTGTTCCTTGTATAAGTAGTTTTTAAACGTTTATTGTCAACAAGCAAAGCATCTTGGACAGTTTGTTCTGATTTGATTCCTTTTAGTTTACCTTGAAAGTGAAGTCGCTCAGTCGTGTCCGACTCTTTGCGACCCATGGACTGCAGCCTGCCAGGCTTCTCTGTCCATGGGATTCTCCAGGCAAGAGTACTGGAGTGGGTTACCATTTCCTTCTCCAGGGGATCTTCCCAACCTAGGGATCGAAACCAGGTCTCCCTCATTGGGGGCAGACGCTTTAACCTCTGAGCCACCAGGGAAGCTAGGAATCCCCAAATCCTAAAATGCAAAGACAGCATTTTTTATAAAATATAACAGTAACTTTTAAAATAAACTTGAGCAATAGCACATTTCAAGAATATTCTAATACCAAAAGGAGGAGGGGGAGAAATTCCTTGGGGATCCAGTGCTTAGTATTTGCCACTGTCACTTCTGGGGAACTGAAATCCCACAAAGCCACATGGCATGACCAAGGGAAAAAATACTCCATAAATATGAAATTATGCTTATTTATTTATATACTCCAGAATCATGTCCAATATTATCTTTTGATATATGCGTTTTATAATTGTAAATCCTTATATCTAAAAATTTGCTTGCTTCTCTCCCCCTAAAATTCCTCTATGTATTCTCCTGTGTTGACAGAGACAACATACTTGCAATCCTTAATATCTATAAAATACTGAAATATCGTCAAGGTTGACAGATTTGAAATTTTTATTCGACAATTGAGTTTTTTCAAACTTTTTGCAGCTTAAAAGGGCTATTGATAACATCATATAAATTACCGTTTTTCTCTGACTTATTTCCTTGGGTTGTATTCCCATGCATGGGTTTACAAAGTCAGCAAATATCATTAATCTCCTAGCTTTTGTGTGACAGTAACGTTCTAACCTTTCTGTTTTCTAAATTCTAGGTACAGGAGCTTCACGAGGAGGAGGCCCAGTGGGTGAACTATGATGAGGACGAGTTGTGCGTGAAGATGCAGCTAGCTGATGGGATCTTTGAGACCTTGATCAGAGATACTATTGATGTTCTGAATCAAATCAGTGAAAAACAGGGGAGAATGCTACTTGTGTGACATCTTGCAAATAAATCGAACACTGAGTGCTAATGTGAGTCCTGGGCCTTTCTGCCTCGTGATACACACCCCATCTCCATCATAGCAAGAGCGCTTCTGGACCTTGTACCTGTTCTTAAAGACTACTGGTTTGGAGTTCATGGGACAGTGTGATCTATCTGGTATTACAGCCTTTGCCTTTAGGGACTGTCCACTGGATTAATTGGTGGTTTTGGTGGGCAGGGTTGCACTCGTGATGTTGACGCACAGTATGATCCTACACCTCTTGTTAGCGTTCCTACTGGTCTCAGATGAGGGCTGAAAACACCAGACTTACCTCTTAGCTTAGACTAGGGTATCACTTCCTTGAGTCTGAAGTCAGGCAAGAGAGGTATATAGATGTGCATCATACCGTTTCTGAAATGTAATCCTGGTTTGTACCATGAAAGTCAGAAAATGGACATTATAGTCTCTATAGACAGTATTAAACCCTGAACTGCTTTCAGATAGGCAAGCTGGATAATGTGTGCCTATTTCCCATTGTGGAGTGCATTTCATTTCCTTTTGAAGATGATTTTCTTCCATTATTGCAGTTGAGCAGCATCAAGTGGACTGTCAAGTTGACAGGAATCAATGGTAGCCTTGCCTTCTGAGCACCATCTAAAGAATTTTAAGCTTGTGCATTACGCTTAGTTTTCCTCTGTGGGCATGAAAACAGAGAAGTGCCCTCACTGAAGACTGGGCTTACAGGACTGGTGCAGGGCTGGTTCTTCTACCCCTTGTCGACTCCTGCACTTTTCTTACTTCTTCTGAACCTCTACCAGCTGCTCCCAGAATCACAGATCCTCAGGACCATCTCAGGCATCCAGGCATGGCAGAAGTGGAAATAATTCATTTTTGGCCTTCAAACTTTCAGCTCCCATTTCTCCCCAAGAAGTCAGAGACGCTGTTACTTGAATGATTTAGGAAATGAGTGTGTGCACCAAAGACAAAAAGATAACTGTCTATTGTTTGTGTGCTTGTTTTGCGCTATAGAACATTTTTTTAATTTATTTTAAGATAAATTATTAAGTTGAAAATGTATGTCCCTATTCAGAAGTGAAAGATTCTTGTAATAGTTAAACTTCCGTCTTGAAGCTTCTATGGTTCATAGTCTTTGCACAGGAAGCCTATGGTTTTAACAAACCCATACACCTGTCCAAGAAGGCAGTTAAATTACATGAGAAGAAGTGAACTTTTCTAAGATCATCTGAAAGTAGCAGGAATGGGATAAGATGATTTGAAGACACTGTAAAATTCAAATTCTGCCTCTCTTGCAGCATTGCTTCTCACAACTATTACCTGTATCTGAAAAAAATATATATAGACTCCAGCTGCTACCTTAGAGCATGTGTGATGCTCTCCTGGGGCCTCAGCACCCTGCCTTCTTGACTGGTTTCTCTTAATCAGTCCTATCCTTCTTCAAGCAATCTAGAAGAATGTGGATAATCTTAGGCGTGAATGTCAATGCCTTAATATTGAAGGTCCTGATTAGAAGCATGATAGAAGACATCCACTGGATTCATAGTTTAAATATCCTGGAATGTTATACCTTCAAAATACGTTAGGAAAACCCCAAAGATGGTATAATCTTTTAGTGTGCACATTCGTTCATTTCTGCATCTTTCCTCCAGACTTGCCTTTGCGTCTCAAATGTTTCACTATGCACACTTCCATTCTCTTTGGTTTCATCTTGTTATTATGAGAAACTTACTGAAATAATCATTGGAATATTTGCATTTTGCACAAGGACTGGTATGATAGCTCTTGACAAATAGGAAAGCACTGAAATGTTGTGATAGGGTCTCGGGAAATGCTCAGATTGATGTTGCCAGCATTTCTTCTAGGCTTTTGATGTTGAGCTCTAGTCTTGTAGCCATAATGAGCAAATTGATTAAGAGAAGCTAGGGTTTCTTGGGGTTATTAACCAGTAGTGTGGAGATATTATTTTCATGTAGCCAAGGAAAAGCAAAGCCTTTTCTTTTCAGTTGTGTTGTTTGAAAGACGGAAAAACACCTTGTCTACATTCTTTGGCTGTTTGTAGGATTACATTGTCCTTATGATACTGAAACTTTACAGCTGCTGTAAATTTTTTATAAGCGAATATGAAAATAATATAATAGGAATATAGGTTGTTTTTCTACATCCTCATTATTTGGACCTAAATCAATTTTTAATAAAGTTTTATCTTAGTCTGTATGACTTTGTGATTCCAAAAAAAGGAAAAAAAAAAATGATATAAGTCCATGGAATCAGCATCCTGGACTTAAAGTTCCCTGGTAAGAATGCTGCCAAGAATCTGGCAGCAGCAGTCCCAACATACTCCAGCTCTTGTTACTGTCTTGAGAATCCTGGGTTTCCGATGAGAGGCAGGAATGAATCAGTCTTACTCTTTGCTAGAAATGATTATACATAGTTTGGTAGCAGAAAACAAGGGAAACTATAATCCGCAGATTTCTTACTGTTGTAACTATTTGGATACAATTGAAAAGGGGCTCATTGTTAGCATTAGGAATAACAAACATGGATACCCAGCCACTCGTTCCATATTGGGATCTTTTTAATCAAGCTCTGCCTCTTAACCAAGAATCTAAATACTCCCTCTTTGTAATCTTCGTTCCTTCTCCCCACACTCCCATCCTCTTTCACTCTTCATAATTCCTCTAAGAAAAAGATCTTTGCATCAGCAGTAATATCTTTTAGAGTAATAGCACTATCAGAATTTAGCAGTAAACCAACCTATAGGCTTCAGATTTATTTCTGAGTCCAAAATAATTTGTGCTATCCAGGGTACTTCACTCTGGGTTAAATAAGTACAGGGTATAGATTCCCTCTTCAGGTCTAAACAGGAATTTTTACTCTAGGGAAAAATGGGAAGAGCTCAAAAGTAGTTAATAAGGAAGGTAATTTGTTTTTCTTTTACATAAAAGAAAGGAAAATTCCTTCTGTGACTACAGGTCTCTGAGAAATTATCTTTCAGAAGAGATTTCATTGCTCATAAGAGTGTTGTGGCCTATTGATAAAAACAATTTTGTTCACTTTCTTGTCTTGAAAAAAAGTGGCCTTAGCTTTTTGCAATACTTGAATAAAGTGTGTACTCGCACAGCGTTAGAGACTCATAACTTTTCTGCAAGAAGTTCAAACTTACATCTTCTTTTACTACCTTAAGAATACTAGTGAATAAAACATTAATTCAAAGAGCAAATGATAGAAACTACAATGATGTTTAATGCAAATTGTAGAAATTTACATGTTTACAAATCATCTTAAACTGGTTGTGCAACAATTCAATAAGATATCTTTGTATTATAAAAATGTGAAGAAAAAATGTAAACTGATGTAAAAGAGGTACTGTCATTTTAATTAACCTATGTTTAATAGCTTTTCCTTCCAAACTTTGCAAAGCCTTCTCGGTAAACACATTGCAAAGCGTCCCCTGGGAGGCCCAGCCTCCCTGTGTGTACTGTACTGTGCAGACATGAAAAACAAACCCGTTTACTGTGTATTTGTAAATAGCCTGGTCATCAGGCCATTTTCAGCCAATAGTCACATCCAGTGCAACTTCGCACAGAAGACTTAGGGTGTGGTTTGTAAGTATGATCTGTAAAATAACTGGGATGAATTCCCATGTACACCTGTGTAAATAGATTTGTTAACTGAAATGTACTTTAAAAAAAGAGAAAAATCTGTAAATAAACTGATTTGTAAATTAATTTCATGTCAGGCATTCGTTTCTTTTTTTGCCTTTTGAGCCAAGTTTCGAAAGCTAGTCTGCATAAAATTCACTTCTGATCGCTTACTGGACAGCAGAGTGCTGATGCCTGAGCAAAAGAGTAGAGCAGGCTGCACGGAGGCACTCTTTACACAGATGCCACTTCCACACCCTCTGAGCAGCTTCAGCAGTCACCGCGCACACCTTCGTGTTCCGAGCGCTGTGCCCAGTGCAGGGGAGATAACGAAGACGACGGGCGTGATCCCTGACCTTGGGGGATGAAAGAGACATCAAAAAGTAATTTCAAAAACAGTGCACGACAAATGTGGTAAGTCCTGCAAAGGAAGCACGTGCTGTTTTGAGAGTATGTAATACAAGGACCCAACAGAGTAAGGGAGTGAGTCAGAGGAGAGTTCCCTGATAAAGTACACATTGTGTTCTGTATCAATGGGCTTCTTCCCTGTCACTCACAGCGAATGTCTTTTCTCCTAAGTGACTTGAATTCTGATCACCCTTATATAACACACCTGGAAAGTCACAATTAAGTGGACAACACGGAAGAACAACTATCTGATGTGATGTGGCTATAATTTATTTCTAGATATACCAACTTGGAGAAGAATGGGGCTAGACATACGGAAGAATAAAAGTACTGCAAAGGTGGAAATGGATGGTGTTCAGGATTATGAATGATCTCTGGTACAAGTTAGAACTCACCTCTCCTGAATTCCTCTGGTAGCCTCCTGATGTCTGTCCCTGCTACACCTTTAAGTCCTACACAATCATGAACATGCAAGAAGTTCTCAGAAAAAGATCCCGTATTGCAGCAAGTTCTAAGAAATTGCTTCCGAGTGCCCACTTTGTGCCAGATACTGTGTTGGTAAGTCACAGTAGTAATGACAGCTTGAACCTTGGAATAAAGACCAAATGCCTGTTTTCTTGAGTGAAAACATGCAAAAATAGTAGATGGGGGAAGGCAATTAACATAGCAGAGCTAAGTAGAAGGTGAGACCAGCACTGGTGGGACCTACAGTGATGAGTGCCTGTAGAGGTGAGTGTTGGAGAAGCAAGCCAGTGCTCCACGAAATCCCAGAAAAGCTCAGAAACTGGAGGCAGCGGCTGCCACAGAGAAAGGTGTGAAGCATGGCATTACTGTTTCACTGGCTGGCCAAAGCTGTGGGGCCACCTGCAGGGCCAGAGCTAAAAGGCAGGCTGGTGCTACCCATGGAAAAGGCCAGTGCGTAAGGTCACTGAGAACAGACAACGGCACCGCAAGCTCAAGTGGTACGGCTTTGTCTTACAGAAAGGCGAGAAAGCGCCCAGGATCCAGTCCCTTGCAGTGCTTTGTCCCTCGTGGCCAGCGGGTCCATCCGAAGCCTGAGGGGACGATGTGATGGCACACACCCCTCTTGGTGTTGTATGGAAGGACCCTGTCACCTCCTGTGGAGCCTGAGATACAGCAAGCTAGGGGCGGGCCTGAACAGAGGGCCACTGACGCTGGCACGGAAGCAGAACCAGGAGTACAGGCTGAGTCTGAAGCAGGGAAGGGTGACGAGCCCGGCACAGACTGTGAGGACTCTTAACTCTCAGTAAAGGTTTGTTCCAGGCCCAGGCCCATTCTTACGTGACCGTGCAGAAGGCGAGAAGTTGTACATGACTGCCTTTCCTAACAGTCCACCCTGCCCCCGCTGCCCAGACGCCGACAGAGCAGATGAAGGCCCACCGAATCTGGTAGGACCATCGTCGGCCCCAAATGTGTAGGCGGAGCTGGGTGATGGGCCCCCTGAAACTCCGCACGGATACAGCGTGCTTGCGGAGCCTCCCTGTCACCCTGAGACAGCGCATCACCAGAGAAGCAGCAGACCCAGGAGGATGATCAAGCAGGCCTCCCTGGAGGATGGTCCTCAACTAGGAACCACCAGTGCCTGGACTCAAAAGTGGAGACCAGGGGGACCGGGGGTGCGCAGATGGTAACCATCCAGCCCAAGCCGGGCGCTTCTGCCTCCCCACCTTGTCGATATGCCCACAGCAAGAGGCGCTGGCAGTCGTGTTAATACCAACACCACCCCCTTCTCCCAGCGGAATGATAGCCATTCAGGTGTGCATCACCGCCTTGGCTAGTGTGGGTTGTGATTCTTGTTGATCTGAAGGAAAGTCCAAGTCACTGTGTACCGGCCAAGCCATTAAAATGGGAGTGTGGGACAAGAGGGGCCTTGTTCTGGGACGAGAAGCCCAGCATTGTTTGAGTTGGCCTCCTCTCCCGCCCGCTGTGCTGATTCTTATCAGAGTGTCATGCAAGCACCACAGAGGCTTCTTAGAAGTAAAAAGACAGGTTCAAGTTCCCACCTCACTCCCACTCCAGGAAACACCCAAAGCTGAAGACACTCTGATCGGCTATTTCTGTGGGACCCACCGCCCCTTGTTGCTTGAGCCCAACAGTCCGTCCTGGGGAGGGGAGTCATCCTGAATGGACTTGACATGCCGAGTAATATCACCCACTTAAGTCAGAGGTCCCAGCACGGCCAGGGGAACCTAGCGCCCCATGTTCTGTGTAGGGTTCCCGGGAGGGAGGCACTTGATGGTAGGTAGCATTGCCTCCATATTTGAACTGGGAGGCCCTCCTGGTGATCCCACTGTGGCCCCAATCACATCACCCCCAGGAGGTGTGTTCTAACAGGAGAGAAAGAATGGTTGGGTGTCCTGGCATTGGGATTTGGCTAGTGCAAGCTAATCAGGCAATTGCCTGGTCCTCCACCCTGACCAAATTCAGTGTCACCCCCTGTGTGTTGGAGCGCAGTGGTTAGTGTTCAAATGGCTTTTCTTAAGTGGGGGTGCCATTCAGTAAGCTGGGTTTTTTAATGGTTTTGTTGCAGTTGTTGAGGACTGGATGGAAAGATCCAATCAAGCTTATTCAGAAACCCCTGCCCAAGTGAGAAGACGGCACGACCCTCTTCTGGAAAAACAGAGTAGCACTGGAGAAAAGACCTGTAGGTGTTAGCATTTGAAGACTCCTTCAGAGGAAAAGTTGGATTGCCACCTGACCTCCTTCCAGTAGAGTCGACCAGTGAAAAAGCCCCACCCACGCACACTGAGTTACTCATCACACTTTTAGCACATTACCCACGTGTGAACAAACTGCCAGCCATGTCCAGACACTTGGGGGAAGCCTCCTACGTGAAACGTGTGTGCTAAGTCACTTCAGTCATGTCCGACTCTTGTGCGACCCAATGGACTGTAGCCCTCCAGGCTCCTCTGCCCATGGGATTCTCCAGGCAAGAATACTGGAGTGGGTTGCCATGCCCTCCTCCAGGGGATCTTCCTGACCCAGGGATCGAACCCACATGTCGTGTATCTCCTGCACTGGCAGGCAGGTTCTTTACCAACAGCGCCACCTGGGAAACCACCTATGTGAAACAGACCAATCCAAAAAGGAAAAAAAAACAGCGGGGGGGAGCGGGGGGCGGAATTCGGTGAAACAATGAGGGGCAAAAAGAAAACATCACAAGGAACACAAACTGTAATTCAAATTAAAATCCTGAGATAGCAGAAGCAATATTGTATCCATAAAATAGGAATGAGATGCTCTGAAAGAGTAGAGTCAGACACCAAGATACTGCTCTTGAAAAATAAAAGTATTATAGCCATAATTTTAAATTCAATAAAAACTTAGAGGATAGAGTTAAGGAAGTCCTTCTAGAAAATAAAACAGGAAGGTAGATAAAAATAGGAAAGAAATAGATAAAATCAGGGAACCAATCCAGGAAATCTAACACCTAATTAACTGGACATCTAACAAGAACAGAGAAAACAAGAGGCAATGACACAAGAAAAAATTCTGCAAATTAAATATATGAGCTTCTCATTGGAAATGGTTCAGTAGGCGTCCAGCACAATAAACAGATCCCCAGTAAGTCGTGTCATTGTGAACTATCAGGACTCTGTAGGTAAAGAAATAATTCTTAAAGTTTCTCCAGAGAAAAATAAAATATTGCATGTAAAGGATTAGGAATAAAAATATCATCATTCTCCGGAGAAGAAAAATACAGCAGAATTTTCAAAAACTGAATGGAAATAATTTTCATCCAAAAGTCTACACTTGGCCAAACAATGAATCAAGTGTTAAGGCAGAATATAGACACTTTCAAAAATGCTAAGTCCTTACTTATCAAGCATCCTTTTCTCATAAACCATGAAAGGTAAAGACTTGGCATCCAGAAACAAGGGCTCTACTCCAGGAAGACTGTGAGGGAAACTCCCAAGATGACTTGGAAACGGCATTTCCAGGATGACGACTATCTTGCACACCTAAGGAACAGTCAGTTCAGACTGGAGCAGGGGGACGGACAGCTCGAGAAGGAAGGTCTCTGGGTGGAAGGGAGGGTGGAGAAGAGAGTAGGAAATAACCTGATGTTTTAATCATGGGAAACTTTTAATTGGTAGGCTACTGGAAGGTGAGAAAAGACTTAGTAATAGGTTCAAAGAATGAGTAATGAAAAGATGAGGAAAAACAGTGTTGTACAAACAGGGAACAATCATGACATACTGCTTGACTCAACTAGAAACAATGTTTATAATTAAAAATTGAATATTGTGATATCATTATATTGAGAAGATGAGGAAGGGAAGGGTGGTATCAGAGAATTAAATATGCATCTACCATTCTAGCAAATCTGATGGTTAATTTCATGTGTCAACTTAAGGCCAAAGTATCCAGATATTTGATCAAACATCAGTCTAGATGTCTCTATGTATTAGATGACATTAACATTTAAATCAGTAGATTTTCAATAAAACTGATTATTCTTCATAATGTGGTAGGCCTTGTCCATTCAGGTAAAGGATTTAAGAGGAGGAGGAAAAAAGACTGAGGCCCCACAGGGAAGAGGGAATTCTGACCCCAGACAGCCTTTGGCCTCAAGCTGCAACATCAGCTCTTAACTCAGCCTGCTGGCCTGCTTTGGTGATTTTGTACCTGCCAATCCCTACAGTTCCTCTCTCTTTTTCTCTTTCTCCACACATACATGCCATTGGTTCTGTTTCTCTGGAGAACCCTGAGGAATACAGGCATTCAGTAGCTAAAGTATAAGAACACCAAGGTAAAGACCAGAGCAAAAATCTGAAATGAAATGATGAACAGTGGGTGCTTCTGGATGATGCGAACTAGAGAAATGAGATTGAAGACTCCTCTGTGTATCTGTGTTTAATAAAAAAAAAAAAAATTTTTTTTTTTTTGCCATGTACAATCACTTTCTGGGGGACTCCACTGGGTTTTTGTTATAGCATGCAGGATCTAGTTCCCCAACCAGGGATAGAACCCTGGCCCCCTGCATTGGGAGCACAGAATCTTAATCACTGGACCACCAGGGAAGTCCCTACAAGAATCACATGGATAATAAAAATTAATACTCCCTCTGCCCCAAAATAAAGCCACACCAAAAAGACCATATTCAGCTTCTCTTCATTTACTTCTCTAACCACATTTAGATAGAATTATACTCCTTTTCCTCTCACAACTTCAACACTATTCTGATACTACTATCTGCAAAAGTTAACTTTAGGTCACAGCTTTTCGACCTAAATATTTTTCATTTCAACTAAGAATTAGATTCAAGGTCATTAAAAAATGTTGATGTGTAATTGAAATGGTGCATTTAACACAATTAAAAATATTTTAGTTCTTTTGCATATTAAAAAAAGATTAAAGATGTGCATTCGATTGTAGGGAAGTGATTTGTCCTGTTGCGTCATTAACTAGCGGCCTCAATGTGTCAACTTGAGTAGAACTACATTCAGAAGGCCCACATTTCCCTTGGCTCTGTAACTCTTACAATTTATTTTGTTTTCGTGACACTGGCATCGTCTGTAAGTAGATACCAAATTTTTGTGTGTCTTTGTTTGAACAAGGATATTCTTGAAAAATACATTTTATGCAATTTTGTCTTAAGAATGCACATCAGGAAACCCAAAACCACTCTTTTAGCTCCAAACACATTCCAGGATTCTGAGTTTCCACAATACAAAGAGGCATGTGTGATGACCCATTTTAAGCACAGTCAAAATATTTTGAAAAGTAATAATCATCTAAATAACTTCCCTAACTGGTCTGTCAGTGTTATTACTACTATTTTGAGAAAACTGATTTAAACAATTAGATGAGCTAAGTGGAATTTTAAAACTCCAAATTCCTACTCTGAGTCTCAAGGTTGAGTTTCTTCAGTGAGAGAAAGGGGGTAGAAAAGGCATTTATTCAAGAATTCCTTGGGAGCTGCAATATTGACCATTCCTGCTTCTGGTCTTTGAGACCAGTATCTTGTTAATTCTACTTCCTTCAAAGAACAATTGCTCAAAATGTATATAACATGAAAGTTTGTCTTAAGAAGCCTCCATACACTATTTTCATCACTCTGGGAGACCCAGAATAGAAGCTGGGAGAAACTGTACCTTTCTGGTGAAGAAGATGAACCAATTAACAAAACTGTTAATTGGTTCTTCAGTGAAGGGCCAGTGATTGGAAACAAGACCATTTCGGTTTCTACATCTTTGCTTATAAAAAGAGCTAAGGACCTCAATGTGTGAAATAACCAATATGAAAAATAAATTTTCCTGGGAACTCTCACAGCTAATAGTCATTTGACTGCAAGGAACAGAATACTTGGCTAAAAGTAGATCAACAAGAGGGTCTTGGACCTCTCACACAACAAGGAATCTAGAGGTAGACTGTGCTGGGATCTGTCAGTGACTGTGCAACGTTAGAGCTTTGTGTCAGCTTTATTCTCTTTGATCCCTTCCTCATGATGGCCGGGTGTCCAGAGCAGCTCCAAGTACCTTGTTCTCACACATCATCCAAAGGGAGAAGGGAGGAAAGGGATTCTATCTACTTCATTCTCTCTTTTACCCAGAGAATGGAGTTATTCCCAGAAATTACAAGGGGAAATTCATTTAAAATGATACTAGGGAATGAATATGTATTCATGGAGCCTAGGGATCAATCTTGCCCCGATTCCCATTTCCTCTCATGTCTCTTTCTTGTTGTTATTATTATTATTTTCTCTGCTACTGCAATTTTTGTTAAATGTTTTGATGAGAAAAAAAGAATTGAGAAGCTATACATATAAGTCAAGAAGAAATATGGGTTTATGTCAGCAAAAGAAGTTCAAAGTTAAAAAATAATTTACTTTATTGAAGTATAGTTGATTTACAATGTGCTAGTTTCTGGTGCCCAGCAAAGTGATTCTGATATATCCATATATGTATATTATTTTTTTCATATTCTTTTCCATTGTATGTTATTAGAAGATATTGAATACAGTTCCCTGTGCTTGTTATGTTTTATAAGTAGTGGTTTGTATCTGCTAATCCCAAACTCCTAATTTATCCCTCCCCCCTTTCAAAGTTCAACATTTTTAACTGAAAAAATATTTTCAATTATTCCTGTAAGTCCCAGCCAACGTCCTCTGATGTGTCACTGGCCAGTGTCCTCCTCAAATTGTGAAACTCAGCAAGTATCCAGAATTTTCAGCTTCTGAGGGCAGGTCCCATAGGTAAGGAAGAAGAATGGGGATGTGACTATTTGTTTCACAACCAGCAGTGTCTGCAAATGTATATATCCCAAGCTGCTGACTTTCTTGGCAGAGTTATGAGTTTGTGACTAAATAAAGGTGTAACTGAGGAGCGCTTGCTGACCGGTCGTGTCATCATGTCAACACCCTTCCGTGTGCTCTATTATGACCAGAAGGGCCTTGGGCGTTCATCCATCTCTTCACTGCTGGGAACAACCACATACCAAATAGCCACAAAATGGAGCAAGTTCTCCAGCTTTAAACGCACTAGAGACAAAGCCATTTTTCTTGATCTCATTCATTAGCCGGAAGGTCTTCAAATTTCCCTTGCATGATTTACGATCTGGGTGTGGAGGCAAAACACATCCGTGTTAATAAGTAAAGGAAACCATTAGGTAGCAGCCATCCAGGGCCAAGCTCATCATCCATCCATGCATTCCACGCGTCCACTATTTTCTGGCTTTGTTCTACGCACTGGCAATCCCCACAAAAAATCAAGAAATCTAGGTCGCTGTTCTACTTGCTTACATTCAGGCAGGAGGAGACAGACAATAAAGCAAGCAATATATATCTTGGGACTTCCCTGGCAGTCCAGTGGTGAAGATTTCACACTTCCACTGCAAGGGAACGTGTGGGTTCGATCCCTGGTTGGGGAACTAAGATCCCACATGCCCGTGAAACACAGCAGGATGGACGGCTGGGGTGGGGGGAGGCGCGGAGGGAAGTGTAATGAGGAGAGTGGTAAGATCTATGAAGACTGACGAACAGGTGAAGTAAAGAGGGGGTAGGGCAGGAACTACTCTCTACAGAAAGGTCAGGGAAGGCCTTTCTGAGAAGCTAACACTTGAGCTGAGACCTGGATGATGAGAAGATCTGAGGGAAGAGCATTCCAGACAGAGGGAACAGCCAGTGCAAAGGCTCTCAGCTGTGAATGAGGAATAGAGAATAGACGGGTGTGGCTGCAGCCCTGTGAGCAAGGGAGGGTGGTAGATGCTGAGCTAGGGCCTCACTGGCCGTGGCGTGGGGCTGGGGTCTATTTTCCCGTATGTCACCTGGGAGAGCCGTAACCAGGGGAGTGACAAGGTCAAGTCTGTACTTCGAAAATCTCCCTCTGGCTGCTGAACAATGAACGAAGAAGCTGTTGCAGGGGAAGCTAATGACATAGACTAGAGAGTGAGCTGTAGAGAGGGAGTGCCTTTCAGAAGGGAGGCCCTGGGCTGCTGCTGACTGAATGGGGCATTGATGGAAAGAGAGGCGTTAGCCTAACGTCAGTGGTGTGCCTTTGACGGAGACGTGAAAGGCTGGGAGAGGATGCTCTTGTTAATTCAGGTTATTCAGAGGTGGGGAGGATGACTGTGGCCTGTGGTATCAAAAAAACCTTTCGGAAGGGTGTGGGTCCTGAGCTTTGGGCTTGACAAAGAGAGGTCTGAGTGGGAGCTTCATGCAGGGAAAATGTGAGCACAGACAGGTGGGCTGGCTTACAGGAGCAGGGTGCACATGGGGAGGATAGGCTCGGGGAGATAGGCTGAGACCACGTGACAGCCGTATTCAACTTTATTTGGTGCGTGACTCCACTTACCAGTTCTTCAGCAACCACAGGGGACAACTATGCCGACAGCTACGAACATCTGAACGGCGGGAGGCCTCAGGGAAGGTCCACCGGCCCCTGTCAAGAGGCTTCATGGAGCGATACTGAACTCTTCACCATGACCAGGGGTCTGTTCCCCAACCTGAGAGGCTTAGAGACAGGAAGGTATCAGTTCTCCCAGAGACGTCCAGGCACCCTAGAGAAGCCAGAATAAGTCTCATAAATTGAAGACTACACCAGAAATCTTCCCTACTAATTTACAGTGGAGAGTATAACTTTTCAAAGCGCCTAACACCCCTATCTTCTCCCCATGGGCATGCACCCTGCCCTTTCCTGGTCCCAGAGGTCGCATCGTTAATTAGCAGTAGGTGTGGTGAGTGTGGAAAGCGGCCGAGGTCCGGAAGGGCACTGCACCCTGCATGGAGGCCCCGGCGTCCTCTCAAGCTTGGACTGCTCCTGCCTCTGTTCTGCACAACGCTGCCCCTCACGACCTCCACATTAGCAGACCCTCCAACAAAGGCCGCGACGATTCATAGGATAATTCAGTGAGCACTAGCTACCCGGGTGCTGGGCCCTCTGCAAACATCAGTGGATTTGGTCCTCCCAACAACCTTACGAGGCAGGCCCCATTGTACAGGTGAGGAAACTGAGGTTTGATAGTTTAGCAACCTTGCCCCAAAACACAGTTTATGAGTGACACAGCCTAGGTTTCTCTGGCTCCCAAAGCCGGGCCTTTTCCTGTGTGGATTTTTGGTCATTGTCCCTTCTATTGGAGCATCTTCCTCGGGGCTCAGGAGAGGTTCCATCTTCTTCCATGTAATTCTGGGAGGGCAACCTAAGGCCTCAGGTCCTCATATCCTAGAAAAGCCCCCAAGAACTGTCCACAGAAGAGTTCAGTTCAGTTCAGTTCAGTCGCTCAGTTGTGCCCGACTCTGCGACCCCATGGACTGCAGCACACCAGGCCTCCCTGTCCATCACCAACTCCCAGAGTTTACTCAAACTCATGTCCATTGAGTTGGTGATGCCATCCAACCATGTCATCCTCTGTCGTCCCCTTCTCCTCATGCCTTCAATCTTCCCCAGCATCAGGGTCTTTTTAAATGAGTCAGTTCTTCACATCAGGTGGCCAAAGTATTGGAGTTTCAGCATCAGTCCTTCCAGTGAATATTCAGGACTGATAACAGAAGAGCTAAAATCTTTAAATACCTCCCCATCTGTTTAGAACAGAAACAAACCCCTCAGCACAGGCTGCAAAGGCCCCGCAGCCTGGGCTCATGGCCTCATCACACACCTATGCTCAGGTCAGCATTACGATCACCCAGAGGTTATCATAGTGTAACGCAATGGCACAATTTCCTGCCCCCCCTTGGATGGTTAGTAATATAATATGACAGAGTATTTAGAAGTCCTTCTAAATGCTTTTCATCTAAGTGTATCAATGTATATTAATTCACTTAATTGGCAAAGCAGCCTATGAAACAGATACTATTTGCAGGCCTATTTAATAGATATTATGATTGGGCATAGGGAAAGTAATTAACTTGCCCAATAAGATTCAGCTAGCAAGTGGTGGAGCCAGATTTGAATCCATATAATCAGATCAAAAGCCATATATTACATCTGGCAACAGAGGCCTTCTAGTGTTAGGGCTCAAGTCCTGAATGTGGGTACTTGTTTTCTTCTGAAAACAGGCTAGAAAACAGCCTGCTGAGGCCTGACTTCCATGGTTGTCCAGAGAAGAGAGAAATCCTCTTGGGTCCACAACCAGTACTTTAACCAGGTCCTTTAGTCACCTAGCCTGGGTTAGGACCACAGAGATCAGATTCCTGTCTCTGAACTCAGACCCCACATCTGCACAAACAAGACAAAGGAAGGAATGTCAGCTTCAGCCTCCTGCTCTTTAGAAATCCCTGGTGTTCTAAACTCCACCCTCAAGAACATCTTGCCTAAGATGGTTTTCACAATGAGAGGAGAGGCAATCTTCATTTCTCAATAAGAGCATTAAACTCTTGTTAAATGTAGATCTATTTTTAGCCACTAAAGTCACCTAATCTAAAACAATATGCATGGGGGATTCCCTGGTGGCTCAGACAGTGAAGAGTCTGCCTGCAATGTGGGAAACCTGGGTTCAATCCCTGAGTCAGGAAGGTCCCCTGGAGAAGGAAATCGCAACCCACTCCAGTATTCTTGCCTGGAAAATCCCACGGATGGATGAGTCCAGCAGGCTTCAGTCTATTGGGTGGCAAAGAGTCAGACACGACTGACAGACTTCTCTTCAACAACAAAAAATCATGCGTGGCTACGTCTGTGTGTGGGTCTGAGTGTGTGGTGCAGTCATTCTCAGTGAAGGGGAAGCCACAGACCAGCACAGCTCACAGGTGGAATAATCTGAAAGGGAAGTAGGCAATTCTGAAGGTGGAGGCCAGCTCACCCCGTTCCGGGACTGCAAGACTCCCTAGGGTCCACAGAGTCCCTGGCACAGTGGGCAGAGTGCAGGACAAATCCACCCGGCACAGGACTTGCCACGAGGGGCCGGCCATGCCTCTCTTCACTTTAGTTCCCTCCAGCTCCAGGCTACGAGGTTGGCCTTTGGGCAGCTACTTTGAGAACCACGAGGTATTGTCCCTGGGCCTCAGAGCAGATCACTGAATTATGTAGACGCTCTCACATAAGCCTTAAAGACAGAACATAGAAGAGCCCATCAGATCAGATCAGATCAGTCGCTCAGTCGTGTCCGACTCTTTGCGATCCCATGAATTGCAGCACGCCAGGCCTCCCTGTCCATCACCAACTCCCGGAGTTCACTCAGACTCACGTCCATCAAGTCAGTGATGCCATCCAGCCATCTCATCCTCTGTAGTCCCCTTCTCCTCTTGCCCCCAATCCCTCCCAGCATCAGAGTCTTTTCCAATGAGTCAACTCTTCGCATGAGGTGGCCAAAGTACTGGAGTTTCAGCTTCGGCATCATTCCCTCCAAAGAAATCCCAGGGCTGATCTCTTTCAGAATGAACTGGTTGGATCTCCTTGCAGTCCAAGGGACTCTCAAGAGTCTTCTCCAACACCACAGTTCAAAAGCATTAATTCTTCGGCGCTCAGCTTTCTTCACAGTCCAACTCTCACATCCATACATGACCACTGGAAAAACCATAGCCTTGACTAGACGAACCTTTGTTGGCAAAGTAATGTCTCTGCTTTTGAATATGCTATCTAGGTTGGTCATCACTTTCCTTCCAAGGAGTAAGCGTCTTTTAATTTCATGGCTGCCGTCACCATCTGCAGTGATTTTGGAGCCCAGAAAAACAGTCGGACACTGTTTCCACTGTTTCCTCATCTATTTCCCATGAAGTGATGGGACCGGATGCCATGATCTTCGTTTTCTGAATGTTGAGCTTTAAGCCAACTTTTTCACTCTCCACTTTCACTTTCATCAAGTGATGAAATCACTTTACATCATTACATTACATCAAGTGATATAATTTGCCCAACTGGTGGAGCTGAGACTTGAACCCAAGTCATATGCAGTGTCAGGACATGAGTCAGAGCAGCTGTTCCCAAGCCCTTCCGCCCTATGGGATGCCAGTGACAGAGGATCCCAGGGGCTGCAGGATGCAGTGGAAACAACCACTATTTGAGCTCCCAGGGCAGGGACAACTGGAGGACAGGACAGCCACCGGGGAGAACTGCCCTGGGATCAGAGGGTCCCCGCCCAGAGCACAGAGGCATAGCCAGAGCGTGGCCCCCTTACTGCAGGGGTTAGTCCACCCTGAGACAGGCAACCTGGGTCCGCTTAGATCCACCTCTAAAATTCGTGGGGGCAGGACAGGAAGAGAGATGGAGGCCACAGGCCATATATCTACACGTTTAAACTACTTAAAAGTCATCAATCAAGCTCACACACTGTTAAGTGAAACGTGTTCTCTTCTCTGACTTTGACACGTAAGCTTCCACGATGACCTGGGAGGCCAGGTTTGGATTTAGAGCTCTCGGGCTCCGCGGAGCTCTGTGTCTGACTGAGGAGGTATGGGGAAAGTGGGCCCCAGCCCAAGGCCCTCCCTTCCTCTTCTAGAGCCTGCTCTGTCCTACCTCTTAAGGGGCTTTGCCACACATGTGTGGACACTGAGCCTGCATATTCAAGCTCTGCCCATGGTTTTTTGCACAAAGCTGCTGCTTGGCTACTACTTGGGCCCACTCAAGAGCATGGCCCAACCTCAAGAAGATGAACCCAGGGGAGAGGCCCTGGGAGCAGACTCATGGTCATTTGGGATGGGAATTCCACAGTCCCAGGCACCCCAGCGTGGTCTGGGGGGCAGGGGGGTGGGAGTTTTCTCCTTGGCCCGTGGATTCTCCACCCTGTGGGAAGAGACCCCTCCAGAGAGGGCCTCCTAAACCAGGAGGCCCAGGGCAGAGGCACTTCAGTCTGAGCCTAAGGAGGTTGTTGTTGCCACTTCCTTACTGTGAAACGTTGAGCACAGTAATCTCTCTGTTCCTTGTTCTCCACATTTTTTTTAAAGGAGATCATTGTAATAAGGAATAACTGAAGAATAAGTGAGCTTAGTGTCAGTAAAGTGTTTAAAACAATGCATGGCAAACAGCAAGGTTATGTAAGTGCCATCAGTTTAGTGTAATTATTATTTGGACTTAGTCAGGCATCCTCAAAGTTGTTAACAGATTGAGTGCTCCCCAGAAAACTCATTTCTTAACTGGTGATGGGCAAGAGCTCTTCCTGGAGAACTGGAGAATTCCAAGAGTCAGGCACTCTGGAAGCCTGATTTGTCCTCAGGCCAGAACATGTAATAGAACAGAAATTTTGGAAAGGCAGGAGCAGAAGGGAGTGGGAGAGAGAGGGATGCAGCACTGGCTGCTAATTCATTCGGAAACCGTGCTTGGGCAGCGGGCGCTTTCCAGGCCCCAGGTAACCAGACTGTGCAAGACAGACTAGGGGCTGTGCCTCTGTTAGTCTTACCTTCTTGGGACAGGGGAGAGGGAGAGAGGAAGCTATTTAACAGGAAAGCAAGGAAATAAACACGGCTTTCACTGCTAGAGATTAAGAGGAGTGAAAGCGATCAAGTAGGGTGAAGGGAGAGTGATAACTATTGAGGGGAGGGGAACTGCTTTCTACAGGATGTTTATAGAAGGCCTCGGAGGAGGTGGTGTTAAGCAGAGACCTGCACAATGAGGAGGGATTGGCTCTGTGAACGACCAGGAAAAGATGTCCCAAGAAAACTGGCCAGAGCAAGCGCCTGAGGTCATAGCATGTTTGATACAATGTAAGAAGCAGAGAGAAGAACTACGTGGCTTAAAAGTAGTTCACAGAGGGAAGAGTGATAGGTAACAGAAGTCAGCAAGGTAAAGAGGGACGAGATCACGCCCTTCTCAAAATATAATATGCCTACACACCATCTGGGATCTTGTCAAAGTTCAGATTCAGAAAGTCCGAGGTGGGGCCTGAGATTCCGCATTCCTGACGTGATCCCAGGTAAGGCCAATGCCACTGGCCCGTGGACCACTCTTGGAGTAGCCAGGCTCTCGGCAACAGATTTCATTTTAACTATGTTCAGAAGACTTAAGTAGGAACATGACTTGGTCTGGCCATAATTTTTTTGGAGGATAATTGCTTTACAATGTGGTAGTCTCTGCCATACATCAATGCGAATCAGTCATACACACACACACACACACACACACATATATATATGCTAAGTCACTTCAGTCGTGTCCAACTCTTTGTGACCCCATGGACTGCAGCCCATCAGGCTCCTCTGTCTATGGGATTTCCCAGGCAAGAACACTGGCGTGGGTGGCCATGCCTTCCTCCAGGGGATCTTCCCGACTCAGGGATCCAATTGTGTCTCATTATGTTTCCTGCATTGGCAGGTGGGTTCTTTACCACTGGCCCCACCTGGGAAGCCCATATACATATATATCCCGTTCCTCTTGAGCTTCCCTCCTCCCTCCCCCTGCACTAGGTCGTATTTTTAAAACTCAGTCTGTTTGCAATGTGGAGACTGGGCTAAGGGTAAGACAGAAAACTGGACACCAACGGGGAGGTGACTGTAGTGGTCCAGGTGAAAGGCAGTGGAGGCCTGGGGATAGTGGGGGTGGGGGGATGTGGGTGAAGCACAAGTCAACGAGCATGGCTAATCGACTGGATGACAAAGGTGAGTTAAAAACAGAAACGCAGCATGTCTAAGCATTTCTCAGATGTCTGAGTCAGGGTTGGGCCCCAGCAAGGGGCTAGGTGATACCATTACTGACTTGGCTGAAGCTGGTGCTGGGGTGGGGTGGGGGTGAGGGACAGAGTTTATAAAGGAAAACCCAGAGTTTCAGTTTGGATGTGCTAGGTTTGAGATAACGGTCACATATTCAAGTGGAAATGTGAGTCATATAGACGAATCTTGAATTCAAGAGTAAATTTACAGCTGAAAATAAAAATTTAGGAGCATTGCTTTGTAGATGATGTTTTAAAGGCACAAGAGTGTTGGGCTTGCTTGTGGAAAAAGTGTAGAAGCTGAAGCTATGGGTATCTGATACTGGTGAGGTAGGAGGGGAACAAGGAGAGCATAACAGTGGACCCCAAGGATGTCCACACCTGATCCACGAAGCCTGGGGATACATTACCTGGCATGGAAAAAGGGACTTTGCAGATGCAATGAAGGTTAAAGACTTTGAGATGGAGAGCTTAGCCTGGATTATCTGGGTAGGCCCAATCTTACCAACAGAGTCTTTAAAAATAAAAAAGGAAGGTAGAGAGGGGGTCAAAGAGAGATGATATTGGAAGAGGCAGAAGTGACTTAAAATATGGGAGGGATTTATTCCCCCACTGCAGGCTCTAAAGATGGAGGAGCTAAGGAATGAGTTGCCTCCAGGAGCTGGGAAATAGTCCTCAGCTGATAGCAAAGATGTAGGACCTCAGTCCTACAACTGAGGGAATGAATTCTGCCAACAATCTGAATGTGCAAGGACACAGATTTTCCCCTAGAACTTCTGGAAGGGAACACAGAGCAGCCAGCAATTAGATGTTAGCCAGAGTTGGACTTCTGACCTATGGAACCGTAAGATGACCAACTGCCTTGTTTAAAACCACTAAGTAAGATAACTTGTTACTGTAGCAATAGAAAAGGGATTCATGTGGTTTAAACTAAAAGCAAAAAGAAGAAAGGGTTTCAAGAAAGAGGGGGCCATCTGCTGTGTCAAGGCTGCAAGTGAGAGGAAGGAGGTGGGAGGTGGACCAGGTGATGCTCCTGATTAACCAGGAGCTTGTGGTTAATCTTGAGGGCAGTGTCAGAAACCAGGCCAGGATGGGTTGAGGAGGAAAGGGCAGGGTGAGGAAGTGGAAGCGGTGAATACAGACAACCCTGTTGTTAAGTTTGGTTGTGAAGAGAAGGAAGGAAATGGTACCGTACCTGGGGGGAAGATGTACGTTCACCTAGGAGTTTTGTTTTGTCGGTTTTCTTTTTTCTTTTCTTTCTTTCTTTTTTTCTGGCTGCCCTGCACAGCATGTGGGATCTTACTTCCCTTACCAGAAATCAAATCCCTGCTCCTTGCAGTGGAAGTACGGATTCTTAACCACTGGACCACCAGGGAAGGCCCTTGTTTTCTCAGTTTTAGGAGTAGATAGAGAGCATGTTTGTTTGCTGAAGGAATCAATTTAGTACCAAGAAAGAGTTAGGTGTGTGGGAGCAGGAGGAGAGGATCGGGAGCAAAATTACAGAGCCACAAGCAGAGGGGGTGGAGGTGATGAGAGGAAGGAGCTGGAAGGGAGACTAAGCAGATGAGCACAAGTGTAAGGGGTTTGCAGTTTGGTGGATGGAGGAGGAGCTCCCGTCCAAGGGCTTGTTCTGTCATCCAAATGCCTGAAATGCTCACAGGAGGGTATGGGGAGAGAGACGTGCTGGAGGTTTGAGGAAAGACAAAATGATAGCAAATGGCTTGTCTTAGACTAGAGGAAGTCATCTGATTATGAAAGGAAGGAAGGAAGTGGCCTTAGCTTTCTCTTTCTTCTCCCCCGGGTGCTGGGACTGTGGGTGGTCTGTCGGGTCAGGGTTGGGCTCTGCAGTATGTTTCTTACTAGACACACACCCTTGGAGCAACTTTCTTAGCCTGCCTGAGCTTCGGTTCTGCGTAACCGTCGTCATCAGGCTTGACGACGCCTACTTCCATCAAAGGAGACAGCATGTGGCAAAGTGCTTCGTGGACTGTCCGGTCCTGTCTGGGTGTGAAATGCGCTCTTTCGTCATGGGTGGAGTCTATCTTATGATTCCTGGCCATGGCAGGGGGATCCCTGAAGGCTGGAGAGGAGTGTCTGGGAGGGTGCTCATCCAGCCACAGCCTCTGTGTGCTGAGATCACTCCCTTTCGTAGCTGAGCAGTCCCTTCCACCTCCACCTGTTTCCAGGAGGGCTGAGAAACTCAGGCCTCAAAGGGAGGGGAAATCTGTAGCGGGGTTTCCTCTCCTTGGGCTGCTCCTCCAGCCGTATTATCTGCAGCTGTATTGTCTGCGGCTGTCACCTGGCAGGTCCTGCCTTGCCCCTTGCTGAATGTCTGCTTCCCAGAGGGACCCCAGAGTGGCAATAAGTTTTCCAACTCAGGTTCCCTGCAAAAGCTGTCTGTTGGATTAGAACATGTTGTGTAGGTCGTCTGGAGAAGGGCTTTTGTTGTTGTTCAGTCGCTAGGTCATGTCTGACTTTTTGTGGTCCCATGGACTATAGCCTGCCAGGCATCTCTGTCCGTGGAATTTTCCAGGCAGTTATACTGGAGTGGGTTGCCGTTTCCTACTCCAGGGGATCTTCCTGATGCAGGGATTGTACCTGCATCTCCATATCTTCTGCATTGGTAGGCGGATTCTTTACCAACTGAGCTATCAGGGAAGCCCCAGAAAATGTTGGGGTACCCTTTAAAAATGATTCATAGCTGCCACAAGGATAAAAGATTATCTTTTCTGACCAATATCTGAGCATCAACCAGGATATGCAAAGACACACCCCACAGTTAGTGAATGGGTAAATCACAAGTGTGATTACTTTCAAGACAAGATTAATAATACAAACAATGTTTCCAGAAAGAACAGGAGGTTAGGGAACTTTTATTTTTGATAAGGCAAAGTTAAGAAGAGGAGACCATGAAGGTCAACTAGGAAATTTCAGGCTCATCAAGTGGTGGACAGGGCATTTTATATTTTTATGAAAGTACAGAAGCAGACACTACATTCAAACTCCCCTTCTGGACTAGAGGGTACAGTCCCCAGCTGCAAACGAGGCAGCCGACCACCAAACTGCAGAGCATGGCACCCCGGGAGATGCGACAGTGGTGTCTGGGCACCTAGAAAGTCCATCTGTCCAACAGAAGCATCCTCTCAAGGGGCTGGGCAGGGAGTGAAAACCAGGGCTGGACGGGGTGTGGCTGAACTGTGGACCGCAGCACAGGGTAAGTGGGTCCATAAGGAAGGAGAGGTGGGGCCTTGTGAAGTCCTTCAGGGTATCTGCTGATAAGCAAGGCCATCGTAAAATAAGAACAACATTCTTATCCACACACACCTGGACACTGACGTGGTCATCTGGGAACATTAACACACTCGGTATTTCATCTGGGTGATTCATGCAGAAAGCACTAACAGTGCCTGCTGTGGACTAGGCAAACTCCTGCAAGATAGCCTTTCTTCTCTGCATGTGCTCTCCCTCTTTTTGCAGCTAAATGGCTTAAGTCAAATTTATCTGGATATCTGAAAATTTCTGATGCATTCATGACACAGCTACATAGGTCTTGTGACCTCCTGGAGTACCCAGACTTAGCTACTATTTTAAAAAATATTTATTTGGCTGCGTTGGGTCTTAGTTGTGGCATGCAGGCTTACTTGCTCCAGGGCATGTGGAATCTTGGTTCCCTGACCAGGGATCAAACCGGTGTCCCCTGCATTGCAAGGCGGATTCTTAACCTCTGGACCATCAGAGGAGTCCCTTTGCTTCTACTTTAAAAAACAAAGAAAGAAAGAGAGAATTAGTTGAGCCCTGCTGTCCTGGATACTGTCCTAGGCTCTTTCACTTTCTCCCACTGGATTTGTCCGCCTCTGCCTCCAGGCTCTGGTCACAACCTGCTTTAGTCTGTGCCGCCTCATTTACCCTCTTCCCCTGATAACAGTATTCCTTTTTCTTTGGAAAACCGATCCTTTCTTACTCCAAACATGTACTTATGGTTGGGGTTGCCAGTTACAGTGCTCACCCCAATAGTGATGTGACCTCTCTGGTCACAGTGACTGATCTGGGGATAAACAAACAATCCAAGCCTGACCAGAGTTTTCTCCAGTATTTTTCAAACTAGGATCAGGAGAGAAGTTCTATTGCTTTTTTTTCCCCCATTCTGATCTCAAAGTTGAAAGCATACAACCAGAATTCTGGACTCTCAGAAGCAGCCCAGCTGAGAAAATAATGCCAATGTACAGAGACCAGAAATGCAGAGCAAGATGGTGTCATGGTGTCTCAGAGTCTAGGCATGGCTTTGTCCTACCCTTGATTTAGTTCTTTGAGGTGACTGAGTCCCCTTCCCTGCTTCAGCTGATTCGGTTTGGGAAACCCACTCCAGTATTCAATCCTAAAGGAAATCAGTCCCGAATATTCATTGGAAGGACTGATGCTGAAGCTGAAGCTCCAATACTTTGGCCACCTGATGCAAAGAACTGAGTCATTGGAAAAGCCCCTGATGCTGGGAAAGATTGAAGGCGGGAGGAGAAGGGGACAACAGAGGATCAGATGGTTGGATGGCATCACTGACTCAATGGACATGAGTTTGAGTAAGCTCCGGGAGTTGGTGATGGAAAAGAAAGCCTGGCATGCTGCAGTCCATGGGGTTGCAGAGAGTCAGACATGACTGAGCATCTGAACTGAACTGAGTCACCTTCCCTGCTTCAGCTGATTCAGTTTAGGATTTTCTTGAGTATAACCAAGTCCTCCTAAGGTACTCATTTATTCAGACAAATCCCAGAATCTCAGGCAGTCCCTTCAACTGACCAAGAGGTTCAGATCCTGTTCCTCTGAGTTTTGACATCCCTTTGAAGTTTTCTTGTTTCCTCTGTAGCAACCCCCACCCAACTGGCTCCAGCTCATGATTCTGGATTAAATATTTATCTCATCTCCTCTAAGACAGGCTGGAATTTTCAAAGGCTTGACTAAAATTCTGAGGGCTGACAGCCAACAAACAAATAATATGAGGTAGTAAATGTATAAAACAGACAACATTACAGAAGTCTTCCGCAAGCTTACTTCAAGACTTGCAGATCTATATTACTGCATGAGCTGTCTTGAAATGGCTTTATTGTAACTCTGAAGATGTGGCAAAAGGTTTTAGCAATTCAGCCTGGATCCTTTGCTTCCTGGCTATGAGTCTGACTCCACATAGAGGGCATTGTTTAAAAAGTTAAAAAAAATTTAATGTACCAAGACAAATTGATTAATCCATGCAGAAATCTGGTGTTGAACTCCAACTCTGTCCTTGTAGAGCTGTGTGACCTTGGGCAAGTTATTTAGCTTTCTATGTCTCAGAGACTATGTCTGTAACATGGAGATCACAATATTATAGGATAGTACGGAGGATTAAGTGAGATAAAACATGTAAAACATTCAGGGTTAATAAGTGGAATTTCTGTTCACTTCGTCCCTGAAACAGAACAAGCTGCAGGAGGACATGGCCATCTTCTTTCTGGTCCTTATTTGCCTCACTGAGAGGAAGGATGGTGACCTAACTGGTAAGTTTTGGGAAAGGAACTCCACCGTATGGCTCAGTCTCTCCGGAATCTCCTCCTCTGGCACCTGGCAGCCTGTGTGCCAGCAGGTGCCCACCGAAGTCTTTTCCTCCATTCAGCCAGCTTACCGGACAGGCTCAGCCCGTCAAGAGCTGGAGTCACGTTTAATTAGGAACGCTTCGTGAAAGTGCATCTAAGCCACATTCTCCAGTCAATTTCATCTGTGAGAAAGTGGAGGCGTTTGCGTCTCCATTTGCTCTCTGTGCTTGTTCCTTGCTTGAGACGGGACACAGGGGTATTACTGACAGCCCCCCATACTCCCACCCCAAGCCCCTCTACTTAACAGTGCTCAACCCATAGGAAGCGCTCAGTAAGTGCACAGACATCTATTCTAGGAGCCTAACATTCTCCCAAACCAATCCCACAGTATCACAAGGTTGGCAAGGTCCCCAGAAGTCTCCTGAGGGGAAGACTGGACAACCTCCACCCCAGCGACTCAGCCTTGTGGCCCTGATGCTTTTGACTTCAGGCCTCATTTGATGACTTGCAGGTTCCTAAAAGGCTTGCCTCTTGATATTGGCCAGAGAGCTCTAACAGAAAGCCCTGGAGACTACAGCCTTATATCTTCACTTGAAATAATCTGCTTGTCCTTGTGGAATGAGGATGGAAAGAGGGAGAAAGCAGAGGGGTTAGAATAGTATGTTGTTGTGGGGGAGGTACCTATTCCCTTTGAATTGCCAAATGACCTGGGGACCAGGGAAGCTCTACCTGAATATGGGGCTCTGCCCCATTTATCCTTTTCACAGAGGTCCTCATCTTAATATTTCAATAGCTATGTTGGAAAGCCTGATGAAAATGAACTCTACCATTACTTTGCCGTGAGACCTTGCGCAAGCGCCTTCACCTTTCTGGACCTCAGTCTCCTCAGACAGATCAAGAATAAGACCATTGGGCTAAGTGTGAGCAGGAAAGAATAAGGAGCTGGGAAGGGACTGCCTAAGCCCTTGCATGCTGGCTCTCTCCAGTGGGTGGCTAGACCCCCAGTTCCCTGCGCCCACCCAGGAGACTCACAGAAGGACGGGCAGGGATTTCTGTGTTTCCCACTCTCATTTCTAAGGCCTCGAAGTGCCCAAGTTTAGGTACAGTATTCTGCCTCCTCTACCTTCCTCTAACCAGCCTTTTGTCTCAGAAGCCCACTTTTATGGACTATAATCAGGACATCCTCACTTCCGGTTTTGATTGAGTTTGGCCAATGGGAGGTGATGGCAAGACAGCAGAGGACCGGGGGAGAAAGAGATGGAAGTGAGATTTCCCTGGTGCCTCCCTGCTTTCCTCCTGGCTCTGTGTCCCTGGCAGTGGCAGCATTTTGTGGTCACGGCTCCTATTGGGAGGCCTCTCTTCCTGGACTCAGCTTCCACCAGTCTTCCTCGCAGAGTTCCCTCCCATAATTTCCTCCTTTGGAGGAGTGCAAGAAGGACTTCTGTCATTAGTTGCTAGGGACCTTACACGTCTTGTCAGGTCCTTCCACCCACACACACCTCTGAACCAGTCCATCCATTAGCAATCCCCTCAGCCATCCTTCTGAAGGTGCCTTTTCTTTCCTGCCATATCTAACTGATAATGGACTCTCACGACCTCTCTTCCAATTTTCACAACGGGTATTCCAACTGAGCCCAGGCATGGAGAGGTTCACCTTGAAGACCAAGAGGCAAGTTCTGAAGGGACAAAGCCACGATTCCTTCCCTGCTGCTCAGCCCTTGCCTTCCAGCGGCTCACACTCTCTCTGATCCTCAGTGCTAGTGAGTAAGTAGAAAGTCATCTAGTGCTCTGCCACTGGATGACACGTTTTACCAAACACTATTCTGTTGCTCACCATCACCATCTGTATTGGTGTAGAAGCTGCATTCCTCTTACCGTCTATCTTGTTTTTAGTGGAAAGACTCCCAAATTCCCTTTTATTCACACATAACACACGAATGATTCACAAGTGGGAAAGTCAACAGGGCTCCTTTGACCTTAGTCTTCTCATTGGTAAAAATTAGATAATATAATAATATTCTCAACCTTATAAGGATGGGGTGAGGGTTAAATGAGTAGCGTCTGTAAGTGCTCAGCAGAGCAGGTGCAAACTATTAGCCGTTACTTTTATTCTCGCATCTGATTTATCTTGCCTCACTTTCCTACCACGTGTATGCAGGAAGGGGAACAGGGAACCAGCTAGGAATTCCCAAATGCCCCCACTTTCAATCCTTTCCTTGGCACGTCGTCCCCCCTCCATGCCGTATCCCCAAGTAGATTTCCTTCTCTGGCACTTTTTCATCCCAGGAAGCTCCTGGAAGAGCAAGCCAGGAAGTTGTAAAATTATGTTTTCTGTTTTCAATTCTAGACCAGTGGTTTTCACATGGTGGTCAAGGGGATCCCTAGGGTTCCCAAGAAGCCCCCATGGACCACAGAAAGTGGTTACTGCTGTAGGTCATACCTTTCAGCTTGCTTTGATCTGAGACTCCTTTTAAGATTCTGTTTAAACAGACTTCTGAGACTTAAAGTTGAGAACCCCCGTATGACTGTTGTGAGACACTGATGTTCCAGATTTTATAAGTCTCAATGCTAATTTCTTCAAAGAAGAAATTGCCAAGAAACCTTATTCCATTCTTATCATTTGTATTCTTTTCTATTTCTGATATGATCTGAAATAGATATGTGAACAAACAAGTCTTTGTGTACTTACATGGGCTGTCCTTCCCAGGTACTCTTCACGTTCAGCCAACATTGTCCCCTTAATTCCCTAGGGAAGATAACTACAACACTGTTTAACAACAGAGTGAAGGCACTTGACTTTTATCGGCACCTGATCTCACCACTGGAGTGCATCCATCCCTGGGAATCCCAGGTTGCCAGGGGACTATCTGTGCAGTTCAAGACTTTGGCACAGAGAATATGAATGGATGAAGGGAGCAAAAGCCCCAGCCTCCAGATATCTGCCTGGAACACTCTTCCACATTGACACAAGTTTCCCTCCCATTCTCCATTTGGGTCTTTGGATCAAATATTACCTCATTAGAACTGCCTTCAGACTGGGGGCAAGAGGAACCCCCTACCTTGTCTTCTGAGCTCTCCAGTCCTCTTCCAGCCATGCCCCTTTCCACAGAGTTAGAAGCCCATGGGTCAAGGGGATGTGCCCACCCAAAGCTCCTGTGCCTCACCTCTTCTTAGATCATACAGGGAGTACCCGAGACCCTAGAACTCCCATTCCAAGAGTACCAGGCCAACTTCCAGAGACTACATCAGCCTTTTCCTCAAGGTCTATTCTCTTGAGGAACCAAGGACGGGCTATTTGCTAAAGGTATGGCTGGAGCTCAGATATGCAGACAGGGATGTTATAGGTGCAGGCACAAGTCCCATGAAGAGTGGGACAGAGCTGGGGTGCAAAGAACGGGAGGAAGTTTGAGGGCCAGGGACCAGTTACCACCCAAGAAGCCCCATTCCAGTGCACATCTTAGGGGGAGTCTGAGAATCCTAAACTTAAGTTTGGCCTTCCAGATTTTTGTGACTGTGTACTTGTCAAGATGAAAGGACAGGATTTCTACCTAAGTTTAGACTGGCTTATAATTTTAAATTAGGTAGATATACATGTGGGGCTTCCCAGGTGCTCAGTGGTAAACAATTCGCCTGCCAATGTAGGAGACATGAGTTTGATCCCTGGGTCGGGAAGATCACCTGGAGAAGGAAATGGCTACCCACTCTAGTATTCTTGCCTGGGAAATCCCATGGACAGAGGAGCCTGGAGGGCTGCAGTCCATGGGGGTCGCAAAGAGTCGGATGTGACTTAATGACTGAGCACACACACATGATATGTTTATTTCCATTTGCACTGTTTGCCCTGGCCCTGTAAATATCAGGGATGGGTCTATCCCTGACCTCCCTATCTAAAATAAAATACCACTTCCTCTGTCAAATAAAATACCACTTCCTCTGTCACTTTATTCTTACTTCATCGTACATTTCTTCAGAACCTTTGTCAACACAGGATCTACATTTATGTCTCTATCCTTGTCTATGTAGGTTCCATGACTGTAGAGTCTTGATTTTATGTACTGCCTTAGCCTTAGTACCTACAGCAGCGCCTCGCACAAAGAAACTACTAGATAAATGTTGAATGAATAACAAATCTAGTCTCAGAAGACTTACAAGCGAGGTGGGCTAACCCAGGAGGCACAGACGAAAAAGATCACTTGTGACAACACTCTGAGGAACACCTGCTCCCCTGAAGATAACCCAGCATTGGAGCTATAAAAGGTAGAGCAGGGAAAATTAATAATTAACACCTTAATACACACGCACACAAGATTAGTTATTGGGTTACTCCTGAGAGGGATATGTAAGTCAATATGGAGATCCGTGAGCAGACTGGAGGGTTAGATGTGGGGGATCTGGGCTGCTGGGAGCCAGGTGGCCAGAACTGCGCGCTGAGCAAACTCTGACGCCACCCAATGGGCCATGCCAATCCAGTCCAGTCTATGATGGGAGGGGGCTTCTAATTCATTATCAGGAAGCCCTCAAATATGTTTTCCTTGGATGGTCACAGGCCTCAGGCGGTGTGGACACATCTGATCCCCGTGGGGTCATTGTGGTTACACACTCAAGAGACTGTCTTTTCACCCCTCCCTCTCTCCCACATGCTTCTAAGTCACAACTTCTCGTCGCTTGGTGGGATCCCCAGCACTTTCTGGGAACAACGTCCATCGGTCCAATCCATTCCAACGGATTCCTTTTCCGTTGGATACGGGGCCCATGAGAAGCCAAACAACTTCCCCGGGTCGCCCAGAGAGACTCTGTCGCCCGGGACTCTGCCCCAGCGGATGTTCCACACCTATCATTTGGCGGGCGGGGCTCGAGGGCCTGGGCTGCGCTCTCCGCCTTTTCTAGGCGGAGGCGAGAACCCGAGCAGCTCTGAGGTCTAGGCGAACGGCGAAGAGAGGCGCTCG
>NW_011494861.1:21575400-21584944 GCF_000754665.1 Bison bison bison
CCGACCCACTGACGCTGCTGCGGGCGGACACGGTGCGCCGCACGGTGCTGGGCTCCCGCAGCGCCTGGGCGGTGGAGTTCTTCGCCTCCTGGTGCGGCCACTGCATCGCCTTTGCCCCGACGTGGAAGGCACTGGCCAACGACGTTAAAGGTGAGAAACTGGGTGCCGGGGTTGGGTGGGGGGAGGCTAGCTCTCCTCGTCCCATCCGGGCGGATCCCCGCCACCTGCCTTGCGGAGCCCCCTTCGGCATTGCCCGCTTCCCCCTGCCCATCACCTCCGCCCATCTTTCTTTCTGCCCCTCCCACCCCCCTCCCCACCCCCGCGCCCAGTTTCCCAGCTCTCAGCTCCATCTTTAGCTCCCGCCCTTCGCTTTCTTTTTCCCCTTGGCCGATGTCCCGAATTTCTCTCCCTCTTCCCGCGGTCTGGGTCCGCAGACCTGCCCTGCTTTCCATGTCAGTCTTCTGCCGGCTTACGGCCCCCATGCCTGCGACGTGGTCGCCTTTGTTCCTCCTCGCTGACACCTTACACGGCTTCCTGTAGTTCAGCCTTGTGGCAGCAGCACCCCTCCTACCGAGTTCCCCAGCTGCGATGGGATCAGTACTCATTCGACTGCCCTCTTATCCCCACTCCCTCCTTCCTTGCCCCACCCCTTGGCTAGCAGACCCAGCTGGTACGTAGACTCCTTTCTCAGCTTTATCTTTGAGGCAGAGTTTCCCTGTTTCCTGTTTCCAGGCCTCTCCTGACCTGCTGCCTCCGGCTTTAGTTTCTGGGCCCTCCTCTGTCTCCCCTTCCTTCTGCTTTAACCTAAGGAGCCCAGAGGCCTGATTGAGGGCAGCCTCTTGGTGTGTCTTTGGCCCTTACTCCATTTTACCATTCATTGGCCTGGCCGCTAATACCATGTTTTCTTCATTCTAAAGAGACCGTCAATTGCCATTCTTTTACTATCAGCCTGAGAGGTGGAGGGATAAGATGATCACTAATAGATGGATAGGGATTTAAAGGCATCCTCCATTACAGAAATGTTAATGTTTTTAAAAACTTAAGTTTTGGAGCTGAATAAATATGGCAACCATAGTAATTTATATTTATCTAGTGCTTACTACAATAAATGTCAGCTTCCTGAGTAAGTACTCGATGTACAGTATCTCAGTTTCCTTTCTGCAAGTCAGGATCCCTGTGGGGTCATCCATCTGTCTAGCCCCGGTGGTGGGTATTTGGGCGGGGCTGGTATGTGGTAGTGCTGTATTTCTGATATGCTGCTCTGAGTGGAGCTATTTCCTGCTTATGGTGCTAGGGCCCTAGCAGGGCTCCTGGCCTTCAGTGGTCACTGAATGAAGACTGCAGTTGTCTTTAGGGAATAGGCCTCTTCCTGGAGAGAAAACAACTGGAGCTGTTGTTCCCCTGCTGTGCTGTTGGTATTTTTTTTGATAAACTTAACTGTTTGCGGTAGAGTAGTGCATTTGGTGGCACTAGAGCCCACCTGTGTATGCTGAAGACATAAGAGACACGAGTTCGATCCTGTGTCAGGAAGATCCCCTGGAGGAGGGCAGTATTCTTGCCTGGAGAATCCCATGGACAGAGGAGCCTGGTGGGCTATGGTCACACAGAGTTGGACATGACTGAGTGACCAACACACAGAGATGTTGTTACATTTGTAGATGTTGTAGATGTTACATTTGTAAATTTGTATGTTGGTTTTCAAACTCAGGCCCCTTCTTCCCTGGAGCAGCTTGCACAGTGGTTGCTGAAGTGGCCAGATGGAAAGATGTATCATATGGTCTAGCCATATGGTCTTGGAAAGTTATTTTAAAACAAAACCAATAAACCAGTTTCCCTCCAAATTACATATAGACACTTGTCTGCAGGCCTCTACAGTTCTGTCACCTAAATGTGCCTTTTCTCAGCAGTTCTTCATGCTATTTCAGTGATATCTACACATCTGGTCAAAGCAGGAGGCAGGTAGAATGTTGAACGTGGAATCTGAACACCTAAGCAGTGTTAGGTGTTCAGGGGACACTGTGGTCCTGAACATCATAAAAAGTCCTAGGTCAGTTTCTACTTTGAGGCCATAAGAAGTCCTTAGTGGCTACAGATGGACTCCATCTAGAAGATTCTTAGATCTTGAGAGTGATGGACAGAAAGATTACCTTCCAGCTGACTCATGAGTTCATTCTCTTGCAACCTAGAGATTTCCAGTGAATTGTACATCCAGACACTGACCCTGCCTGCTCCTAGATGAGGGTCTTCTCCCCACTGTAGGAAGTAAGAGTCTTTCCCTAAAAAAAGCAAGTCAAAACTTACCCTTAGAAAGGAAAATGGTGTCTGTGGAGATGAACCGCAGTCCATGAGAGGTGGGAGGTTTAGGTGAAAACCTGGAGTCTCCCATGAGCCATGGAGGTGTCAGCTTCCTAAGCAGGATCAGGTTGGGGGAACTGACTTGTCGAATCTGGTGTTGTGTTGCCGTGATAAAGAATGCCTCCACTCCAGTCCAAGGAGGTGTTTCCTGGTGAGGCCCTTCAACACCTCTGTGTTCTGAGGTTCCTTGAGAAAGTTTGGTTGTGGACCAGCAGAGGGCTGCTCTCCCACCACCACAGGCCCAGGGGCCTGTGGCCCCTGCCCTCTGCCTTTGGTATGAATGTGTTGGGTAGGAGCAGTGAGACTGTGGAAGGTTATGGGCGGGGTGGAAGTGGGGGAGAAAATTGTGCAATCCTGCCGAGTTGGCCTCAGGCATTCAATCTGACTGGCCAGGGCTCATTTCTTCAGTAACCTGTGGGCTAGGTTCTCTGGGGCAGTTGTTACCCTGGGGCAAAGCACCTGTTTCTAAGGACCCAGATCATCCCTTTCTACTCCAGAGCAGCTCTTGTTACCTCACCATACATTTGGGAAAATTGTGTTCCTTTTAGACCTTCAGGCTTCTTTACCGGCTAATCAATCAGCAAATATTTGTTGAGTGACTTCTGTGTACAAAGCACTGTTTACATTACTATTGGGTAAATCACCCAGCAGGGAAATTGGCACCCCTAAGAAGCTATATTTGAAAAGGGTCAAAGGAGCGTGGCTTAGCCATTTCTTGTTGTGGGAATTCAGGGAAGGGCAAAGTCACAGAGGCCTTTATCTAAATAGTTATTTATTACACACTTGCCTTCTGCCAGGCACTGTGCTAAGGGCCTTTATTGGCCATTACAGGCCTTTAGACAATCTTTGTGAGAAGACATCTGAGCAACAGATAGTCCTGTTTAAAACAAAACAGTTAAGTAACTTGCCCAAGATTACACAGATGCTGGAGGAGGTTCTCTCTTTTTTTTATGTATTTATTTTTAATTGAAGGATAATTGCTTTACAATATTGTGTTGGTTTCTGCCGTACATCAGCATGAATCAGTCATAGGTATCCATATACGTCCCCTCCCTCTGGAGTCTCTCCCTCCCACTTCCCACTTCATCCCACCCCTCTGTGTTGTCACAGAGCCCCAGTTTGAGTTTCCTGAGTCATACAGCAAATTCCCACTGGCTATCTGTTTTCCATATGGCCGTGTATGTGTTTCCATGCTGTTCTCTCCATTAGTCCCAGCCTCTCCTCCTCCCCGCCCACCGCTCCCCAGCCCCGGGTCCGTAAGTCTGTTCTCTGTGTCTGCACTGGAGGAGGTTCTTGCACCCAGCTCCTCCTGACTTTTTAGAGCCAGGCCAGGTGGTGAGGCGGGAGATGGAGGAAGGGTAACGCAGGTGAAGAGCGAGGAGATGAGACGTGTGAGACGTGGGTGCTGAGTGACATCGAGCGGTGTCGGTCCCTCCCTTTCTCTCCCAGGTGTGGCCCTCGCATCCTGCTGGTACCCTTGCGCTACTGGTGTAGAGCCTGGCCCAGGGCAGCCGCTCACTGAACACCCCTGCAGACTGGGGACATGAGCCTCACGGGATCCCCATGAGGCCGTGGGGAGCAGGGCTTCTGCTGCTGCCGTGGCTCCCCTTGACTCAGACCCAGGGTGTCAGCCAGCGTGAGGCACAGGGAAGGCATTTTGGCCATGTCATGGTCTCATGGCCCAGAAGCTGGCATCAAGGGGGAGGGGACGTGGTGGGAACAGCCTAGGCCGGGCTCCGGCTCCCTGAGTCGGAAGGACTCCCTAGAGACTCAGGTGGGATCACGTTCTGACCTCTCCACCTGACTGGCCCCTGTGGCTGGGGCAGGCCTGGCCTCTGCCTGAATAGAAGCCCAGGCCGCATCACCCTCCGAGGTCTCAGCCATTCCCCTTGGCAGGAGTGGGTATCAGAGCTGGAAAGGACTTGAGAGACCTTCATCTCGGCCCTCTTTGACCTGTGAGGAAAAAGACCCAGAGAGGAGACGTGAGGTGCTCGTGGTGCTTCGGCCAGTGACAGCTGTGAGCAGGCCTTGGGTCCAGTGCCCCTTCCGGGTCTTGTGAGTGGGGGCGGGGACGCTGCCCGTGACTCCAGAAGGGGTGCACCCCCCCTCACCCCAAGGTCTCCCTCTCCCACCACCCCAAGGTCTACAGCTGTCCCCTGCCTACCCTAACCTCCCCTCTCAGCCCCTCCATTTGCTCACTTACACTCTTGTCAGTGGAGAGATTACTTTGCCAGGGCAGTAATTGAATAGAGAGGAGGGCTGGGCTGAGTCTGCTGATTATTCGGTGTTAGGCCTGCAGGTTGTGGTATTAAGTCACCCAACACCTTAGAAAGCCTCCTCCACCCAGCTGTGTTCCTTTTTGACAGCAGGGCAGCTTCCCTTAAATGTGGCTTAGCTTTACCAGCGGGGCACCCAGATAAGGCCGTCTTTATTCCTGGTGCTGTTACTAGAATGATGAATCGTCAGACCTGCGGTGACTAGTGTCAAACCAGATCTGTGTAGGTCATTATGGCTCATTAAGGTATTGACATTGATATTCCTGAGAAACATTCCTCAGCCTGGACTTTCCCAGCACCTGACTGGCCCCAGCCTCCCTCTCCCCCTCGGGCTGGGGCTGGTAAGAAGAGGCACTGGGTTTCCATTTCCTGGAGGTAGAGGGAATCAAGGCGTAAAGAGAAGAGTCGCAGACTTCCAGGAGCCAGGAGCTGAGAACTCCCAGGCACCACCACCACGCCCCCCCCACCTCAGCCTTCCCCATTACTAACACCCTCCCCATCCCATCCCCTCTGAGCTTCCTGGCTGAACAGAGCAACTTTCTGTTGCGTCCTGGGCCCTCTCGAGACCAACAGAGAGGCTCAAATCCTGGGTTCACATCCCATATTCACCACTGATTAGTTGTGTACCTTGGGCACAGTTATCTGATCTCTATTTTACAGTCTAAGAAAGCAGGTCTAGAGCTAAATACCTTCTTACTTTTTCATAGTGGAGTTGTGCACATTAAACTACATAAATAAGGCATGCAATAACCTAACATGCCTGATATCATCATCTGAGTAAGGGCTGAGTCTGTGATATTGACCAACCCTTGTGTGTTGCAGAGAATGGTGTGTAGCTAGAAGAGGAAACCGTTTTAACCATTCTCTCTCTCATGGAGAAGGTTGTGATCAGAAGTGAAGTGAAATTCGCTCAGTCGTGTCTGACTCTGCGAACCTATGGACTATACAGTCCATGGAATTCTCTAGGCCAGAATACTGGAATGGGTAGCCTTTCCCTTCTCCAGGGGCTCTTCCCAACCCAGGGATCGAACTCAGGTCTCCCGCATTGCAGGCAGATTCTTTACCTGCTGAACCACCAGGGAAGCCCTTTGTGATCAGAGCAAATGGCAAAAATACAAAGGGAGTGTCTTGACCCTGGTGAGGTAGAGGGACGAAAGTGGGTTTTTGGGTCTGGTAGGCCTTGGGCCCCTTGGAGACCTCTTGGTCCCTGTCCTCATTTGGCGACCAAGGGGAAATGGTGCCCGGGGTGGTGGTGGGGTGAGAGAATCTGGAGTGTGCCATGGGTGCTCATGGAACACTAGCTTTGAGTCCTAACCAGCCCCTCCTCCCCGCCATGCCCTGCCAGTCCCTTGAGAGCCTCATTCCCCAGTGAGCAGCAAGTTTGAGTCCTAACCCCACCCCCTGCCACCCTGCTGCCAGTCCCTTGAGAGCCTCATTCCCCAGCGAGCAGCAAGCAACAACTTGGCCTGAGGGAGAGCGTCTTGTAGTCTCTGAGAGGAGAGGAGCAGCTGAGGCCTGCTGTCCTCGGTCACCCTGCCAAGTGGCCCTGTGAGACCCCTGGCCAGGGGCCCTCACTGTTGGAAGGACTCAAAATTGTCTCTCTTCCGCCCTTAGATCTAATTGACTTGTTGACTCTCTTGAGAACAGCTGGATCTTTCCTGGGGGTTTCCCCAAATTAAATGACCAGAGCCCTAGATACAGAGCTGAAGAAGCCAAACCTGGAATGTGCTAGATGACCCTATGGGGTGACTTGTACTTCTTACACTTTGCTGGGCCTCCCTTGGATAGGAGAGGCGCCATAGAAAGGAGCTCTGGGGTGCTCTGTCTGTGATCCAGGGCACCATCCCGTCCCTGAGCAGTTTGCTTCTCCTGCAGGTGACGGGCATTAACCTCACTCCTTACCTGAACCTGAGGATAGAATGTGGCTGGGAGATGTTCCAGCCCTGGAGTGGCCCTTGCGTGCTACGTTGCTCAGTCATGTCTGACTCTTTTCAACCCGACGGACTGTAGCCTGCCAGGCTCCTCTGTCCATGGGATTCTCCAGGCAAGAATACTGGAGTGGGTTGCTATGCCCTCCTCTAGGGGATCTTCCCCACCCAGGGATCAAACTTGGGTCCTGCCTTGGCAGGTGGATTCTTTGAAGGAGCCCTTGGACAGGGGTCAGTTGTGTAATTCAGTTAATAGTCGCTGAGAACCTATTGAGTTCAGGATAATGCGGAAGCTTGGCAAGGAGGGTTCAAGGATGAACAGGCTGTGGGATGGACAGGCTTGGAATTGTGTGGTGGAAACGAGCACAGGGTCCTGAGCCTTGGGCTTGGAAGGTGACTCTTTCTAGGGGAAAATCCTGTTCCAGTTGAGTTGTACCTGACAACTGGAAGTTTGTTAGAAGGGTATAGGTGGCCGTGGAGTAGCCTTGGTGAGCATTGTGCTTTTAAGAAAGAAGAAAACCCTCAGAGTTCCTGGGGTATGATCTGGGGAAGTGGTAAGGGGATGCTGGGTGGGGAGGGACCAGACCAAAAAAGGCCTTATGCCTATAGGTTTTCTTCTAGAGGCAATGGGAGCCACCAAAGAATATTGAATAGAGAGTGACATAGATCTGCAGATAGGAAAGATCACTGGAGGCCAGCTAAGCCGGTGATAGAGCATAGTAGAACTTTGGCCAGGAGGGAAATGAGACATTTCATCTGGACAAGAAACCCTGCACTAGCTCACTGGGAGGGTGGTTAGAGGTGAGGTTAGAGATAAAGAACCCAGGAGCGGGAAAAGGAGACTAGACTAGGGAGTGGGCGGGAGGAGACTTGCGAGGGAGGGTGGACAGGACACGGACGATGGTTGGGATTAGTGGTTCCGCGTGGCTGGACTGCCTGACTCTGTCCCTCCCACGTGGTGCCTACAGTGGGGGTGGGTATGGGGAGAGCAGAGTGGCAGGGAGGGCAGGAGGGCTCCTGTCCCGAGCCTAGCACGGAGCAGACCCTGACCAGTGACCAACAGCCCCATTTGTGCAGGCCACCCTGCAGCTAGATGTAAGACCAAAGGACACAGGCCATTCGGGCTGGCAGGCGTTTGTAGCTCAAAAGGCTGTCTTTCTGTGCCAGGGGAGCCAGGAGCTCCCTAAATGGGGTTCGATGAGATGGGGGAACGTTGGGGAAATGGCATCACAGGCTGGGGCTCACCTGTCTCTGCAGAACACTTCCATTCATGCCCTACTCCCCCATCCTCACGTCTCTCTCCCACCAGGATTCAGTGCCAAGAGGAGACTGCCAGCCAGAAAGCAGAGGGGGAGGGGGTGGGGAGGAAGTGGGCATTGCCTCTGGCCTGCCTCACAGTCCCAGACCCCCTCCCTTGTGTCACCTCTAGAAGGACCAGCTTGGCAGCTCTGAACCTTCAGAGCCTTTCCTTTGAGGGCTGGCTCAGGGTATGCAGTGGTATCCTGGCTCTTCTGTCATGGAAGTGGGGGTGACCCTGCTCCTCTGGGCATAAACAGTTCTTGGGAGATCCGATGGTTTTTCAGATGTTGTAAGGGACAGTTCTGGGGCGAGGTCAGAGGTCCTGGGTCTTGGGGATGTTATTTGGCAGTTAGTCTCCTGTCATTAGTGGGTTCTGCGTGGGCTGCCTGTGTCACCCTCCACCGCACCCCATCCTGTGCTCCAGATGGGAGGTGAAGGGCCCTGTGGGGAAGATGTGGGCTCCCCGAATCCCTGGGCAGCCTTGCTCCTTCCCTTACATGCCCAGAAATGCCCATGCTGCAGGGTGCTGTGGGAGTCAGCCCAGACCCCCTGCCTGCACGCCCATGCTGGCCCCTGCCTGCCTCCCAGCAGTGCCTCTGCAGCCTGCCTGGTCTGTGTACATGCCCTCACAGTCCATCTGCTCCTCACCTGCCCACCCCGTTCCCTGCTTCCCTGGCAGCTCGATGACTATTGAGGCTCCACTCGACTCCCACCTTTCCTGCCAGGTCCCTGCATGGTCCTCAGGGCTGATCTCCCCTGTGGCCACATTCCTCCAGGGCCCTGTGCCACTCAGCATGGTACCACCCTTCCATTGCCACCTCACGGTCTGTGCAGCTTCATGTGCCTGTCTTCCCGCCTGGCAGGAGCAGCCTCACCATAACGTGGCACTTTGGTGGGTACTCCCGGGGCATCTGACCTGGAGCCGGAGCTCGAGAGGCCTGCCTGGTTGATGAGTTTGTTTTCTGTTTCGTAGGTCCTGGGCTGCGGCCCAGATCGGTGCCATTGTTCTCTCTGCCAGTAAGTTCCAGCAGAGGGAGACTCATGGCCTGGGGCCTGACGAAGGAGCAGGGTGCCCAAGCAACTGGCCTGGGGTGCTGCTCGACTCCTTCCAGACCTGGCCTCAGGGCTTCTTTCCCAGCGGCTCTAGGTCCCAGGTGTCTTCGCCCGCCTCCTCTAGACCTGTGCCTTCATCTCTGGTTGGGCAGCCGGTCCTCACTGCCCTGTGTCCCACCCACCCAAATGGGGCTGACAGCCAGCACCTTTGGCCACAGAAGCCTTCACCGAGGGTCCACTGGGGAATTCAGAACTCCTGAGGCATGCTCTTCACCCTTCTGGAGCTGACCCTCTCTAGAGGCCAGCAGCGGCTGAGGCAACTTCCCAGAGGCTTTTCCCCAGGAGGGCCAGGCTGGTCTCACACCTCCCTTCAGCCCCTGTGTCCCTCCTCCACCCCCGAATAATGGAGAAACACAGATTGCCGTCCTGAGTAGGCTGCTGGTGCTGGGTAACTGTGCCCTAAGCACAGGCTAAATGCAGAATAACCCAGCTATCTCAGAGGCCCTTTTTTGAAGAAGGGGCGACCTTTCTCCTTAGAGCTTCTGGGACAGGCACTGTGGGCATTGGTGGGGATGGCGTGTACTTACCCCAGGGTTTTTTTTTTTTTTTTTCAGATTGGAGGCCGGCGCTGAA
>NW_011494861.1:21585055-21586862 GCF_000754665.1 Bison bison bison
TAGGGGGGAGTGTCGTTGGAGCACTTTGCCGGCTGCCCCGTGCTTCCCTGGCATCTGCCCGCCTGAGCTCCGTGGGGGTCCTCCCAGGCTTCTGGGCCTGACCTGATTAGATCGCAGCCCCTGGAGTCCTGTGCTTTGATGAGACACCTTCTCTAGAGGCAGAAAGGCATGTGAACTGGGAGGCAGAAAAGGAAGAGGCTCACATGGTGTGTGACCTTCTCCCCTTTATAAAAAGGGGCTGGCTGTGTGTTGTCGTGTTGGGACCCACAGATTTTCGCTGTGAAAAGTGATCATCCCCTAGGTTGATGAGAGCTCCCAGCTCCTGGGAGCCTCTTTCCAATCAACTCCTTCCCCCGCCCCCACCCCCCAACCTCCCAGCCTTAGAGGGCTGATCTCAACCATGTAAAACCAGGGTTTAGGCTCTGACATACCTGGGGGCAGGATCAGATTCAGGGGACCTCATGGTCTCCCCAAAAAGGACCCGAGAGACACTGGCAGGCCTCATCTTCCTCAGGCCAGTGCCTTGAACCTGAGTGTCTCAGAAGTGACCTGTCTGGAGAGGCTTAGCCCCGTGCCTCAGGCTGCAGGGATACCCATCACAGGAGTCGACACATGACGGCCTGTCACCCGGCTCTGGCTGCAGGCAGCATGAGTGCTCTGATGAGACCTTGCCTGCCCCCCGCAGGGCATCAGCCACTTAGTTAGCATCTGGACGCCTTCCAAGGCTCTCACGTCAGAGGCCCTGGGAAGCCCAGAGCAGCAAGGCTGTGTGCCCTCCTCAGGGCTCAGGTCCGGCTGTAATCCAATTAGTTCTCCTCCAAATTAAAGAATCCACATCCGCATCTCTCTCTCCAGCCATAGATAATTAGCCTGCTCCCCCCCACCCCCCAGAATGGCATCTAGAAAAGCAGTTTCCTCTGCTTCCACTAGGATTAAGCAGGAAATGCCTTTGAAGACTGAAAAGCCAAGCATTGTCCCCAGAACAAGAGATCTCTGAGTTGAGGGGCTTCAATTGCCAGGTGGAACTTTGAACCATATCTGAGCCTGAGGACACCTGGTGAATTCCTCTGGAGAGTAAGACCCTGGGCTCCTCCAGCCACGTCCAGTTCTGAGTCCACATTCTCCTCCAGCCATTTCCAGCTCTGAGTCCATGAGATGGTCCTGTTCTCATGGCCAGTGACCTTCTGCTGGGTTCAGGGTTTCTGTGGCCCAAGAGAGCTCCCTCCCACACTCCTGTTTACCACTTAGGGTGAGGGCCCTAAGCCCCCATTCCACTGGCCTGGGAGGTGTCCTGAGGCAGCAGCTGCTGCTGTTATTTAGAGGAGGCAGCAGAGACATTTTCTATTAACCATCTCTTTTACATTAAAGACTCCCATGATGGGGCCACTCCCCTATCCCCAGCCCCAAGATATGTAACTTGAAATATTCAAAATTATTCTCCAGGGGCAGCATGGAGCCTTCTGTTCTTTCTGATGAGTCAGGGTGAGCAACCCCTTGTGGGAAGCTGAGGAAAAGAGTCAGGGTGATGGCAGGAGTCCCTGTTCACAGGCCAGAGTTTTGGTCCCACTGAGGGTTCTGCTCAGGGGTCCAGCTACTGCCCAACCCCCGGGAAGAGGATTGGTGATGGGCCTATGGCCAGGTCGGGACCTTCTTGGGGGGTTCCGTGGGGCCTGGCACCTGGGACATTCTGTGTCTGGGAGAGGCTGGGGCTCAGTGGGTGTGAAGGAGGCGGCCCAGCCACACCAGGAGATCCAGAGCTTCTCGGCGCCTACCCGAGTCATGCAGAACACGCAGCCCAGGCGCCTCA